>NW_027528345.1:7724465-7999444 GCF_008692635.1 Crocuta crocuta
GGGGAGAGAGAGAGAGACAGTGTGAGCAGGGGAGGATCAGAAAGAGAGGGAGAAACAGAATCTGAAACAGGCTCCAGGCTCTGAGCCAGCTGTCAACACAGAGCCTGTCGCAGAGCTTGAACCCACGAACCGTGAGATCATGACCTGAGCTGAAGTCGGACGCTTAACCGACTGAGCCACCCAGGCACCCCTAAGTATCTTAAACAACAGAAATTTATTTCTTACAGTTTAGGGGCTAGAAGTCTAAGATCAAGGTTTTGGCTGATTCAGTTTCTGGTGAGAACTCTCATTCTGGCATGTGGACACACACCTTCTTGCTATGTCCTCATATGGCTTTTCCTTTGTGTGTGTATAGAGAGAAAGAGAGAGCTCTCTGGTGTCTCTTCCTATAAGGACACTAATCCTATTAGACAGGGTCCCACCCCTATGACCTCGTTAAACCTCACTCACTTTCTTAGATGTCCCATCTCTAAATGTAGGGTTAGGGCTTCAACATATGAATTTTAGGGGATCACAAACATTCAGTCCATAAAACCATCTTATTCTCAATGGTCCCTATGCTCAGTCATTCTTTGGATAACTAATACCTTGACTGCCTTGACCACTATCCTTCCATCACCCCAGTTTGGAGAAACTAAACATGGATCAACCGTAGGGTCCACTTTCTTTATTCCCGCACCTACTCTGCTGGGTACTGCTGGGGAAAAATTACACAAATGTATACACTTGTCATTGTCTTCAACTTTTCATTTCCCTAGTCATTTTTGTCCTTATTTCCAGTGAAGTGATCCAAAACATGCCACTGTGGCATAAAAATTATTTTGAGCTGAAGGCATTTGAGAATCACCAGATACAAAAAGAGGGTTTGGTTTTTTGTTTTTTTTTCCTAAACTCTCCTTATCTTCCTGAAAGCAGGGCCTCCCAAAAGAAGTCACTGTCATAAATCCACTTCCTGGGGGCAGGATCGACTCCTATCACAGAAGACGAGAAGTCAGCACCAGGGTAACCCATTACCTAAACAGATGTTGTTACAAAACTATCATCTCTTCCACCTGTTCTCCTGGGTGCCCATTTATCTTAGAAGTCATTTGTTTTCCCAAGTAGCCTTTTCTCTCTTTTCTTCCCCTATTAAAATAGCACATAAGCCACAAATTCCAACCATCTCCTTAAGTCACATTTTCTGTAAACTTCTGTGTACAAGAGACGCCCTTTACCACAGGAGGGATATTCCAAGATGCCCAATACGTGCCTACAACCATGATAGTACTGAAGCTTTGATATGCTATGTTTTTCCCATACATACACACTTATGATAAAGTTTAATTTATAAATTAGGCACAGTAAGAGATTCACCACAATAACTAATAGTAAAACAGACAATTATAACATACTGTAATATAATGAATGTGGTCTTTCACTTAAAATCTTATTGTACTGCACTCACCCTTCTTGTGATGGGAGAGAATAAAATGCCTACGTGATGACATGAAGTGAACGAGACTGGCACTCTGATTCAGGGTTAGGCTACTATTGGCCTTCTGATGATATGTCAAAGGGAGGATCATCTGCTTCCAGACTGTGCTTGACCATGGGAAACTAAAACCTTAGAAAGGGAAACTGCAAATAAGAGGGACTACTGTGTGTATGTGAATAAACATTTGTGTCTTCTCCTGCGAATCTGTCATTTGTCAGTTTAATCCTCAGTACCCAATAGACAGAACCTATGAGGATAGAGGAAAACGTTTTCCTCCTTGACACCCACAATTCCTTCAAATCTTCCCTTTCTTTAAGCTCCTCCCCCATATATTGTTTCCTCTCAGTCTCATCAAATGACCCCCTTTTCTATTTACTTGAGATCCTCAGGCAAAGAGCCCTTCAACTTCCTACCCGGTCCTCCAAATCCTGTTTGTGTTCATACCTATCTTCTTCTTCTTCCCTCTTCTATGTTTCCCCTGTGTACTCATTGCCTACCTGCCTGCCTTCCTTCTTTCCCTTCTTCCTTATTTCCCTCTTCCTGTCCTAACCTCCCTCCTTTCTACCGTCTCATGCCTTTATTTCATTCTTTATCCCCTGTCTTAGCTAGATCTTCCTTCTCTCCTCTACTGATTTTCCATACCAGCATTTAAATATGCCCACGCCTTCTGAATTTCAACAGCCCTCTCTTGATTCTGCACTCCCCCTACATAGTTCAGCCTCTATCTTTTGTTTTCCTTCCCTCATATCCACACTTCTTGAAAGAGATGTCTGCACTTACTCATTTCTTATGCGTTCCTCAACCCACTGCCATATGTCTTCCTCTTCCACTTAACTACTCATGCCAAGGTCACCTGTTTCTAAATCTAATGAATATTTCCAGGCTTTCTCTTCCTAAATCTCTATAACACATTTGGCTCTGCTGGACACCATCTCCTTTTGCTCAGTTGGCATCAGTGATTCTACCCTCCTTCTTTACTATGCCTCTTCCCTTAACTCCTCCTCTTCCAACTACTAGAATGTTGCTGTCTCCATTGCTCTATCCTCTTCTCTTCTCTTGATATATAGTCTCTGATTTGTTTTATCTGTTTCCATGGTTTGAACTACTAGTGAAATGCTGAATGGCCACCAAAATTTAAATGTCTGGCTCAGCTCTTTCTTCTGAGCTCCGGGCATCTTCATCCATCTTTGTACTGGACATTCCTTCTTTGATGCCCCACAAGATACTCAGTCTTAACATGTCCAAGATGAAAGCCATTTTCTTCTCCCTTCAACATATTCCCTGTCATGGAAAATAGCACCATCCTTTACTGACCACCCAAGACACAAGTCGGAAAGTAAGTTTTGATGCTCTTTTCCACCCTTCTCCATCAAATCAGACACTAATCTCATCAATCTTAGCATCTTCACATCTCCCAACTACATCCCCTTCTCCGTCTCCATTACCATATCTCAATTCATGTCTTCATCATCTCTTACTTGGATGATGATCATTGCTTACTTGGATCTCTTACCTACTTACTCTTATAGTATCCTAACTAGTATCTGTTACTCCCTCCTCACTGCAATCAGAAAGGTCCTTCTAATTACACAGGGGAAGAAAAATCATTTCCCCTCTACTTATCTTAGGTTCACTCCTGAGGTCTTGCAAATTAGAGTGACAAAAGACAGGTTAACAAGAGAAAGACAAAAGCATATTAACGAGTGCATCGTGCATACCCATGGGAGTATTCAGTGATGACTAACTAAAGAGAGAGGTTAGAATTTGGTCTTATATAGCATCTTAACAGCAGAACAATAATTTTTAGAGAAGTGACAAGATAGAGGAAAAAGACTGAGTTTCTAGGGCAGCAAATAGTGGGAGGGTAAATACATGAGACAACTAATGGAAGATAAAGGCTAGTTAGTAAAGTTTGTTATGTAAAGTTTAGTGAGGTTTGTTAGTGCCATCTCTGGGCTGATAAGTATCTAGAGCTGTCTTGTAATTAACTTCTGTCCTTCCTGGTAGGGAGAGGAAAGCAACCATCTTTACAAATTCACATGCTACTTTTAGGCAAATAAGAGGAGGGCAGAGAGCTTTTCTCATATCCGCTTCTTCTTAATTGCCTTCAGCTCAAAATAATTCTTATGCCAAAGTGGCACTTTGGGGGGGCATATTTAGCTACCCTTCAATTACAAATCATATCACTGTAGCTGCTAAATTCATTTATAGGCTGATCTCCTAGCTTCAGAATAAGAGTGAAATGGCTTGGAGTGGTACACAGGACCCTTTATTACTCACTTTTGCTTACCTCCTCAACTTCCCTTCTGTAGAGTTCCTACTTCTATCCATTCCTAACTGTAGTTCTGGAAAAACCAAACTACTGTATTTGCAACTCACTGGATGTACCACATTCTCTCTAGCCTCTCAGTCTTTACCCATGCTACTCCCTCCAGCTGGATAGAATCCCTTTCCTCCTTCTCCACGCCAAGTACAAACTCATTCTTCAAGGCTTGTCTTGAGTAATTCTGTCCTTAGGAAAACTTTTCTGGAAATTCAGCTCTGCCACCCCTCTTTGTTCTCCTGTAATTAATGCTTTGGGCATATCTTTATTATTAACCTTATATGAGTTTGAAATGACTTGTCTAGTTTCAGTTAATGAAGTCCTAAAAATTGTGCATCTTTAATCTCTCTACAAGGACTCCCTTTGGTTTCCCTCCTTCTATTCCTGCCTTTTCAACATCACTAGCACAGGGTTGTTTGTTTGTTTGGTTTTTTTTTTTTCAGATGCAAATTGAATATCCCTTCTCTGCTCCAAAAGGATCTTTAAGGAGGGCTTAGATCAGAACTAGTTCAGAAAACCTTGCCTTCACCTGTGAATAAATGAATGAGGTCAAAGATGGCTTCGTAGAAGTGGGATTTTTGCCAGGTCTTTTAGGACCAATACACTACCAATCAGTGAAACATGCTAGGGAGTACATTCTTGGTGCCTCATTAAGGACCATGAGTAGGCCACATTACAATGCATTCTTTAGATATAAGAATTATGGGGAGGGGGTGAGCACTTGAAAATTGCCTGGAGCCAATCTAAGGAGAATTTTAAATGCAGTCCTGAAGAGTCGTATCATTAAGTGTATTTTATGCAAGAGGAAAATTGAGTTCTGCATCTCATTTCCCTACTTCAGACTAACACAGTTTAGTAAAGTTAAATGTGAAGTGAAAGGAATTATTTTAATTATTATTATTAGCTGACAGGCCATGCACAAGACCACAGAAGACTGAAAATTCAATGTCATAGCGATGCCAGAAGAGCCAGGAGAGATGTTGGGAGGAAAGAGCTGAAGGGGCAGACAGAAATCACTTTCAAGGCTGCAATTTTAATAACCTGATATGAAAATCACTGATCTATATTGACCCCAAAAAATATTTTAGAAGGAAAACCATTAGCACTGTAATATTTCACCAAAGCCAGTTCTTGTTTTAAATGTTTAATTTTAGAATGGGTATCAATGTTTTTCTAAGATCATCTTTTTTCAAAAAATGATTTAAGCATTAAGAATATGAAAAAAATAGGAAAAACAGTACCATTATTTAAATTATTCTTATTATTTTTAATGTTTATTTACTTCTGAGAGAGAGAGAGACGGAGGATGAGTGGGGAGGGGCAGAGAGAGAGAAGGAGACACAGAATTGGAAGCAGGCTCCAGGCTCTGAGCTGTCAGCACAGAGCCGGCATGGGGCCCTAACCCATGAACTGGGAGATCATGACCTGAACAGAAGTCCAACGCTTAGCCGACTGAGCCACCCAGGAGCCCCAAGAGTACAATTATTTAAAGAGAAAAAAAGTGCTACAAAAATTTGTCCCCAGGAGTGCCTGAGTGACTCAGCCAGTTAAATGTCTGACTCTTGATTTGGCTGAGGTCACAATCTGATGATTCCTGAGATCAAGCCTCACATCAGGCTCTGGAGCTGACAGCATGGAGGCTGCTTAGAATGCTCTCTCTTCCCATCTCTCTCTGTCTGCCTCCTATTCTCTCTCTCGGTCTCAAAATAAAGAAAATAAACTAAAAAAAAAGGTTTCTAGAAAAAGTGATAGTTTGTGTAAGATGATGAGCTGTTATGTAAAACTTGTTTATCAAATTCAGATCCTTCAGGGAAAGGCTCCTAGTCTGTGTGCTACAAAATAAACACTTCATAGATTCTCCCTAATGGCATGAACTATCTCTGACTGGCTAATAATTAAACTAGTGATATTCAATTTCTTTAATGAGAAAGGTTGAATTAATGTAGTTTCTGTTATTATTTTTCACGGCTTTTTTAAACAATGGACTGAGAATGAGAATGCCTGGATTAAATTCCCAGACCTACAATGATTGAAGAACTTCGTGCTGCCCCATTAGGTCAATCAGTCCACAAATATGTCTTACAAAAAAAAAAAAAAAGAAGGAAAAGAAAATTTGACTAACAATGTGCTAGTGATCTACATATTTTGTAAACCTAGATTAAGGTCATATAACTACTTCTCAGGAAAATATTAAATATTAGCTATCATGATTCTGCATGTGAGTTCTGGCAATATTATGGGATATTTTATGGCACCTAAAGGAACATTTAAGGTCAGGTAAAATGGAAGTCCAGTGAAGTGAATGTGATTATCTCCATCCTCTTCTCCATTAGAATGACATTTACTGAAATGGCAGCAATCTTAGGAGGAACAGAGAAAGGTAATCTCTACTGGTTATGTACCATTTATGAAAAACTGGTGCTAACAATGATTTAACTATAATGTTAGAAATTGTGCTGAATGATAAAACATAATGCGTTTTCAGACTATAAATGGCATATATTATCAGACTCCCAACTGTGAGATTCTAAAGAATATATGAGTCTAGGAGGGTAGTACAAATTTTTTCTAGGCTAGAACTAAAATTGCTATGAAATTAGTAATGATTTAATAAAAAAGAAAGAAAAAGAGGGGCACTTGGGTTACTCAGTCAGTTAAGCGTCCGACTTCGGCTCAGGTCATGATCTTGCGGTTCCTGCATTTGAGCCCTGTGTGGGGCTCTGTGCTGACAGCTCAGAGCCTAGAGCCTGCTTCAGATTCTGAGTCTTCCTCTCTGCCCCTCTCCCCACTTTCACTCTGTCTCTCTCTCAAAAATAAATAAACATTTTAAAAAGTTTTTAATTAAAAAATAAAAGAAAGAAGAAGAAAGAATAAACAGAGAGAGACACACACAAATAGAGGGAAAGAGAAAAAGGAAGGAAGGGAAAAATGAGAAAAGAAGAGAGGAAATTAAAAAGAATTAAAAAGAACTTACTTAATATTTGGAGCTGAATTCAGTGGGATTTTTTTCCCATGAGACAAAACCAAACATAAGACTAGAAACATGAATAGTATGAACACAAATTCTACATTTGCTGTCAAAATGATAATGCCATTCCTATTTTCAGAAATGTTTTTATTGGACACGTTCAGTTAATTTTATCCAGCTGTCAGTAAATACTTTCTGAAAGTTGCCAGAAAATGAATTGAATGTGAATATTTAAAATGATGAATAAATAATCATAGTATATCTATGAGCATAAAGAAGAGCATGTGGGCCAAATGGCTTTGATACCTACTTTTTGGCATAGCTATCAAGATGTTACTGGACCTACTATGCGTAAGCTACACTCCCAGGATTATTTTTCCAACAGAAATGTTACATTTGTAATGAATATCTTCCATCTTAAAGGGTCTTCCTAATGGCTGATAATAGTATCTCTTCCTGAGATGGCTGGCTGGGACCAGAGAACTAGTCTGCTGCCTGTGGTAGATGGATTCAGACCAGCTCAGGCAGAGATTTGGTCCTTGAGCTCACACTCCAAAGTTTCCTAATGCAGTGACAAGTATTTTTAATTGTTCTACTACAAAGGGGAGAAAACGGCATGACTAAGTTGTCTAGGTATCTTGTAGCACATGATCTTTGCACTGACCACTGGTAGAGAAAGGATTATGGGCCAAGCACAGACTTTAGAGTCCAGGGACATAGGATCACATCCCACCTCAGCTACCTACTAGCTATGATATGTAACCTCAGTCAAATTTCCCCATTTGAAAATGGGTCTATTGATGCACACCTCAAAGGGATGGCATACCTCTTTGCAATTATGTCAGCAAGACCCTGGCACTTGTGCCAAACATACAGACCACACTTAACGGTGCTTACAGCAGCAACTCTCTGCCACTCTAATGTGCTGCTGCTCAGATTTTGATGATTGACTATTTTTTTAAAATGAAGCTAAAAATTATAGGATTTTGCTTCCAGCAAGATTTATGGTAATACCAAATTTATAATATTAACAATGAATCCCAAAAAAATGGGTTTTCCCCCAAAAGCTAGTAAAAGCATAACGAGGGCTTTGAAAACCAGATAAACTTGGGTTCTGATCGTGTACTACTTAACAACCGCATGGCCCTTAGGTGAATAATTTCTTGCAGTTTTCTCCTATGTAAAATAGAGCGCGGTGTCTAGATTAAATGAAATGTGTGTGATTCCTGGCTCTGTCATTGACCAGCTGAGTGACCTTGGGCACACTTCCCTATGCTTCAGTTTACTCACAGGTCAGGTGGCTCTCTCAGTAATGCCTGACCCAGAGGCTCTTCTAAGGATTACATGGGTTAGCTCATGGAAAGCACTTCAAACAGGGACTGGCACACAGTGAGTGCTCAAGAAATGTTAGCTATTCATTTGTCATTGTCTCTTCTTATTTGTAGATGTTATTTTAATAGCCAGAAGGGTCATCTAGGATGATGAGATGACAATGGAATACACCAAAAGAAAAAGGGAGGGGGCTTACAATATAGAGCGTACTATGGCGGGAAGAGTGACCTACCAAAAGCAGTGTGTTGGCCCCTGTTCTCTTGGGTTTAGTAATATTGGACTCTCAGTGGACCAGAAAGAGGGGACCAGGTGGAAGAGAGCAGTAGCTGTTCTTGGAACAGTGATGGAGGAGAGAGGGCCACTCGGCAGCTGTTACCATCTATGAGCCACTAAAACTGGACTGGCTGCCAACTTTGATAGTTATCATCTTGCATTTCACAGTTCACAAGCATTTCAGATCCACTATCACATACTTGACCCTCACTTAGAGTAGGTGGATATTCTGAGTGGCCAGCTCTCGTGTTTTGCACCCCACCTCCTTCAGGTCTCTTCTTTTGCCTGGTTTTCCTTGTGGTAATGTAGCTTTCTCCTTGTACCAGGAACTAACTCAGAAAACACATGGCCATGGAAGTTGCTGGAAGTATCCACACGTTGACAAGGAGGGCAGTGCATTGTCTGCCAGACCATATGACCTCCACAGAGGTTATCTTTGACTGCACTCAATATCACGGAGCAAACACAACATCTCTGCTTTAGTTTATTCACTAAAGCAGTCAGAAATCCTCATGGCAGAATTGGATTCCAAAAAATCCCACTCCAGAGGTAAGAGAGAGTTTCTTGTATCTGTGTCAGGCCTACTGCCTGGTGCCATCCTGACCAATCTGATTCCTTTCAGGCCCTTGACACATGTTAATTGGCATTACTTTGCTGGCAGATGCTGAAAGGAGACAGATACTGGCTTCCTGCTTCTCCGGTACTCAGCATGACACTTTTCATAAATACCAAATGGGGTGCCTTAAACAAGTAGGAAATATATGCAAAATGGGCACCAAGCTGTATTTAGACAGTTTATTCATCACTGAATATGGCAAAACCTCCCTTGTGCTCTTTTGGGAGATGAGGAAGAGCATCACAAAGTGGGACAATGTAGAAAATGTAGCACACAGAAACAATCGTGTTGCCAATAGTAGTGACTGTTGTGGCCACCCTGGGCTCATTACAGTGGGCAGCCTTCCAGCCCTTTCCTAGGTCTGCTCTGTTCATGGGATGAATATGTATTTGCAAATATTTATTTGTTCTGTTTTTGGCACTGGGAACACCATACCACACAAAACCCGTAAAAATGCCTGCCCTCATGCAACTCACATAGTAAGTAAAATATACAGGGTGTCCAATGCTGATGAAGGCGTTGGAGAAAAGTAAATCAGGAAAGGGAATAGGGAGGCTGAGGTGGGATGAGGAATTCAGCATCAGATAACATGGTCAGAGGCCTCACTGAGAAGACATTTGAGCAAAGAGGTACAAAGAGGCAAAGCCAGTCAGTCAGGAATTGGGAAGAAAATTCCAGGCAGAGGGGGCAGAAGCACAAAGAAGGGGTGTGCCTGGTGTATGCAGAAGTCAATGGGGCCAGACAGCGCATGGGACAGAGAAGCAGGAAATGAGACCCGAGAACTCTTAGGGTGGTCAGGGCCCGCAGATCCCCCAGAAGGACTCAGCCATGGCTACATTTTAGAACTACGTGTGGAACTGTAAAAATCAAGTGAATCAAAATCTCCAGGGATGGAGCCAGGCCTGGGAGTGATTTTTATATCTGAACATATGCCTCCAGGGAGTAATCAGGAGTTGGGGCAGCAAATTCTAAGGTTCTGAGCAGAAAGGCCATGAACTGGCCCACTCTTCAGAGAAGTCATGGTGGCTACAGTTCTAAGAACAGACCCCAAGGGGGCAAGTGTGGAACAAGAGGACCAGCCATCCCTACTGCAATAAATCCAGAGAGGAATACCGGTGGCTTGGATGGGGATGGGGTGGAGGCTATAAGAAGAGGTCAGACTCTAGATATATTTTGAAGGTAGAACCAAGAGAATTTCCCCACAGATCAGATAGAGGGTGAGGGCGAAAGAAGAGTCAAAGATGGCACCAATGTTTTGGGCCTGAGCAATTGGAAGGACAGGGTTGCCATTTGATGGAAATGAGAAAGACCATGGGAAGAACAACATGTACGCAACCACCCAGAAGACATTTCTAGATCAAATATAAACACGTTGTATGAGAATGTCCATAGATAGTAAAGGCTCAGTGCTTGGATCTTACCCAGGGTCAACAATGCCTTCAAGAGAAAGAGTGTGGGGGTGGTGCTAGAGGGCCAGTGTATGTAGCTGAATAGCTTTAAAGTGGTTGATAGCAAATAATAAACCCAGGTTCCAAGTATTTTCCAGAAATAAGTAGAGGAGATGAAGGCATAGTCAGGAGAAACCTCCTATAAATACCTCTGCCTCCATCTCCTCTAAATCTCCTCTAAATTCCCCATGGGAAGAGGCTTCACTGCCTGGCGGGAATCCTGGCAAACACCAAGATTCAAGAGACATGGGGGACGCGTGCCATCGGTAGATGACTCTCCTGTCTCCCCAAGCGTGCTGTACTTAAAACTAAAGCAGGAATTGAGAATATCTTTAATGACAAATAGCAGGGGAGTTAGTCAGCCACCTCATTATTAGATGCAGAAAAGTCCCTAAAGAGCAATGCCCGAGTCTACTTCTTCAGGAGAATCACAGACCCCGTACAAGGCTGCATAGGATTTCATTTTCAAATCCCCAGCCAGATTCCTAAGATGCTTAATCTTAACCAGTTAAACAAGACAAAAAACAAAACCAAAAAAAAAGTAATAACATATTTGTCAATCAAATCACTCTATTCTAGGTAGCTAATGAAGGTCATGTTTAAGGTCCTTATTACAAATTATATATAATAATTAGTGATGTGATGTTCAACTGAATCCTTATGTAAGATTTATTAATATCAATAACTCCCGAAAAACTTGGCCAAGAATCAAGAACTACATTTCCTCTGGGTTTTAGGAAAAAGTCAACGTTATTATAAATGGTTGCATAGGGGAGATATTTGTTATGTTTTCCACTGATTTGAAGTAGGTCAGATTGAGAGCTGAAAGCTTCCCTAAGGTTGTAATTAAGTATGAATATTTTAAAAACGGAAAACAAATAAAAAAGTAAACAACTTCTTTTAGGCTTTCACATCACAGGTCTTTCATTATGTTTCCTCCTTAGGCAAGATGCTTTTCTTTGGAAAAGGAATACAGTTGGAAAAAAACCTAATAAGTTAAAAAAAAAAATTAGCGCAATAGCTCTATACAATCTAGACTTTAAGAAAGATTCGCTCAAGCATGAATGCTTTCGAGAAGTATTTAACCAGGCAGAGTTGGGGCAAATACACACAAATGCTCAATAAGCAACCTGAATGGTTGTAGTTTAAATCTGCAGGTCAGTCTGATGTGGGGCCTTTCCCCTAACCCCCACCCTGCTTGAAAATCACATCTTTCTGTCTCTTCCCATCCAAATCATTCACTCTTACAAAACCAGCTTAGTCAAATCAATATCTAGGCTAGCAGTATAAATTTAATTACAGCGAGGCTTGGATAAACATTAGCTTGAAGACATTCCTTGGTCTATACAGTGATAACTGAATTAAGTAGGATTATTTCATCATTACCGTGTTAAGCCTACATTGTTACACAAAAGAAGCTAATATTTCTAACTCTGTTTTGCCTGGTGAAATATGCTATGAGCATTTACATGAGCCAATTTAGCATGTTTTCTCCTTGAAGAGCTATGAAAAAGGACTACAGTTTCAGTGCAGAGTGGAATATGGAATAAGGTGGGTTCAAATGGGACCCCAACCTAAAGTCTCAGGGATCAAGCTGCCAAAGGGCCCCGTTAAAAGGCAGTTCCGAGGGCACTGGTGCCCATGTTTCTAACTGCTTTGGTCGAATCCCTAGAGACTGAGGGGCATGCAGTTTCACCTTCTATCATGTCTACGTGTCCAGATGTGAGAAACAAACTAGGTTTCTCTAAATATATAGACCTCCTTGCAGCCTCCACTCAGCCACTACTTTTTCTGGGAAACTTCCCCCGACCTTCCTGTCTTTGGGCATTTCTATGTCAGCACACTTGCCTTGTGATGAAACCATATTTCTGTCTCTATTCAAAACTTGGGAGCAGTAATATAGTACAATGGTACAGTGTAGACATTAAGAGACTAGGTTCTGGATATATCCAGACAAAACCGGATTAAAATCCTGACTTCTTTACTATATGTTCTTTAGGCAAATCACCTACCATTCCTAAGCCTCAGTTCTTCCATCTGTAAAATGGACATAAAAATAATACCTTCCTCATAGGAATGAGAAAAAAATATGTAAAGCCCTAAGCATGGAGCTTACATATAAAAATGTTACTATTGTTACTATTATTGTTGTTGCTATTATTATTTCCATTCCTCGTGTTGTGGTTAGGATGCGTTCATCCTAACTGTGGTGGGGGCAAGGTTTGGAGGTGCCAGTGTAGAGAGAGAACCAGTGAAATTTTTAGGTCTCTCCATCCTCTAGATTTGACTTAAAGTGATCATAGATTGGCAGTAGCATTTTAAGTTAAATCCCCGATATTCATTTTAGAGTGCTATTGGCTAGCTTGCACCACCTCCTTACCATACGGGCTTTTGGAAGGTAAGGGTCCCTGCTAGCACAGGGTTTGGGATGTCTGTGGTATAGTTGTCTAGTGTTCATGCCTGTGCTGTATGAGTCTGGTTGGTCAAAGCAAAGGCTCTGCCAATTAACTTCCTTTTCTCATCTCTTATTTGCCAGAATGGTCTCGAGTAGACAAATCAACTCTTACTTTTTTTTTTTTTTAATTTTTCAGGGAGAGAAAGAGAAAAGACAGAGAGAGAGAAAGACAGACAGACAGAGAGAGAGAGAGAGAGATTGTGTGAGGAAGGGAGAAGGGCACAGGGAGAGAGCGAGAATCCTGGAAGAGAGAGAATCCTAAGCAGGCTCCACTTGTAGAACCCTGATTCAGGGCTCAATTCCAGCCTGGGATCATGGCCTGAGCTGAAATAAAAAGTCAGATGCTCAACTAACTGAGCCACCCAGGCACCCCATCAACTCTTATGCTTGAATTCGTTTAATACTGTTTCTTCTCTCAATTGTACTGTAATCTTCAATAAGGAGAAAGAGTAGTTATTACACAACATTTATGGCCTCCATAGTATCTAGCAATGCTCAGCCGTCTTCTCTTGGCAGTAATTGGCCATTTCATCACCAAAGATTTGACTCTTAATCCCATTATACTTGATTCTATGACACTAAGATACAGACACTACAAAATACTCTGAGAATATATCCGATGCTCTGCTGACATATTACCTAATAGGGATGTTTAATCAGATAAGCTACTGAGGCTGTCTTGTGAAACAATTCTTAAAAATTATTTTGAGAAATCTAATTAAGTATTTTTTAATATTTTTATTTATTTTCGAGAGAGAGAGAAAACATGAACAGATGAGGGTCAGAGAGAGAGAGAGAGAGAGAGAGAGAGAGAGAGAGATGCTCTGCTGACATATTACCTAATAGGGATGTTTAATCAGATAAGCTACTGAGGTATGAACTGGGAAATCATGACCTGAGCTGAAGTCAGATGCTTAACTGACTGAGCCACCCAGGTGCACCTTGCAAAACCTAATTTTAAAATTAGTTGGGAAAGTATCCCTGGATTTGAATTGTCCCACTTTTCTAGAAATTTAAAGCAAACTCTCAGATATCCTCTCCAATAAGACTATTTACTCTGTGAATTTGGATCATTTTCTAATTTAAAAAAAAATTGAATTGAATCATTTATTCATTTAAATACCTTGAATATGTCATTGATAATGATAAAATGGAAAGTTTTCCTTTTTTACACATGAAGTAATTTTGTGTGTGAAGGTCAACCTGACTGGTAAGTCAGTAGACCGGAGGAGGTGGTAAGTCAGTAGACCGGAGGAGGCCTTGTCTATTAAACCTGACCCTTAAATAGAGTTCCAATTTTACTACTTGTGACAAATTTTGTTTTACAGAGGAAAAAAAATATCTCTACCTTCATTATGTTTGAAGGACTTATGATCTCCTGCCCTTGAATTCCTCTTCTCCCAGACTAGCTCTGGGCACTAATCCTTTTACTCTTACATTTATGGAAAGCTTACCCATGACCCATGCTTTACGAAGTCCTTCTATTGGTAGAACACCGATAGGACTGTTGTGCAGAGGTATCTTTTAAATGACTCCACGGTAAAAATGGCCGATTCGCTCATGGTTCTTGAGTTTGAGCCCTGCCTCAGGCTCTGCTAACAGCTTGGAGCCCCCAGCCTGCTTCAAATTCTATCTCCTTCTCTCTCTGCCCCTCTCCCACTTGCTCTCTCTCTCTCTCTCTCTCAAAAATAAATAAATAAACATTTTTTAAAAAGACTGACAGGCCAAGTTATCTGGGAAAATCACTCATCCTTTATGAGCCTCTTTTTCCTGTCTGTAGTGGGGTGGAATATTGCCCATTTTTCAGGGCTTCTGTGATAAGGAATGATAATAATCACCACCTCTCACAATGTGTCTGGCACTTAGTAGGTACTTAAAAAATTAAGCCCAGTAAAAAATACTGTATATGTCACATTTTATAATTTACAAAGGGCCTGTGTTTCCATACCCTGTCTGCTTTAGTCCTCACTATCGAAGGGCTCCCCTCCCTGGAATCTATCCATAAGCAACAATGGTCCTTTACAGAGTCCTCTAAGTTATTCAAGAGGTTATTATATGAGTTTTTAGTTTCACTTTTTAATATATTACTATGCAATAATGCTTGCAAAGGCAAACTACATCACTTTTCCACACTAACTTTCTTATTATAAAAAATAAAAAACAGGATTTTGGGGACTGGCTCTTGGGCAGAGAGTCATAAGAGAACCATGAAAGAAAACTTTTATTTTTAATTTTAGAGAAGGAGGGGGAAAGAGGGACAGAGGGAGAGAAAGAGAGAATCTCAAGCAGGCTCCACGCTCAGTGTGTCACAGGGCTCGATCCCATGACCCTAGGATTATGACCTGAGTCTAAATCAAGAGTCAGATCCTCAACACACTGAACCACCCAGAATGTCCTGAGTGAAAGGAACTTTAATGTTCTCTTTCAAAACTATTATTCAGGGCACCTGGGTGGCTCAGCCAGCTGAGCAGTGACTCTTGATCCTGACTCAGGTCATGATCTTGTAGTTCATGGGTTTGAGCCCCACATTGGGCTCCTTGCACTGACTGTGCAGAGCCTGTTTGGAAGTCTCCCCCATCGTGTGAGTGCGCACTCTCTCTTTTTCTCTCAAAAGAAATAAATAAACTTTAAAAAATGATTATTCTATTATATTGGAAAAACAAAGGAGTTTGGTTTTCTGTAGATAAAATCTACACTCCAACATCTTTGGAATACGCCTTTACTTTACTATGATATAATCAAATCTGAAAGCTTGAAAGTTTATTGTCACAGACAATATATATTCAAATAAAAAAATAATTTTAAAATGAGAGAATCAGGGATTTAGTCATCTCAAAGTAATTATTCTATATTTTATAATTTATAAAAATATAAATCATAAATTACAACAAATAATTTAGAGTTCNAGAATTTTTTTTTTAAGTTTATTTACTTTTGAGAGAGAAAGAGAGACAGAGTGCGAGCGGTGAAGGGGCAGAAAGACAGGGAGACACAGAATCTGAAGCAGGCTCCAGGCTCTGAGCTGTCAGCACAGATCTCAACGAGGGGCTCAAACTCATGAACCGTGAGATCATGACCTGAGCCGACGTCGGACACTCAACCAACTAAGCCATCCAGGTGCCCCTTAAAAAAATTACAATTTTTTTAAGAGAGCACTAAAATTCTTCTTTTTATTAATAAATCCATTAACAAGTAATAATATGTATTTTGATATAGCCCTAGCCACAATATTTGCTATGGTCCCAGTTTAGAATATATTTCATCAAAATAGGGAGAATCAGAATTATGTGAAAAAAAATTTTTTTTAATATGATACGTGAGCCTTACCCCAAACCTTTCCAGGCAGAACCTCTGGCTGGGGGCTGTGGAGAAGGAGCGTGTAGCTACTGGAAACTCTTGTTTATCTACCTTTCTCGTATGATCCTATTGAGAAGCCTGGTGTCAGACCTATTACTAGATCAGTTGATAAACACTAGGTGATACCACAAAAGTGGACAATAATCAAGCAGCATTTACGGCCAAGGAAAAGCCAATGATGGTCCAAAATGTAATCCAAAATCAGATGTCATTTTGGAATTTGGACTGACAACATATCTTCCTGTCTCTCTTGTTTCCATGCCTGTAAGTTCTACCTATATCCTTGGTGATGAACATTTTAGAAAAGTGTTTATTCAGAAAAATGAAAACCTGTTTTTTTCTGGGCATATAATTCAAGCAGCTAAAGTAAGAAATAGGAGCACTTGGGTGTCTCAGTCGGTTAAACATTTGACTCTTGATTTCAGCTCAAGTTATGATCTCATGGTTTATGAGATCAAGCCCTGAGTTGGGCTCAGTGCTGACAGCATGGAGCCCCCTTGGGATTGGCACTCTCCTTCTCTCTGTTTCTCTCTCTCTCTCTCTCTCAAAATAAGTAATTTTTTTGAAAGCCAAAAATAAATATATTTACATCTCTTTAGGCTAAACAGTGAAAGTTAATGCAGAAGTTGATTATAAATAAGAAAATGTTTTAGGCCATTCTTTCAGATTCTAAACCCTAAGAAAAAGTATAGTTAAGAAATCTAACTCATGATTACCTATAGGGTCCATTGCCATAAAACTAGTATCATCTAATTATAGTGGAAAAAGTACTCTAAGCCCAGGAAAATTTTTGATCTCTGCTTGATTTCTCCAATGTATATCCATGTCTCTCAAAACTGTAATAAAAAATACTAAGTATCTTAAAAGAATAACCTAGTTACATAATCCAGATTATTACTTGGAAGGAAAATTATATAAAATTTTGAGTGGGACAAACTTAAGGTACAAATGAGTTCTGTTCCTATATTTAAAATACATGTGATCAAAATGCTACCAAAAAAAAAAAAAATCTACCTGAGAACTTAGAATTCCACATCATAACATTCAGTTCCATGCTTTGTCATCACCATGCCACCCTACTTTAGTTCAAAATACAGCTTTGCTTTTCAGTATTCAGGATTTTTGTTTGTTTTCGCTTTGATTGTACATATGTTAGTTTTGATCTCAGGTCAGCCTGTCCTTTGCCGGAAGTATATCAGGACCAAACCAGAGTGGCTCCACACACCCCCCACTCCAAGCACCGCCCACGTCCTGCAGAGTGAGTGCTACGCATGTTTCCTAGGATCAAGTGTTCAGAGGGACCAAAGACCCTAGGGACCCTGTCCAGAAAAGGTGCAATTCAGAGACCCTCTCTGTAACTTCCCCGCCAGAGTACGGTCCTGTTCTTTATCATTCTCAAAATCAGGGGGCTCATGGCCCCTGCAGGCAGCCCTGCCCATTGCTGGAGAGCGTCAGTGGCTGAAAAGTTTTGCCTTGTGCCCAGACCAGCTGCGTGAAGCTGAACAAATCACAGCATCTTTGAGGGAGCTTCTCCAAGTATGAAGGAAGAAAAAATGAGGACTTCAAAGGCCATACAAATCACAGAATTCTTCCTAATTACTTAACTGGCAAGAATAGGAATAAAATATTTGCCTGTAACTCTTTGGGTCTAAGGGGACCTATCTAACTAGTGAGGTCTGTGTTTTAAAGGCAGAGGTGGGAAGTTTTTTCCCATCACGCAACAAAGAAGTTTCAACGCTATTGAGTAGCGACTCTGCATCCTATTCCCTGGGGTCCATATCCTGGCCACTCACTCCCTCTTCAAACCCCACCGTGTCTGCCCCTGGGAGCCTGGGTTGGCATGTACAGAGCTGTCACCAAATGTACACTGCTTCCCCCAAACCGCCATTGCCAGAGTCAGTCTTCCCTCCTCATCTCTTTCATTGTGTTTTTATCACTGTTGCCCATTTCCATCTTTCAAAAAAACTCTCTTCTCTCTTAGTCCCAGGGACAAGGCAGCCCCGACTCTCCTTTGCCATTTTCTGACCGCTCTTTTGTCTTACTTTGGCCCCTTCTCCATGCTTACTATTAAAAATAAGCATTCTTTGACACTCTTATCTTTGCCAGGAAGAATCCTGTGCCCAAGCTCTGCTTCTTCTGTCCTGGTCACTAATTCACCCACAATCTTCTCAGCTTCATTTATCCCTGAGGAAGGGGAAGAGCTGGACTTGATGGTCCAAAATGTCCCTTTGGGCTATGCCAGTCTATCCCAATCCCACTCCTGTGTTCCATCATCACCATGTAGCTAGTTTCTGAGAGCCAGCACAAGTCTGTGATGGAGCTAAGGCCACCGGGAAATCCTCCCTTCCAGTGTGGGAAGGAACCTAAAACATCACCTTGTCTGAAACCTTCATTTTATAGCTGAGGAAACCTAGGTGCAGAATGAATACTCAGTCACCTCACAGCACACATGGAAACAAACACAAGGTCACTGGGGCTCTCTCTGTGTCATAAAATTGGAGCAGGTCTTCCAAACCTGGCTGAAGTGCATAATATCAGACTAGAATGTCATATGAAAGGTATAAATTGGGTAGAATACTTTAGAACCTTTCTCTCACTTTGTCAAAATAAACTTACATTGTAACTCCAAGAAATGTGGAGAGATATAGAGGGTGCTTGAGACAAAGTAGAACAAGTAATCACACAGAACATCTTAGATTTATGTTTTTAAATAGCCAAATAAAGCAGAACGTCAACTCACACAATACATATATTTACATTAATCCAAATGTCCAGAGCACAATACAGTAGAATCTATTTAATAGTTCATATAATTTGATTTACATGTACACGAGCATATAAACAAATATCAGCTAGGACAAAGGCTTAAGAAATTACTCAGACATTTTGGCGTTGACGACTACATATTTATGGCAACAAATAATGATGACTTTCAATAACATCTTTTGTACAAGGATAAGAAATGTACAGAATGGAAAGAAGACAGTCAAACAAATGTACCTTTTATTGCACTATTTATCTAATACCGTCGGGGATGTGGCATTATTTTATCAGTGTCATCTGTTCACTGTGGTCTCAAATATGAAATTAACTGAATTATTCCCCAATCTAACCTTACTTTGTGCTTTATAAGTACTGTCTGGTTCTTCCATCTTTTAAAAATGAAATAGGACACTGATGCTTGTCTTTAAAATAACTTTGGTCCTAAATAAGCTAGTAAAGTCTCTTCTTAAGGAACATGAATACACTGAAATGTATTTCTTGCAAGAATCCTGAAAAAAAAGACAGCGTCACCTCCAGACCAGCTCTGAAATGATCAGTGGTGCTAAAAAGACCAAGGTACTGTCATCTAGAGCTTACACTGTGGAAAACAACCCCACCTTTCTCTGGCACGTTGAGGAACCAAAGTGCGTTACCACATTTCCTCTTAACCAGTTAAAGAGACCATTGGGTTGCATTTCAAAATGCAAAACGACACAATTTCTGTCCTGCTGTTTATTTTGCAGACTGCACAGAAAGTTAAGTATGTAGAGATTAAATCACTACACCATACAGATACAGGCGCAAAATTAAGTGGAGGCCACAAAGGGTGTGTCTGAAAACACTGAATTGACTGAATCCGAGTCGGATTTCACCCTCGCGGACTTCAGGATGCCCTCTGCTATAACTGTCTCACTGGGAAAGAGCCTGACTTTCCCATTCTGCCCTGCTGCAGTATCCTTCAGGGGTTCCAAAAACACCACTCTTTTACCGGCACCCGCCTTCCGTTCATCAGCGGGGGCATCACTAGCAGGGCCAGGATTGAGGATAGACGAATGGGCATTGCTTTGGTTGAGAATATTTTTTTGTCTTTTGGTTTTACACTTGCAGGGACAGGGCGTCAGATAGAGATACAAAAGTACCAACACGATACTGGCCACGCAGGCTGCAAGAGTGGTAAAAGCTGTGTTAAATGCCTCATGGGCATGGGATCTGCTCACGGTGAAGTTGCTCACGTTTATTGTGACATCCACAGTCTCATTTAACAGGCGTTGCCTGTTCATCGCGATACAGGAATACACTCCAGCGTCCTCAAAACGAGGACTTTCTATAACCAGACTTCCATTGTGGAACACGTGAAGGTTTTCCAGATCTTCACCCGGCTCCAGCAGTCTGTTATTTGGACCAACCCAAATGAAACTGGTATTCTCATTGCCAGTCTTGCTGTCACAGGGGACGATCAGCCTTTCCCCAACTTGAGCCTCATGAATAAAGCCAAGTGCCCGGAAGGAGCCGTTGATGATACTGTCTGAGCAATTCATAAAGGTGTCCTGGAGCAGAAGCACCTGATGGGAGTGCCTAGAGTCAGACCACAGGCGGCAGGTATAGTCATTCTTAAAATCCATCACTGAGCTAAAGTGCCTACGATACCAAAAGGTGAGCAATGAATAAAGGGAACAGTCACAGACAAATGGGTTGCCATGAAGGTAGATGCCTCTCAGCTGTTTTCCTGGCACTAAATTAATATGGTGCATTGGCAGGGAGGGGATTTGGTTATAGGAAACATCTAGAAACATCAGTTCTGACAGCTTGAACCTCCCGACATACAAATCCATGGGAAACTGCGTCAGAAAGTTTCCGCTTAAGTAGAGTTTTTGCAACTGGGAGAGCCCTCCAAAAGCAGAGGGATCGAGATAGGAGATGTGATTGTTGTATAGCAGGAGCACTTCCAGAACCTTCAACTCTTGGAACACTGCACTTTTCACGGTCTTCAGCCTATTGGATGACAAGTCGAGACACTTCAGATTTGGAGTCGTGGAAAAACTGCCCGTGGAGATGCTGGTGATGTTGTTATGCCGGATTATTAGGGTGTTGAGCTTAACAAACGATACTGGAATCCACTCAGAATCCAGAAGCCCGATCCTGTTGTAACTGAGATCCAGTCTCTTCATCAGTCTGAAAAGGTTCCCGGGTACCTTGGACAGGTTTTTGTTGGTGCAGCTCACGACGTCAGTGGCACAGATGCAAGCGGCGGGGCACACCCCGGAGGCGCCTCGGCTCACACTCACCGTGATCACCAACAAACACAGCAGCTCCCTGCAGCCCGGTCTCACAGCTCCAGGCAGGGTGGGCAGTGTGTGCAAACGTAAAGACATTATGGTCGCCTCCAAGTCTCTTCCGGGCGTCTTTACACCAACTCAGCTTCCCACCAGTGAACCTAGTAAACAATCAATATCTGAAAGGGGGGGGGGGGGAAGCAAAGTTAACTACCACTAGTTAACCCTTCAGAGTCCTACCTTGCTTTCTCTCCGATAACTTTTGAAATGCAGGTTTTGTTTCACGCTGGGGAGCCTCAGATGCCTTTTTACTGTTAAATGCAATTCCCGCCCCCCGGGTTATTATTACCCCTGCTTACAGACATTTACAGCCACAACCTATCAATACAACAGTCTCAACGTCAGAAATTCGGTATTTTTTTTTAACGTGCATCCTGCGTCGATTTTTAAACTCCCTCCAACAGGCACAAAAATACACAAACGCATCCCACAAACAATTGAATGGAAATACATGGGAAGCCACCCATCCAGAAAAACAACTCACAGAGCTGAAAAGCCGCACTGGCTCCGGAGCTACGCCGCCGACGGTGGTGGCTTCTGGTCTGTGAGTCTGTCTGTCTCTGTCCGTCACTCCGGCATCTTCCGAGTTCCTTTCCCTCCTGCTCCCGGCGGGCGGCAGCCTCTCGTTGGCTCTCAACTTTGGGGAGTTTCAAGCAGCGGCGGCGGCGGCGGCAGACACCCGGGGCGCAGCAAACGTCTCGGCCGGCGGCGCTTGGTTCTCCCAGGCTCTCTTCATTGCTCGGCTACAGGTACCGCCTCNTTTTTCTTTGGGTCAGGACCAAGGGGGCTTCCGCAGGGCTAAGCGCTAGTGGTTTTAACGGTTCACAAAATAAACCCAGACATGGCCTTCCGTCTCAGCCCACATTTGGCGGGGGGCGAGGAGGAGGAGATGGGCGCTTTCCGTCTGCTGCGACAGGGATCTCTTGGGGAAGGCGGTTGCGGCGGGGGGGACAGCCCCCACCTCCCTGGGAAATTNAACCCAGGGTGGACAGCCAGCCCCTACCCCCGCAAAAAAAGAAAAAGAAAAGCCCAGGTGGACAAATATGAGGTGGAGGGCCTGGGACTGATGAGCTTTTGGATAAAATCCGTTTTGGTTTCATTCCGAGATCAGTTTTAACGATGGGATCTGTGNGATTAAAAGAAATAAATTACTGCCCTGACAAGAGATAACTAACTAAAGCCGAAGGGATAGGGAGACTGAAAAGCAGACCAAATTGAGAAAATAGGAGCAGGGCACATCACTTGTAAATTACTTAAAAAAATAAAACTGATGTGAGGACAACAAAGTACCCCCCCCACCCCCTCCTCCTCCCCGCCCGCACAGTTTAGCAACCTTGAATTTCTTCTTAGAACTGGTCCCTACATTGTCATGAATGGATTCATGTGGTAGCACAGATATGCTAGGCCAGTGCCAAACTTAAATAAAATTGTGTGCATTGTTAATTTAGTCAGCCTGTTTGTGGAATAAATCTGGAATAGCACTGGCAAATCAGCATGTTTTCAGGTGAGAACAGTTTGGTTCAGATTAGTTTCGGTTTCGTGAAAAGTGAAATTTTATCCCTTCAGGAAGGCTTCTTTACTATGAGCTCCCAGGAGAGGCTGTGGTTGAAAGTTTTGAGAATTAGGCCACACTTCCTGGGGTTCTTGAAAAACCTTGGTGTCCAGGTCTTCATTTTCACAGTTGGTATGGTTAATACAGAGAAATGGAATTAAAGTTACTCAGAGAAATACTTTCTAACTGACTAACAAACAACCAGGTTTTGCCAACGTTTTCCTAAGGAACTAACATCCTATTCAAAGGAAGCCATAAAGGTGGAAGAAAGTTCCATACATTTTTCCCCGTACATGCGAAAGTGGTCTCAGATGAAAAGGGACTCAACCATGGAAGCAGAAGATATGTCACTATAGCTGCGGGCGCATCATAGAAACATTGTGTGAAGATTACACAGCATAAATAAACCAAATGCACTCAAAATCCACATGCATTTATCTATTTGAAGGCCCGATTCTTGAGATTCTGCCCATTTGGCAAGAGGAAAGGAGTTTTGAAAGGGGTGGGTTTACGTAGCTTTGAGAAGAAAAAATTAGCATTTACCTTAATTATAGGTGTAAGGTGTGACTTTACATGGTGGGGGGGAACTTTTTCTATGCAATTTCAGGTCTCCTACTAGATCCCGTCTTTCAATTAGAAGGGAAATTCCACAAGGGCAGAAATTTTATGTCTTGGACACTGCTCTATTCTTAGCTTCTAGAACTCTGCTTGACACTTGCTTGGCATTTAGTAAATTTTTGATAAATAAACTGAGGAATGAGGAACCTATTCTAGGCTTATTTGAGTTGAGTCTGCTGGTTGCCATTCTGCTCTCTATACTTCAAAAAGCTTGTCAGAGAGGCGCCTGGGTGGCTCAGTCAGTTGAACCTCCGACTCTTGGTGTTCAGCTCAGGTCATGATCTCACAGTTCCTGAGTTCGAGCCCCACGTGGGGTGCTGCCAGCTCAGAGCCTGCTTTGGATTCTCTGTCTCCCTCTATCTGCCCCTCCCCTACTCACTGTCTCTCACTCTCTTCAAAAGAAATTAAAAAACATTAAAAAAAAAACTTGTCAGAAAAACAGAGGAGAAGAGGGAGAAAGACAAGCACTGCGAACATGACTTGAGTCCTAGATCCAGTAGTACCTGAAGGCCGCTACACACTTTTACTTCTTTCTGATTACGTTCTCTACCCCATGCCCCCCTCCTTTTGCCTTCAGTCATTTCGAGTTGCGTTCATGTCACTTGTGACTGAAAGAGTCCTCGTACATATAACGGTGATAATAATAAATATGTACTATTAGGTGCTAGATACTGAGCTCTGTGTTTTACATGAATTATTTCATTTACTGCTTACCATAATAACCCTGCAACATTATATAATCCTATAATCCAGATGGTAAACAACTGTGTTCCAAATTATTTGAAAATGGAATGGGATGAAATTAGCCTGAGGCTCCATTTGAAGGATTTAGATTAAACAGAAGAGAGATGTTTCTGACGCGGTGGCTCCAGCCCGAAGTGGTTGCCAAGACAGATGGTTGAATTGCCTTCTCAGGAGTTTAAAATAGGACAGATAGATATTCTTCTGGTCTTTTCCACATGGCACAATCTTTCAGTATTTTTGACCATTCAGTGACTCCAGTGGATAGTACAAACTGGATTGATTCTGAATCTACTGTGCCGAGGCAGGTGTGGACATGGGAGTGTCTAGCTGGCTTTGGAAGTAACTCCTATCTGGGACCAGGGATCTAGGTAGATGAAATGTCAAGGCTTCTTCTAGCCCTATGATTTCCAGAATGTGTCCTGTTGTCCTCAAAGACTGAAGGAACCCAGGATAGGAAACAGGAAATTGTTGCAACACTAGGTAACGATCCAGTCATTTTTACTAAGAATGAACACTGTTATAGCACTTCACGTGCTATGAAGGGCCTCCCCACTCCGCATCTCCTTGGTTTCTATCACACATCCTGTGACGCTACGTAGCTGCAGATACCTAACATTACCACCTTTTGCAAACTGGGGACACATCCAGTGCTCTTCAGAGACAGCTCACTGGGGTCTGCAGCTCTGCAGGCACCTGACTGTGGTGCACAGGAGCTTTCTACTGAGGTCATCTTGCTTTGGGGGCAGCGCTCTTCATAAGGTTTTTACACCACAACTGGAACCTTCGCCCACAGGAAACACATACCTTTGCCCACCAGCTCTGGAAATATAGTCCAGCCTTGTAACAGACAGTTCTTTTAGCCTCATCCTGTTGGTTTTTGTGAATTTCCCAGGACTGGTAGTAGAACCAGATCTCACACTCAGTATTATGTCACTTGCCGTATGGGGATTTGAGCTCCAGCACGCCCCCTTCCACACACCCCCACCCCACCGTGCTCTCTGAGCTCCAGGGCACATGTGTCAGCTGGTGGCTTGATTCTCTGGAAGCTGCCTTGGCTAGAATCGGGGATGGGTCAGTACCCAGGATCCAGGGAGAGCCTGGAATGGGGCAACTCTTTAAGCAGTTCTCACTCAGTCATCTGTTCTTTTGATCTCTTGTCTTCATGGACGTAGGCTGAAAAGGTTCTTTCTTCTGTTTTTTAATTTAGTTGAAATAAAATTCACATAAACAAAATTCACCTTTTTTCACCTTTGAAGATCATCTGTGAGGGTCCGTACTTATGTCATAACAGTAGTTTTTAGGGGCACCTGGGTGGCTCAGTCAGTTAAGCGTCCGACTTCGGCTCAGGTCATGATCTCACGGTTCATGAGTTCAAGTCCCGTATCAGGCTCTGTGCTGACAGCTAGCTCAGAGCCTGATCCTGTTTCAGATTCTGTGTCTCCCTCTCTATCTGACCCTCCCCTGCTCACACTGTCTCTCTCTCTCTCAGAAATAAATGAAAAAAAATAAAAATAAAAACACAGTAGTTTTTTTAAAAATTTCTTTTCCTTATCTGCATTTTCTCCTTTCTTTCTTCCTTTCTTTCTACAGTTCTTTTGTGGTAAGAAAAAGGACAATCAGTGCTTGCAATTGTTCAGAGTTACCTATGACTAAGTATGTGCATCAGTGCTTCTGTTTTATCATGACTCCTAGTTAATATTCAGGGAGAATATTAGTTTCATAGAGCAGAACCCTCCTCTGATTTCTCAGGTACAAAGTGACTCTAATTTCCCCTGATATGAGAAATGATCGTGGCTGTTCCGTGTTAGCACTCCAATCCTTTATTTAGCATATATTTACTGAGCATCTACTATGCACTGGGCACTACTCTTTAGTCTAATTATAGCAACGCATAAATGCTGCCAGAGCCATGCAAGCCCGACTAGAAGGAAAGACATACTGGTCACTCATGTATTTCTTGTTGACCAATTGTCCACATTCCCAGATTCAGGTTCAACATAAGATCAACATCTGATCCCAACCAGTTGGGATCATCTCCCAATAGCTGTGAGTCCTTCTGTCTCAGCACATTGTCAGACCAGCTTTTGTGAAGGTGGCACCATCCCTGGCCCCACGTCGCCATGTGTTTTCCAATGAGAAAGCAAAACAAAAAGGATAACTAAAACCCTTTTCTCTTTACTTTCTATTTTTTCTTACATAAAACCCTTTTTTCTTATTCCTAAAAGTATCATGTGCTCATTGTAGAAAAATTGGAAATACAGAAAAAAAAATGTAAAGAATCAGAGAATGCCCTTCATGATCTTACTGGTAAATTACATTTCTGCTCAAAGAATAAATCCATTGTAGTGAGGAATCTGAGACGATGCAAGAGCATGGTTTGTCCTAATTATGTAATGAGAAAAGAAACAAGCAGACTTGTGCGCGCGCGCGCGTGTGTGTGTGTGTTAATGCCCTGAAATTCTCAGACTTGAGAATGAAATAAACAAATGAAAGTTTGCTTTGTAAAATTCAGTGTGTCAAAGCCATGCCCCAGCACTACAGTTACCCCTTGCAATTTTGGTCATAAATGGTAGGTGCTCTAATTTCCATTTTGCTCTTTATTAGCCTGAAGGGACTCATCTAATTGAATTCCTAAATGCTATTATATTTCTCAAAACTGGGGCTGATTTTATCTCTCTGATAAATATGGATAATGTTCGACAAACCCAGTGTGGAGAACCATATGAAATATTCAGACTCTTATTTTATGTTTTCTAAAAAAGTATGATTTCCCATAGCACTAATTAATTGACCGCTTTTCATAAAGGTAATAGCTGATTATTCAAAGAAATATCTGATTTGGAGCAATAAATACTTGCTAGACAAAATTAATACAAAATAAAGTAAAACAAAATTGTGAGAAAAAATAAGAAGCTCTAGCATATGGCCAGCACTGTTGCAGATACTCATTCAAATATTTTCAACAAGTACAAGGCTCTCTCTGGTGAATGTCCCATGGGTACTTTACTCTGGAACTCTGACCTTTCAGTTTGAGATAGTGAAAAGCAATATTGCATTCATACAGGGGAAGGCAGAAGGGCCTCTGGAAAGACCCAAGAAAGTGGACTTGATAATAAGACCCAACATTTATTGCATTTTTACTACTATACACCAGCTTCTCATTTAAGTCTTACAAGGGCCTAAGACATGGTCATTAACATGCCCATTTTCTTTTTTAAATTTTTTTAATGTTTTATTTATTTGAGAGAGAGAGAGAGAGAGAAAGCATGGACAGGGGAGGGTCAGAGAGAGAGAGGGAGACACAGAATCTGAAGCAGTCTCCAGGCTCTGAACTAGCTGTCAGCACAGAGCCCGATGCGGGGCTCAAACCCATGAACTGTGAGATCATGACCTGAGCCAAAATCGGATGCTTAACCGACTGAGCGACCCAGGCGCCCCAGCATGCCCATTTTCTAATGAAGGCAGTGGAAATGAGTTGGTTTATGTATGTTGCCCAAGATCAGTGGTAGAACCAGATCCATCACCCTGCTCTGCGTCACTCTGACCTCATGCTCTACCAACAGCTCTAATGCTTCCCATTAAGGAGTAGAGGGGTCAGCTCTAATTTAAATTCCATTCAGCAAATATGGTTAGTCCTGGCCACACTCCCAGAGCCATCATATGGTTGTTCTCCTCTAGGAATTTGTAGTGTTATTTGACATAATGATAGGATATAAGATAGTATATAATTCCATTTCTAATTAGATACAGCAAAGAGCCAAAATATTTGCAACAGTATAGGTTTTTTGGGCATTGAAAATGACAATACAGAAGATTTTTAGATCTTCCTCATTTCTTGTTGACCAAATAGCTGATTCAACAAGGAGAATTGTATGCAAATCAAAATACAATTTGGGAGAAACCAATTGAATGGTCAGGGATGACAGTTATCTCTTAGAATTAAGCAACAATAATACAGCTCATTTTATCCATGGCATTCACAATGAAAAATTATAAGGAAGGAAAGCAGAATCTCTCTCCTGGCACAGACAGAAGGTCTTAAACACCTTCTAATGATATGCCAAATGGCAATGTACTTTTTTTAAAAAAGCGATGTGGTAAAATAGAGGTCTGAATAACAAATAAACTTTCCGGGTTATGGTGTCAGAACTTAACTTCCATTCATTAACTGTATCATCTTAGGTAAGCGACCTGGTCTTTCAGACTCAACTTCCTCACTTGTAAAATGGAAATCTAGTACTAGGGTGTGCACCATCAGATCCCACAAGGACCAAGATCAGACATGGAAAGTTGCTTTGGGAATGATCAAGCTGGAAAAGAGTATTACAGTGAGTCCCAAGCATGCGCTCTTCATCCTTGTCGCCCTTGTGCCGTGGACACGATCTGACACAGCCCAGATGTTTAACAAATGTCTGTTGGACCTAATGGGACTGAAGCTAGGTTTATGTACAAAATAAACAGAGCTGGAAAGGTACCTCACCACAGTGATGTTTGTACTAATCGTGTGGCTCCCCTGAGCTTAGCCGTAGCAGAGTACAGCAGGTCCTCATTTAGAGGCTGTTGCCTCAGGCCTCCCTTATTCTTCTTGGTACTATCTCGGCTGCTGCAGACTGGAATGAGCTGCCAGTCTGCAGGCCTGGGCCTCTCAAAGCCCCTTGGGACCTGAAGCTGGCATGCTGTGGGGAACATCCTGTGTGGAGCCCTTTAGCAAGGAGTAAAGATTGACAATCTCGGTACCCACCAGAGAGTACTCAAAGGGGTTTTGAACTATCGGGAAAAACAAAATAAAAACAAAATCATCATCACCATCACTCTCTCCAGAGAACAGTTTTGACATGCTGTTACTTGCATTGTGATAGAAATACATGGTAGGAAACCAGGGAAGATTTCCTTGGAAGCTGTTGTGTGGACAAGGTCTGGGGCAAATCTGAACAGGTTGCTGAAGGATGAGTCTGCTCACTGACATTTCCTACTTTACACAAAGAGCAGGATGATGGGAAACATGCTATTATGGCAGTCATCCACATTTACCTAAAAGTAGGATTTTTCACTTACTCAATTATAGCTATTAAAACAATTGGACATGTAAATTCCTCTCTTCCAAATCCCCTTTCCCGGGATGGCCCAGAGGACCTTAGCTCTATTTGCAAAAACAGAATATGCATTGACCCATTAAGTATCAAAATGTGTTTGTTTGTTTGTTTGTTTGTTTGTTTGATGTGCCTGGGAGAAAACTGGCTGGTGGACTCTCCAGACAGGGAAACCTTCATAACATCAACATAGCCCACTTTGACAGGAGATATTTTTGATGTCCCAGAGTGAATTTGATATGTGGAGAATGATTTATAATGTAAACCAAACCAATACCTACCTGTGAATTTAAAGTAAAAACCAAGGGGATCAGAACCTGATATGGGCCTATAAGAAAGATTTGGAAAGCCAAGTTTATATTCCTAAGTATGTTTGGTGAGTGTAAAATAATGAAGAGTAGGTTGTTTGATGAATTTAATGTTTAGTTGTATCGACTATTATAGCATGATAAAGCCATTGCCACAAGAGGCGTCTGCCAATAAAGGCCACATATTCAGGTTCGCCGAATATGGCACTGTCATCCCTGGGCAGAAGGTACCATGCAGTTCATCAGTGAACTTCTAAGTTATACAGGAAAAACAATGTCCTCATGTTTCTTCCCCAGTAATTATTCTTTTTATTAAAGGCAACCTCTCCCTCTTTTTTAAATCACTACAATAGCAGAGTGTGCAGAGGCAGAACATGGTAAGCAAGGCTGAATGTTGGTCACACAGAAAAGAGGCTGATGAATAAAGAACACAGAGCTCTTATCAGAAAGAGCTATCAGATGGGGCGCCTGGGGTCTCAGTTGGTTAAGTGTCCCACTTCGGCTCAGGTCATGATCTCACGGTCCGTGGGTTCGAGCCCCACATCAGGGCTCTGTACTCACAGCTCAGAGCCTGGAGACTGCCTCAGATTTTGTGTCTCCCATGCTCTCTGCCGCTTCCTCGCTTTTGCTCTGTCTCTCTCTCTCTCTCTTTCAGAAATAAACAAACACTTAAAAATTTAAAAAAAAAAAAAAGATATCAGAAAGCAGCCAAGCTACCTGGAGAGAAAAAGCCAGTGTCCAGAATGAAGTCCTGAGAATCAGGCATTTTGCAGGACCTCAAGAAAATGCAATGATAAATATGTACATTGAAAGTAAATGAATAATGACATAAACAGAAATTGAGTTCTGCCTAACCATTCTGAGGAAAAAATGACAAGTTCCAACAAAGACAGTCATGAGACAAGAATCAGGGAGCATGCCTGGAGGAAGTTAGCCAAATAAGGGCAATGAAACCCAAATCAAGGAACAGAATGTTTACAGGCATCTCAAGGTCCCTTGTTCCCCTCTGGGCACTAACCACCTGGTGGTATCCACTCTCCTGACTTCTATCAACATGGATTAGTTTTGCTTGTTTTTATACTCTATATAATTTTTGTGTCTGGCACTGATTGCTCAATTTATGTTTGAGAGATTCAACCATATTAGTGCATGTAGTTGTAGATCATTATCATAGCTATATAGTGGTCTGCTGTGTCACTCCATCACAATTGATTTCACTATTTTATTATTGATGGATATATGGATGATTTCCACTTTGTTCTGTTACAAGTACTGTTGCGATGAACATTCTAATACATGCCTTTTAATGAACATACTGTACACATTTCTATTGGCTACATACCCCAGAATGCATTTGGTGGCCACAGGTTATGCACATACTCAACTTTAGTAGTAACGCCAGTTTTCCAAAGTGTATGCACAAATTTATTCTCCCACAACTATAAGAGAATTCCTATACCTCCATATGCTCATCAGCACTTCTTATTTTTCCATCTTTTTCATCTTGACCATTTAGGGGGGTAGATAGTGGCATTCCACTGAGCTTTTAATTTGCATTTACCTGAGGACTAATGAACTTGGGCTATTTTCCATATGGTTACAATCTATTTACAAATCCTTCTTTATAAGTCTTTGGCCCATTCTGCTATTAAGCTGTCTTTTCCTTATTGATGCTTTATATATTCTGGATTTGTGGGTTTTTTTCATCATATATATTATGTAAGTGTACATAAGTATACGTATTTAATATTTAATGCCACCTGTGTGTTGCCATTTGGTTCACTTTGATGAGTAGAAGTTCTTAGTTTCAATATCATCAAGTTTATCAAGGTTTTTTTCTTTTATGTTTGTTCCTTTTTATTTCCACTTAAGAAAGCATTGCCTACTCCAAAGTCATAAAGATGTTTTCCTCTAAAAGCTTTATTGTTTTACCCAGGTGCCTGGCTGGCTCAGGTGGTTAAGTGACCGACTCCTGGTTTCAGCTCAGGTCATGACCTCAGGGTTCATGAGTTTGTGCCCCGCATTGGGTTCCATGCTGGCTAACAGTGCGAAGCCTGCTTTGGATTCTCTCTCTTCCTCTCTCTCTGCTCTTCCTGTGCTCACAATCTCACTCTCTCTCAAAATATAAATAAATACATTTCTTAAAAAGTAAAAGTTTTATTGTTTTACCTTTCAATTTATTTCTCCAATCCATCTAGCTATGATCTGAGTTTATGGTCCCCCAAAATTCATATGTTGAAATTCTAACCCCTAAGATGGTGGAATTAGGAGATAGTACATTTGGGACATGATTAGTTCATGAGGGCTTAGCCTTTATGATGGGATTAGGCTACAGAGAGATGCCTCATCACCTTCTGCCATGGGAACACAGTAAAAAAGATACCATCTGTAAATGAGAAAGCAGACCCTTTCCAGACACCAAAGTTTATGGTAACTTTTTTTTATAGGAGCCCAAACAGACTAAGACACACCTGGAATTGATTCTTGTGTTTAATGTGAGGTAGAAATCAATACATATTTTTTCCTTCATGGATATCCAATTACTCCCGCATGATTTATTGAAAAGAACATACTTTTCCCTACTGTACTGCATGGTGACTTTTGTCATAGACCTCGGGGTCATGTATGTATGTGTGGGTCTGTTCCATTGGACAGTTACCTGTTCTTGTACCACACAATTCTGATTACCATAGCTTTATTTATTATTTATTAATTTTTTAAGTTTATTAATTTGTTGAAGTAATTTCAACACCTGACGTGAGGCTCGAAATCACATGCTCCTCCTACTGAGCCAGCCCCAATTACCATAATACTTTATAATAGTATTTCCTGATATCTCATAGTGTTGGTCTTCCATATTTCTTCTTCAAACATGCTCTGGCTATTCTCAGCCTTTTGCATTTCCACATGAATTTTAAAATTGACTTATAAATTCCTCGGAAAAAACCCACAGCTTAGACTTTGGCTGCGAGTGCAGAGAAGTATGTATTAATTGAAAGAACTTACATTATAATATTGAATCATCTAATTCATAACAATATATAGATTTCCATTTATTTGACTCTCCTTTATTTTTTCTCAGTAATATTTTATAACTTTCAGTTATAAATCTTGCATATTTTAATTAGATTTATTTCCAGGTGTTTGAATTTTTGGATGCTATTATGAATATGTTTTATGTTCTATTTGCTTATTAGCAGTGTATACAAATATGATCCATGTCATAGTCAACTTGGGCTGCTATAACAAAACACCATAAACTGGGTGGGTTACAGGCAACATACATTTGTATCTCACAGTTCCTGAGGCTGGAAAGTTCAAGATCAAGGTGCTGGCAGATTTGTTATATGGTGAGAACCTTCTTCATCCATAGATAGTGGCTATTTGCCTTGGGGTGAGGGCTCTATCTGAAGTCCCTTTTATAAGAGCACTAATCTTGTTCATGAAGACTCTTCTGTTTTCATGACTTAATCATGGGGTTGGCATTTAAAATACACATTTTGGAGGGGACACACACATTCAATCTACAACAATTAATTTTAGTATTTTGACTATATCTGGTGTCCTTACTATATTCTTTTACTAATTCTAGATCTTTTCCTCTTTGGCTAGGTTTATTCCTAGTTATCTTATGGTTTTTGGTGCACTTGTAAATTGGATTGATTCCTTGACTTCTCTTTCTGCTGCTTTATTAGTGGCATGTAGAAATCCAAAAAATTTCTGTACATTGATTTTGTATTCTGAGATTTGACTGAATTTGGGTATCAGCTCTAGCAATTTTTTGGTGTAGTCTTTCAGGTTTTCTACATAGAGTATCATGTTATCTGCAAATAGTGAAAGTCTGACTTCTTCCTTGCTGATTTGAAAGCCTTTTATTACTTTTTCTTATCTAATTACTGAGGCTAGTTCTTCCAGTATTGTGTTAGATATGAAATAACAATGGTGAGGATGGATATCCCTGTCTTGTTCCTGAACTTAGTGGAAAGCGCTCAGTTTTTTCCAATTGAGTATGATAATTAGATGTGGGTCTTTCGTATATTACCTACATGTTGTTGAGGTATATCCTTTTACTCCTACTTTGTTGAGGGTTTTTATCAAGATTGGATGCTGTACTTTGTCAAATACTTTTCTGCATCTATTGAGAGGATCATATGGTTCTTTTCATATCCTTTCTTTTCTTAATGTTGTCTATCATGTTGATTGATTTCCAAATATTGAACCACCCTTGCCACCCAAGATTAAATCCTACTTGATCATGGTGAGTGATTTTTTTTTTTTTAACATACTCTTGGTTTCGATTTGCAAGTATTTTGTTGAGAAATTTTGCATCCATGTTCATCAGGGATATTGGCCATAATTCCCTTTTTTAGTGAAGTCTTTGTCTGGTTTTAGAATCAAGTTAATGCTGGCCTGGTAGAATGAATTTGGAAGCTTTCCTTCCATTTCTATTTTTTGGTACAGTTTGAGAAGAAGGGGTATTAACTCTTCTTTAAAGGTTTGGTAAAATTTCCCTGGGAAGCCATCTGGCCCTGGACTTTTGTTTGTTGGGATATTTTTGATTACTGATTAAATTTCTTTGCTTGTTACTGATCCATTAAAGTTTTCTATTTCTTCCCATTTCAGTTTTGGTAGTTAAATGTTTCTAGGGATTTATCCATGTCTTCCAGATTGCCCAATTTGTTGGCATATAATTTTTCATTATATTCTCTTATAATTGTCTGCATTTCTGTAGTGCTGGCTGTGATCTCTCCTCTCTCATTCCTGATTTTATTTATTTTGGTCCTTTCTCTTTTCTTTTTTGATTAGTCTGGCTAGGGATTTATCAATTTTATTAATTCTTTCAAAGAACCAACTCCTGGTTTCATTGATCTGTTCTACTGTGGTTTTTTGTTTGTTTCTATATCATTTATTTCTGTTCTAAACTTTATTATTTCCCTTCTTCTGCTGGCTTTAGGCTTCATTTATTGTTCTGTCTCTAGCTCCTTTAGGTATAAGGTTAGGTTGCAGATTTGAGATTTTTCTTAATTCTTGAGGTAGACTTGGATTGCTGTATACTTACCTCTTATGACTGCTTTTGCTGCATCCAGAAGTTTTGGATTGTTGTGTTCTGATTATCATTTGTTTCCATGATTTTTAAAAATTTCTTACTTAATTTCCTGGTTGACCCATTCATACTTTAAAAGGATGTTCTTTAATCGCCATATATTTGTAATATTTCCATTATTTTTTCTTGCGGTTGTCTTCACGTTTCATAACATTGTGGTCAGAGAATATGCATGGTATTATCTCAGTCTTTTTGTACTTGCTGAGGCCTCATTTATGACCTAGTATGTGATCTACTCTGGAGAATGTCCCATGTGCTGTTGAAAAGAATGTGTATTCTGCTGTTTTAGGATGAAATATCCTAAATAAATTTGTTAAGTGCATCCAGTCCAGTGTGTCATTCAAAGCCATCGTTTCCTTTGATTTTCCACTTGTGTGATCTGTCCATTGATATATATTGGGTGTTAAACTCCCCTACTCTTATTGTGTTATTATCAATGAGTTCCTTTATGTTTGTTAATAATTGTTTTATACATCTGGATGCTTCATGTTGGGGTATAAATATTCACAATTGTTAGGTTTTCTTGTTGGATAGATCCTTTTATAATGATATAGTGCCCTTCTTCCTCTCTTTTAAACCAAAACAGTTTTTGTTTAAAATCTAGCCTGTCTGGAGGCACCAGAGTAGCTTAGTTGGTTAAGTGTCCAACTTAAGCTTAGGTCATGGTATCATAGTTTATAAGTTTGAGTCCCATTTGGGGCTCTATGCTGACAGCTCAGAGCCTGGAGCCTGCTTCTGATTCTGTGTCTTTGTCTCTCTCTGCACCTCCCCCCGACTCTTAAAAATAAATAAACATTAAAAATTTTAAAAATCTAGTTTGTCTGCTGTAAGTATTGATACTCTGACTTTCTTTTGATGTCCATTTGCATGAGAAATGGTTCTCCATCCCCTCACTTTCAATCTGCAGGTGTCTTTAGGATTAAAATATGTCTCTTGTGGCAGCATATAGATGGACCTTACTTTTTTTATCCATTCTGACGCACTATGTATTTTGATTGGAGCATTTAATCCATTTACAGTCACAGTAATTATTGATAGATATGAATTTAGTGCCATTGTATTACCTGTATAGTTGGTATTCCCATAGATTGTCGCTGTTCTGTTCTAGTCTTTGTTGCTTTTGGTCTTTCTTTCCCACTCAAAGAGCACCCTTTAATATTTCTTGCAGAGCTGATTTAGTGGTCACAGACTCCTTTAGTTTTTGTTTGTCTGGAAAGCTCTTTATCTCTCCTTCTATTCTCAATAACAGTCTTGCTGGATAGAGTATTCTTGGCTGCATATTTTTCCTATTCCTCACATTGAATATATCATGCCATTTTCTTCTGGCTTGCCAAGTTTTTGTGGAGAGATCTGCTGCTAACCTTATTTGTCTTCCATTGTAAGTTAGGGACTTCTTTTGTCTTGCTGCATTTAGGATATTTTTTTTCTTTATATCTATATTTTGCAAAGTTAACTATGCTGTCTTAGTGTTGGGCTGCTTTTGTTGATTTGGAAAGGAGTTCTCGGTGCCTTCTGGATTTGGATGTCTTTTTCCTTCCTCAGATGAGGGAAGTTTTTAGCTATTATTTTCTCAAATAAACCTTCTGCCCCCCTTTTCCTCTCTTCTTTTTCTACGATGTTTATGATATGAATTATTATTATGATTTATGGAGTCAATGAGTTCCCTAAGTCTATATTTGTGATATAATATTTTTCTTTCTCTTTTCTTTTCAGCTTCATCATTTTCCATAGTTTTATCTTCTATGTCACATATTCATTCTTGTTCTTCTTCCATCCTTATGCTCATTACATCTAGTGGGCTTTGAATCTCAGTGATTGCATTTTTCATGTTGGCCTGACTAGTTTTTAAGTTTTCTATCTTTGCAATAAGGGATTCCCTGGCATCTTCTATACTTTTCTAAGGCCCAGGTAGTGTTCTTATGGCTATTGCTTTAAATTCTCCATCAGGCATATTACTTATATCTGTTTCAATTACATCCCTGGGCATGACATTTTCTTGTTCTTTCTTTTGAGACGACTTCCTCCATGTTGGCCTTTTATATAGGTCTCTGCCTTCTTCTCTGTGTTAGGAAAGCCTGTTATGTTTCCTGCTCCTGAGAGTAATGGCTTTATAAAGAAGAGGTCATAGACTGTCCTGGGCCTGGTACTTCAGGGAAGTGTTGCTGGTGTGTGCTGTGTGCACTCTGCAGCTGTATTTTGGCTGCTCTTTCCCTCAGGTCAGTCCTCTGTAGAGTTCTCCTTGCCTGCAGTGAGGAGTGTTTGGACCTAAGCCAGAGTGTGGTGAGTTTTAACTAGGTGTGCTCTGGTCTGCTTGTTAAAAGAGACCCGATGCTATTTCCCCTACAGCTGAAGCTCTGCATGACTCTATGCTCAGTAGTTGTGGTGCGTGCAGGGGGGTTGTTCTGGTCATCAGGGGGATGGGCCCACTGCTCTGGTTCTCAGGCACTTTTTTTTTTCTTTTCCCAAGAAAAGTAGCACCTGCCAAGCACAGGGGACGGGGCTTGGTGTCAGCAATTTACTATTGGTACTGTGCTGCTTACTGAAGCTAGTTTATACTAAGGGGTGGGGGAGAAAAATGGCACCAGCCCTCTCCCACGTCCCCAGAGAAAGGAATTTGTGCTTGCCACGGTCCAAGAAGGCCTTTCAGAAGAGTGACCAATCTCCCGTCATGTGTCCCAGGCATCCCTCAGTTCCCTGTCTTCACTCTGTCTGTGCCTGTGCCATCTGCCTGCCCGGCAGCACAGTGCACCTGGGTCCTATGCCAGGCAGGCCTGCTGAGTTTTAAAACCTCAATTTTTAGGAACCTGGCATGACATGGTGGATCTGCACGGGGCCTCTGGGGGGTGAGTTTCACCATGCAGGTGCAGGCTTGTCCCAGAAGGACGGTCACACCAAAGCACAGGGGCGTGGCATTTGGAGTAAAGCATAGCAAAAAGCCTGTGTTCAGGTTAGCTGCTCTCAGTAGGTGTCTCTGTGCCTATGCTAAGGGACAAAGAAGTGTAATGGTGACTGCCGGCTCTTTTGTCCCTGAAGAGGCAATGCCACCTCTCCCAAATGCACTCCAAGAAGGGGGAACTGCCTCTCCCATTGCGTTCCAGGGGATCCCCGGAGGGCGCCATCTGCTCCCAGGTCCTCTGCCGCCTTCACAGCAGCACTGCAGTGCCCTCAGAGCTCCTCACCAGCCACACCACAGACCTCTCTGAAACTCCAGTCTTTGATCCCTGCTGGTTGTAACTCAGGAAAATCAGCCCCTCTCCTTTTCCTCTTTTCCCGGTGGATGGCTTTGAGGAAGTGGTTTCTTTGTGTGGTCCCCGTGCACTGTACTCTCTCTTGCCTTTCTCTGTGACTAGGGTTCCCTCCCCTCTACAGCAACCATGATCCATTTCTCCCCCAGATTACATCTCCACACCTCCTTCTATGATGTTTCCTCTTCTCTCCCTTTAATTGTGTGGTTTATTCTGTTGGTCCTCAGATCGATTTCTTGGGTATTCAGAATGATTTGATATTTATCTAGCTGTGTTGAAGGGAGGAGACCAGCCTCGGGTCCTCCTACTACTCTGCCATCTTAGCTCCTCCTACCCAGAGAAGGTATTCTGAAAGATTTAAATAATTTGAAATTCTTGAGACTTTAATTTTTTTATGTTAATTTTTGAGAGAGTAAGAGCACTATCAGGGGAAGGGAAGAGAGACAGAGAATCCAAAGCAGGCTCCGTACTATCAATGCCTGATGTGGGACTTGAACCCATGAAATGTGAGATCATGACCTGAGCCAAAATCAAGAGTGGGATGCTTAACCAACTGAGCCACCCAGCTGCCCCTACACTACGTTGATTTTAATAAATGTTTCATGTACACTTGAGATATATGTAACTGGTCATTAGTAGGTGCAGTTTTATAATTTGTGCAATTTTACATTAGTCATTATAGGTGCAGTTTTACAATTTGGATTGCAAATTGTGCTATTAGTATCTTCTATATTCTTACCGATTTTTTAATTTTTTGCCTTGTTCTACCAGCTCTTGAGAAAGATATATTAATGCCTCCCATTTTGAGTGTTGATTTGCACCAAGTTCCTTTTTCTGTCCATGTTTTGTTTAAAGTATTTCAAAGCAATGCTATTAGGTACATAGAGATTTAGGACTATAACATCTTCCATTGAATTGACCCACTTATAATTACAAACCATCTCTCTTTATCTCTGATAATATTTCTTAAAGTTCATATTGCCTGATATTGGTGGAGCTATCCAAACTTTTTCACTGTGGTTTTGTTTGCATGTTTTATTTGTCTTTCCTTATACATTAAACATTTCTGATCATTATGTTTAAAACATATTGTTGGGGGCTTGGTTATTGCTGTTATTTTACCTAGTCTAACAATCATAGTCTTTTACTTCAAATTTATTTCACTTATATGCAGTGTAACCACTGACTCAATTGGGTTTCCAGCCACCATCTAATTTTAAATTTTCTTTTTTTTTTTTAATATTTTTATTTATTTCTAGGAGAGAGAGAGAGAGAGAGAGAGAGCGTGAGCAGGGGAGGGTCAGAGAGAGAGGGAGTCACAGACTGAAACAGGCTCCAGGCTCTGAGCTGGCAGTCAGCACAGAGCCTGACGCGGGGCTCGAACCCACGAACCGCGAGATCATGACCTAAGCGAAAGTCAGACGCTTAACCGACTAAGCCACCCAGGCGCCCCTAATTTTAAATTTTCAATTAAGCTCTTCTCTTTTATGCTCCTTTCTTCCTTTTGCATTATGTTCCTTGTTTCTTCCTTTTTTGCCTCTTTTAAATTATTTTAAAAATTCTTATTATTTAATGTCCTCATTCTAATAACTTGGCAAATTATACATTACTTTCTTATTCTGATAGTAGTTGTCCTAGAGTTTACAACATATGTCCTTGACTTATTAAAGAATTATACAAATCATTATTTTTACCAGTCCTACAATATTATTAGACCCTTAAGCCTTTTAAACTACTTACCCCACCTGGCTTTTGTGTTCTTCCTTTGCATTTTAGTTCTACATGGATTTTATACTACAAAGGAAATTATAATTTTTGTTTTGTAGAGTCAATCATGATTTATAAATATCTGCAACTTACCCGTTTTTTTAATTGTTTTTTTATTTCTTTCTGCATATTTTTATAAAATAAACTTTGCACCCAACAAGTTAAATATGTTAGTTTAAATATTTGAGATGGAATTTTGATTAAATAGTCACCAAAAATGGATTGTAAGTTTGTGCAAGAGAACTTCACTATTGAGGTCAGGCAATAATACTCATTTTTTAATAAACTAATGAATTTAGTCAAATTCAAACACTCACTGAATGAAATTTTTCCATTTTCAAAGAGCATTAACATTCTCAGTTCTCAGTTGATCCCATTAATGAGTTGATGGATATGTCATAGAGAAAGAAGTAAAGATCACAGGGAGAAAGGGACTTGCCGACATTTACACACCTTACATTGAACTCAAGTCCCCTTTTACCTAGTTGAGTCCTCTATCTGTATCAACTAAAAATACCTAAAATAACTCACATGTCTATAAAGATAAAGGTATATAGAAAATACAGTCTTCAAAATACATAGTTTAATTATAACTTCTTAAATGATCACCCTCTTGCTTCTTTTCATAGTTCCTTCTCAGTAGATTTTAAAACATCAAAACATCATTAATATCTTCCTTTAATAAACATAGTAAGTTCTCTTACAACTGGAAGCTCACATTAAAGTCATGAATTCATGGGGAAGGGAAAGCAAGGCCAATAATATTATGTTTGCTTTAGCCTTTCTGCTTAATTTTCCTTCCAGGCACTGGACTGAACTTAGTTTTCAGAGCCAGAAATGATTGTTGCTTGAGTATCTAAATTTATTAATACTCTGCTTTTGGAAACTTTTAGGTACAATAGATTCCAAGAGTATTTTGGAACTTCTCACTGGTGAAATCTAAATTGTATTCTCTGGAAAGCCCAACAAACACATGGCCCAAAGAGCCATTAATAAAATAAACTTTCAGAGTATATTAGACTCTGCTGCTCATCCACCACAGGCAGAATGGGTGCTTACTAAGATTAATTAGTTGAATGAATGAATAAATGAATTAAAAGTACATAAGTGTCTAGCTCTCAGTTTACCCAAAGATTCTCTTAACCCTGTTCACAGTGATGGCTGTGTCACCATTGGAGGAGTAGTTAACTTTCTGTTAAATTTGTAGTAGAGGGAGACAAAGAATGAAGAATCAGAAATCAAATTTTCATCCATGCTCCAAACACTATCTCACTTGGTTTTGTGCCATAACCAACAGGGTCCTGCCCTCCCCAGATAAGACCTGCCCACTGCCACACAGTGAGGTGAAAACATTGGATTTGGGGTAGTAGTTGACATATGTTGGGACATTTGTGCTGCTCCACCCCCCCCCGACCCCCCAGTTTCTATCTCAGAACTCTTGCTGTTCAGTCTCAGCTGTGATGGACAGCCCTAAGTGGCCTGACCCCAACCCATGTCCACCTCACCCCATTCTGAATAGACGAGGAACAGACTCAGAGACAACAACAACCAGACTCCTTCAATAATTTGAGTCAAATCACAGAAACTACTCAATGGTTGTGGACTTCGTCTGAGAGCTCACATCCCGGCGGGGCTGGGGTTGGTATCGGTGTGCACCAAAGTTGAGTACGACCAACGCCACTTGAGAGCAAACTTATAAGTAATCAGAGGAAGCTAAGTTTATAGGGAAAAGATATCAGATGTGCTTTGAAAACAAAGAAGAGTCCAAAGAGAGTCAATAAACAGAGGAGAGAAAGAAGGAATCAGAGTCAGAGAACAGAGATGGACCAACCAGAGTTTCAGCCTGGTTTGCTGTGAAGTCCAGCTGGACTTTGCTTCCTGCTTCTGTGTGTCCGTAAGATTGCTGGCTTTATCTTTACAGTTAACTCCTGTTTTTAATTCGAGTTCATCTGAATGAGATTTGATTCCTAGCAACCAGAAATCTCTTGAATTATGGGTTTGCCTTCGCCCCCGGGCACCCAGTGCTTTGGTGTGGCTCTTCTCTTTCCTTTAAGGAAAAGAAAATGATCTGCAAAACTTCCGTGCTATCAAATGCTTAGTTTGTTGACTTTTCTAGTAATATTTTAGAAAAGTACTGCACAAGAAGGCAACATTAGATACGAAAGAAAAACAATACACAATACCATTTTTGGCAATGGTTGGAATATATTTGAGAGGCGTCTTCCCAGAACACTATCTATTAGCTCAGTAGCTGATCACTTACTCTGCCTAAAAGAGCCATGTATCATTACACATAAACCTTTCCCTAGCCCCCAACCTCTACACACATGCACACACACCATTTTAACTCTTCTATCAAATTATAAGGGCCTTGAGTATAGGGGTTGTGTCTCCACCATCTTTTCATACTCAGCACCTTAGTACAGCATTTCACAACTATAGCACTCAGTTGAATGGATACATGTCATATATGTAATTTGAACAAATATCTTTTCTCTACCTGTCATGAATATTTTGGGAGCATCAGGGCCTCATATTCAGATATCACTTCTTCAGGAACTTTTCTTTTCCTTTTCACCCCTCCTGGACTTCCATGTATCCTTGGACTTCTGTGAGCTCTGCTAGAATTATTTGAAGAGCATGAGGAACACAGGAAAGCAGTATCAGTCTTAGACCAGGAAAAAAAGACTTCAATGTGGCCTGGTAATAATTATACAGCTATGATTAAAAGAGCCAATATAAGCAAGTGAACATTCTGTTTCCCTTTTCTGTCTCATTAAAGGCAAGAGTAATATTCAGAATACTCAAAAATCATAGATGAAAATAAAAGAAAATTATGTTTTGAGTGTGTTTGATTATCTAGCATGTTATATACTTGTCTTTCTGGTACAATACTATGACTTACTTCCTAAAATTCCACCTTTATAGAATGAGTCATTGTTAATATAGAAACCAGCTGAATCATCCACCCATCAATTAATATACTTGCTTTTCTTTTTCTATATGCTTATCATTATACAAAAAAAGATATTAAGAATTTTTTCATTTAAAGTACTTCTCCCTTTGGCTGTTTTGTTTGGTTCACAATATTATGGTACAGCTATCCTTAATTTGGTGTTGGTTCAGATTCCTGTTTATAATCTGAGTCAGAAATCTGGGGTGCCTGGTGGCTCAGGCAGTTGAACATTCCACTCTTTCTTTCAGCTCAGGTCATAATCTCATGGTCGTGAGACTGAACCCCACATTGGGCTACACTCTGGGCATGAGGCCCACTTAGGATTCTTTCTCTCTCCCTCTGCCCCTCTCCCCTGCTTGAATGCTCTCTCTCTGTTTCAAATAAAAAATTAAATTAAATTAAATTAAATTAATTTGAGTGACACATAATCCTCCAGTGTCTCAAATTAGATACCTTCCATACGGGAGGTCAACAGAGCCCAGGAAGGACAGGATAGAAAAGAAGTCTTTTCTGGCCCCAAGAAAGGCCAATCAGACTTTGGATTCTGGTGATAAAATCATATGAGTTAACTTAAAAAGTTATTTGATCATCTTGTTTCAACAAATCTGAAGAATATAGTTTATCCCATCTTAAATATAATCACCTAAGACACTGAGTTCATTTTATTAATTAATTTATTGGGCACATCTTTTATTATATGTTCCAGATGGCTTCAATGAGAAGTGTAGACAGAAAGGAACAAAATACTGCTTGGAAACAAACTATGATTTTTAGGGGAGAAGACATTGCCCCCAGGAGTCAAGAGAAATGAATGGTAGTCACTGTGGTTTTGCCTATGAGTTGAAGGGCTCTGTCATTTATTTGTCTTTCTGGTAACTCAGTTTCCCCTTTAATAAAATGAGATCCTTCCCCTGGCTGAAATATTCTAAGACTCACTGATCCTTTTCTTATTATTTATCTTTTGAAACTTGTGATGGTCTATCTTCCTAATTATTGTGCATTTAACAACCCACTATTCAATAGCCATCACATATTAAATGCAATAAGTATTATCAGCCACCTTGATATTACCCATTCTAAAGATAACAGTGGAGAAAACTGAATAAAAAAGACTTGGGTTTACTATGCATTATTTCTAGAGGAAGACCTCAGGGAAATAATTTGTCATAGAAATAATATTGTCATAGCTTCTATCTAAACCACTATGCTACTGAATCCCAGGCAGGTCTCAAGAAACTAAATTGCTCTTGCCAAATTGTCTTTTTACTATATCCGCGTTATAGACTCGCAGCCTACCTGCCCACTAAAATGCATGGCTGCCAAAACCATATTTTAACATCATTAACTTTTAAATACTAGAAATCATTTCAATGCTTGGAAAAATCTGGTGAACGTGATTACACATAAAGATTTTCAGATAGAAAAGATCAGAGAACATAAGTAGATTAAAGAGTTTTGATCCCTCTGACATTCATAATATAGTTTCACACCATATCTTTACTACTACTACTATTACTACTAATAATAATTATGCAAAGATAATAAATAACATTGCCATTCTGCTTACCCCCAGTACTGCATCATACAATTTTCCAATCAACACACTGCCGGCCGGTGAGGCATCTTTGTGATGTCAGGAGGAGATTCTGGGTTTCCTTTTAGGACCAATGCACTGTAGTAGTAGCTTGAACCATAAAATTGACACTATTGGTCAGAAATGATTAACTACCGGCAGTTTCACAGGACTCAAGCTAAAATGCCTTAAGTTTGAATTCCAGCTCTGAGAGTCACTTGCGTGTCAGCTCTTGGCAGTTATGAACTTTGGAGCCTTGGTTTGTGAAACGGAAATAACACCTACGACGTATGATTGATGTGAGGCTTAGCAAGGACGTATAGCCGTGTTTGACATAGTAAATGTTCAAATAATAGTTGATAATACAATATTATTACCAACGTAAGTAACTGAGTTTCTTCACTTTCCCTCTAGCAATTTCATATATGACAAAGGTGACAGTTGTTAAAGAGAAATGGAAAATGTTTGTGAGGCAAGCGTAATTTTTCAAGCCCCATTAGCTTTAAAGGCCTTCTATTCCTATCCGGTATGCTCCCGTATGTCCTAGTAAGGTTACAGATACCGTTTGACACACACTTGGTGGAGTGTATAAATAGGAAATGTACTGAAGCAAATCAAGAACAGAGTTGAAAAAAAAAAAATCAAAGCACTAAGCAAACATGCTGAACTTTTGGCAGAGGAATTGGACTGCTTGGATCCCCACGACTCTTTGAGTTATTAATAGTGACTCATTTTGCCATATTTTTGGCAGTTATATATTTATATATCATGCAGCATGTGTGAGGCTCTCAGGGCTCGATGGCCTTTTGAAAAATGTGTTACTCCGGACTAGAGAGGGGCCAGTAGGATGCCACGCTGGCCTCTGGGCAGCACCTTGCACACTGTGCTCATTAGATGAGAAGGAAAAGATGAGGGAAGGGGCGGGGGGTGCTGAGCAGTGCCAGGAACGCGGCTCCCATCTGCTCTGGCAGAAGCCACCATGAAGTCATAAGTTGCACAACTGTAGTAATTCGCAGCTATTTATGACCATTTTAATAGCGAGGCTCTAGATTAGAAGTCTGTGTTTACATGCCGAGCAGCAGAATGGTTCCAGGAATCACTCCCACAGTAACTTTTGGTCAAACCAATCACCCAAGTAATGAAAAACCAAACAGTTGGTCCTGAAGCTGCGAGAACAGGTCTCCACGTTAGCCTCCACCTTCCTGATGCTCTTCCGTGGCTGAGACGCAATGGCACCTGCCCCCCACCCCCACCCAGTGCCCCCATCCTCCCCTCGCTGCCTCCCCTCCCTGCAGCCCGCAGTCCTCTCTCCATCCACACTCAGGCAAGCCAAAGGAGCTTTAGAGACTCCTGAAGAGCACCTGTGAACCTAATTAAGGAAACCTGTTTATTTTTAGCATGTATTTATTTTCTCATTGTCATCGCTCCATTATGTGACTTAATCAGTTAGTGACCCAGACAGCTCATTTGCATCAAGATCTGTAAAACACCTTCATTTGTCCATTAAAGCGGACTCCAGGTTTTCGTTAATTATCACTTCCTGACAGCCTGAAGGTCAAACCATTTCCTTTTGTTCCACATGGCAGTTAATCCTCTCATGAAGGGTGATGGAAAATGAATAATTAAACGTGTACCGTTTTCATATTTCAGGTAATGAGAGGCCCTAAGATCCCAGAGGTACCATATGAGAAGTCAGGACTTCCCGCAAACACGTGCCTTTCTCTCCTCTGGTCTCATAGTAAAGGAGGTTCCGCCAAGGCTCTTTCCCTAAATTCAAACAAAATGAAAACGAAAAATTACTGGCTTAGCTTTGCCACTCGCTGGCTGTGTAGCCTGGGGAAAGGCAGCTCACCTGCTGTCATAAAAGATGTTCTCAGCTGTAAAGCGGACATGATAATAACCAGCTTGGAGGATTGCTGTGAGCATTGAATACATGCGGGAGTGGAAAGGACTTACAAGAGTGCCTGCCATGTAGTAAGGGCTCAATCAGTGCTAATTAATCATAAGATCACTTTCATTATTACCCTGGGCAAGTCAACTGCCATGGGTATCAAGGTGTCAGCCAAAAAGATACCCTTACAGAGCCCTTGCTCATGACTGGGTCAAGGTCACTTTGACCCACTGGGGCAAAGATTAAATTATGTTGGGCCCTGAAGAAAAACCCAGAGAGCCATGCCTCTGCAGCCTTAGGGAGCCCAGCTTTACCCATCCTCTTCCAACTATTCTGAAAAGATTTTTTGAAGGCTGGAGGTGGTAAAAGGTAGAAGGACACAACGGAGGGGGCCCAAAAGACCACACACCTGGGGAGGGAAGGTGTTCATGGCCCTTTCCTCGGAGTCTCTGTAAAGCCGGCTCCCAATTCTATTCTGTTGAGACTCATCAGAGGGCCACCTTTGTACGTTGACTCTTGTCTCACCTGACTGTGTTGTAGGGGGACCTTAAGCTTGTGCTGCCTAGACGGAGACTCAGCCCTGGGAAGGACATCCAGGCTCCATGAGAGAATGCCTCTCAGGCTCATGTGGTCATTTCTTTTGCTGTGCCAGGCAGTGGACTGTACAAAGTAGGGATGACACCCTTCAAGATACAGAGTTCTGGGAAAGCTCTATAGTGGGAAGGCGATCTTGTCTGGGTCTTGACAGATCAGCAGAATTCAGATTGCCAGAAAGAAGGAGTGATGTTCCAAGTCAGTGAGGAGAGCAAGCAGAGTGGGAAGGGTCTGGAAAGTGCCTAGAACAGGGACTCTTCCCAGGGACCCAGTAAGGAAGTAGCTGGGCTGCTCAGATGGACACTAACCAGCGAGGAACAGCCTATGGCTTGGGTCAAGTCCTTGGGCCATCTTGCAGCCCAAACAGGCATTGGAGGGGGGAAGCGGTTTTTCGGGGCGGGGGGGNGTGGGAATAGATTGGGTAGGGGGGGTCTCCGGCCTGGGGTAATGGAGACCTGGGAATGAAAAAGGAAAAGTGGACAGGGCTGCTTACATGATTAAATGCATGATTATATGCAAAGGAGGTAGAGGCCATTGATCAAAACTGAATCTTAAAATTTATTTTGTCCATGCTTTTCCCAAAACTGTCATTCAGTATAGGCATACTTCAAAGAGATTTTGAGTTCAGTGCCAGACTACTGCACTAAAGTGAGTCAGGTCAAGTTTCTGGTTTCCCAGGGCACATAAAAGTATTGTTTACACTTTACAGTAGTCTAGTAAGTGTACAGTAACATTATGTCTTAAAAAACAAGGTATACATCTTAACTAAAAGTACTTTATTGCTAAAGCAACAACATAACAATATTTTAATAATGATAAAGTTTGAAATATTGCAGGAATTGCAAAATGTGGCACAGAAACATGAAAAAAGCAAATGATGTTGGGAAAATGGCACTGATAGACCTGCTCAATGCCAGGTTGCTACAAAGCTTAAATTTGTAAAAATCGCAATTATCTGCGAAACTCAATAAAGTGAAGCACACTAAAATGAGGTGTGCTTATAAATCCTGACTGGATTTTCATAGAGAAAACATTTTGCCCCTTAAAACAAGTTACAATGTGAAGCAGTTTAAAACTGCTTCTGGAAGAATAAAAGTCATAAGGGAGTTGGGTGGAGCTCAAATGAGTGAGGGTGACCAAGTGCCAGTGTTTTTTGAAAGAACACCCCGTGAGTTGATATTTATTCTGACAAGTACAATTTCATTCCCTCACTAATACTGGGAAATATTGGGGGCGCTTGGGTGGCTCAGTCAGTTAAGTGTCTGACTTTTGGTTTCAGCTCAGGTCTGATCAGGTCTGATGATCTCACAGTTGGTGAGCTTGAGCCCTTCCGGATTCTCTCTTTCCTCTCTCTCTGTCCCTCCCCCACTCACACTCTCTTTCAAAATAAATAAATAAATCTTAAAAAAATATATTGGAAAATACTTTCTCTGTCTTTCTATTGAGAGTAGAAAATTATCCCAAGAGTGGTGCAGTCAGCAAGTTTTATCATTTTTAATTGAAAAACATATGAGAGTCAGAGAATTAAATCTGGAAGAGAACTTAGGTACCTTTCATCCTTTTACAGGAGGGGAAATGGTACAGGAGAGGAAATAACTCACGGAGAGCCGCCCATCCAGCCTATGTGTGCCAGACCCATTGCTAGGAGGTAATTGCTTTGACTCCTGGTCTGACGCTCTTTCGGCTTTGCCATGAGAATCTCCAAGGACCATTTTATTGCTAACATAGAAGAGTTGGTGCTTTCCGTTTTCTTTTTTTTTCTTTAAGTTATTTATTTATTTACTTATTTATTTTATTGACAGAGAAAGAAAGACAGAGAGAGCGAGTACATGCACGCAGGGGAGAGGCAGAGGAAGAGGGAGAGAGAATCCCCATCAGGCTCTGTGTGGTCAATGTGGAGACTCAGGGCTCCAACTCACAAACCGTGAGATCACAACCTGAGCCGAAATCAAGAGTTGGGCACTCAACCAGCTGAGCCATCCAGGCGCCCCTCCATTTTCTTTTTTTTAAATCAGCAGCTGTTTTATTGGATAAATTTCTCAATTCTCCATACTGCATGATTTTTTTTTCCTGTTTATGGAATTAAATGATTAACTGTGAGGTACTCTTTGTGCAGAAGATAGCATAACCCAGGGGACCACCAGTGTAGAGTGATGGAAAGTGAAGGTGTGTGGGAAAGTACTCTGGCCAGCCCACTCAACTGGTATTCAAGGCAAGGCACATTCATGAAGCATCAGCACATCCCGGGCTCTGAACTCACATGTGCCCACACTTCCATCCCAGGCCCCCTCGGAGCCATGGAGCCTCCTCCCAGGGAGTCACAGGAGTCACTGGCTGCCTCTTCCCCCCTGTGCAAGTCTCTTCTTTGTTCTCAGAGAAGGCCCAAGAGATTCCAGTACCAATTTCGACCTGGGGGCCACCACAAAGCAATTGTCCAACTCCAGCTGGGTGTTCTGCAGTTCAACTCATTCCAGACACTATCTACCTGAGGACAGCATTAGATCCCACAAGTTCACTCCTCCTTGACCTCCCTGCCTCCACTCCAGGGACCAAACACAAGTCCTGGCTGTCACCTGGGCTTCTGACCCACTGCTGTAGATCCGAGGTTCCAAAGACCCTCTCCTTGAGTTGATTCATTTGCTAGAGCAGCTCACAAAACTCAGAAGAAACATTTTACTTATGAGATTATCCATTTATTATAAAATGATAGAACTCAGAAAGTGCCAGACGGGAGAAATGCCCAGGGCAGGGTGCTGGGAAAGGGCCAGGGCACCCCTGCCTTCTCCCAGCGCACCACACTCTCCGAGTTCCTGAGTGTTTGCCCACCCAGAAGCTATCTGAATCCCAGGCTGTTGGAAGTTTATGGAGGTTTTCTCACGCCCGCATGATCAGCTATTTACTCCATTTCCAGTCCCTCTTTCTTCTCCAGAAGGATGGGGGTGGGGCTGAAAATGCCAAGCTTCTAATCACAGCTTGGTCTTTTTGGTGACCAGCCCTCACCCAGCCTCAGTAGAACAAAAGATGCCCCTGTTCTCATCACTTAGGAATTAACGCGGGTTTTAGGAGCCCTGTATCAGGGACTGGGCACCAAGATCAAATATATCTTTCTTATTATCTTATGTCATAGGGCCCCTCCCCCCTGACCTCTCAGAAGTCTTGGGCTTCCCCCAGGGCACCCGTCAGCCTCAATTCCCTTTTATCCACTTTTCCTAGAAAAAGTTTAAAGGAACATTAATTCATTCTGTCAGAGGATGCCCCTTTTCTTTTTCCTCCAACCTTTTTCATTTCTCAGGCCCTGCCTTTCAGCTGAAATCGCATTTCTCCACCGCAGGGCAGGCGTACACACAGCAAGGCCTCGCTTCCTCTGCCTCCAGGCCCTTAGCCTCCTCTCCAGGGCACCTTCGCCCCCAGACCTGCTTCTCTGGGCGGATTAAGAACCCGTGCAGGGGAGGGGAAGCCCCAATGACCTCCACAGGCAACTGCTGCTGACTCTCTACCAACGTCTCAGTACCCTGCCCGGCTCAAGCACAGGAAGTCCTGGTCACAGGAAGCTGCAGGCTTAATTAACAGAAACTCAAACAGTTGTATTTTATTAAAGTGTACAGAGGGAAAGAACCTGTGCAATTGAGAGCATTTGAAAGGCCATAATTTTTAGCACAACCCAGTGAAGTACCCAAGTAGTGTGTTTTCGTTAGGGTGTTATTCCATTAAACACAGACTAATGGAGAGATCTATCTGGATGTCTGGCTTGATGATATTTCCATTTTAAAATTGGGTCAAATAGAAATATAGTGACAGGTAGTAAGTTTCTTAAGCTCAGTTCTGTGCTCATATAATATAAATGTCAGCTTTTTTTGATAAACTTTAAAACGTTCAGAATGGGCTGCAACTTTGAACTTTTTTTTTCTTTTCTGCACCTCTTTTTTTTTTTTTTATAACCGTCTTAAGTTTTTGACGTTTAGCTCATCAGACACTAATTTTTGGTATGTCCATGTCTCTGTCCTATGGATTCCCTGTCAGGCCATGGATGGATGGTGAAGCTGGTTGGATCTTCTAATTTTAGGTGTTTATTTCATTTCCTCTTTCTTTCTGTCAGTGTTTCTTAACTTAGGATTTTTATTTTTTTAATGTTTATTTATTTGAGAGAGGCAGGGGAGGAGCAGAGAGAGAGGGAGACACAGAATCCGAAGCAGATTCCAGGCTCCAAGCTTCAGCACAGAGCTGGACGAGGGGCTTGGACTCACAAACAGCGAGATCAGGGCTTGAGCTGAAGCCAACACTTAACCAACTGAGCCACCCAGGTGCCCCTTTACTTAGGATTCTTTAAGTAACTTTGGAATCATCCAGTGCTGACTTAGATTGAAACTAGCATCGATCACTCAAGGATGGTTGACTTGATCATGCCAAGAATGTTCTAGGTGCAGAGGAAATAATGGTAAACAAAAATACTTGTGACCCCTGCCCTCATGGAGGTTACTCTCCAGCTGAGCAGACAAGCGATAATCAGATAATCATACAATAAGTAAATAATTAAAATTGTGATAAATAGGATAAAGGAAAAATATGGATAAGTTAAGACCTAATTTCCAATGGTTGCAATCTTATCAACTGGAATTCTCTCTGCAGGAACCTATTTAAACTATTAAAAAAAATTGAACTGAAGTTCTGATTTTCTTGCTTAATCTCCTTGAAGCAAATTTTCTTTATATCACATCCCAAAGTCAGTGGGGTGAGTGGGATGGTGTCAGTCTTGATAGTTTTCATTGTTGACTCATACTCATGAAAGATTCCTAAAGTTCTGATTGGTGAGTGCCTGCGCCAGGTGTTGTGAGTCAAAGGAGTCACCTTGCTGCATCCAGACAAAGAGCCTACAGATAGTGATAGGGACAGAGCCTTGCCCACATCCGTGGATCATTGTCTTGCTTTGCCAGACAGGTCTAAGGGACAAAACGGAGTGTACTCTGCTACAGAAAGAAGGAGGCTGTTCTCTCTTCTTCCCAGTGGAACGCAGGGAGGGAGCACAAAGGTGGTGGCCCTCAGCACTCAGATTTAAGAGGGTAAATTGAGGCAAACTTTTGGGGTTTGGCCATTTTCCCAGACACTAAAGGTGCAATGGATCGAAGTTAGAGCCCTGGTGAGGGCCATGGTATGGCCCTGGACATCAGTTTGGGCAGAGAGACCAAGTGCCAGCAGGTGGCAGCAGTGACAACAGTGGCTTCCATCCAATGAACGTGCAGTAGAGGGGGCAGAGGGGCTGACTTGCACACACAGGGCTGGCATTGACCCTGGCAGGGAAGGAGCCAGTCTCTGCAAGGATACAGCGCCTCAGGGATGAAAGGAAGCAGAGCCTAGGGCTTAAGCCTTATGCATTGGAGTCAACAGCCTGGGGTTAGCATCCCAGACATCAGCCAGTTCTGCAAGGACTTGTTCAGCTATAGTGACCTCTGGAAGAAGAAATTGGTAGAAAAGTGTGTTTTCATGGTCCCCAAATTTTACATGCAGGTGACACTCCTGAACCAGAAAAATAGAGCCTTTACTGCCAATTATAAGCCGGGTGTTCCTCATGAAAGACATTTAAACTTTCTAAATCTCAGTTTTCTCATACGAAAGTATGAATAAAAATAATAATTACCTTATAGGACTGTTGGAGGACAAAAGGACAAGATGACAGAAGGCTGTCCTTTGCCTGATACCAGCAAGCACTCAGTAAACGGTGGGGAGACACACATCCAGCAACTGAGCTGGTGAGAAGGTTACTGGGTACAGGACTTGCAGACTTGCACAACGATGAGGTCTTCAAGATGCAGCGGGCTGAGTGAGCATTGCCTTCTCCATTTGAGAACACCGAGATTCACCTCTGGAGTGGGCTCAGGGTGAGACCAAGAGGCGAGTGGGAAAGAGAGTAACCCAAACACAGCTGAGCTTCTCAGGAGTTGATTCTGTAACTGCTCACTCACACTAAGCAAGGACCCGATTAGGCAGGTCAACAGTTTCGGTGGAAGATAAAATAGTGGGGTTGGTGAAAAACAATAGATGCTTCCCAATGACTCCGTCTCCTAGGATCTTATGTACTCTGCACATTCCTGTCATTCAGGCACTCTTTGGAAGCAACGAATTTCCCTAATGTGAATTGCATTGCCCTTTTCCCCACATCTTTGCCAGGTCTGGATGTTAACATTTTCTTGCTTTTTTCCTAATCTGATAAATAAACTGTGGTTTGATTTCCATTTTCCTGACCACAGTGAGACTGAACACCTTTTCACGTTTATTGGTCATTTGCATAATGGACTCATCTTTAGAATTAGTCCTGTTATTTCACTTCTGTTTTCTTCTATTCTTTAAACTCCATGCCCCTGATTAATCTATATTTAATTTGACAAGTGTATAGTATCTCAAGGCACACAGAGAAGTTTCACTTCTGTTTTCTTCTATTCTTTAAACTCCATGCCCCTGATTAATCTATATTTAATTTGACAAGTGTATAGTATCTCAAGGCACACAGAGACGATGTTTGTCTTCCTTTGTCAGATTTCGGATAATAGGTAGGATTTTTTCATCTTTTGGATTCATTGCAATTCAGATATTAAAATGAAAACTAAAATAAACTTTCCAGCATGCATTTAATCTCAGTTTAGATCTTTCTGTGTTGAATAAAAATTACCTACTTGATAGTAGTTTACTTATTTTTTGTGCTTTCTAAAGAACAGAACACAGTAAAAGAAGTTTTCAAGAGGTTTAGAGTACTAGATTTGGAATTTTAAAGTCCCTGATTACATCCTTCTACCAATTTCTGTGTCACTTTTGGCTCGTCATTCCCTTTTTCTGTTTCTAAATTGAGTGAGGAGAGGGGTTAAGCTGTGTCAGCAATTCTCAACCTCAGCTACATGTTAGAATTACCTGAAAAAAAATTGCTTCCAGTGTATTTTGAGAGAGAGGGAGATAGTGACTGGGAGAGAGGCAGAGAAAGAGGAGAGAGAGAATTCCAAGCAGGCTTCATGCTGCCAGCACAGAGCCTGACGTGGGGGTAGAACTCACTAACCATGAGATCTTGACCTGAGCTGAGAGTCAGGAGTTGAGCACTTAACCAACTGAAACACTCAGGTGCCTCTGAAAAAAAACTTTCTAAATAACATTGATGTCCACCCTTAGCCCAGTCAAATCAGAATATTTAGGAGTGGGATCTATGTATAAGCATTTTTTAAAAAGCCCTCGTGGTTTAGATGTGTAGTCAGGAACAGGGAATCACTAACTTGATGATCTCTAATATTGCTTCTAGCCAACATCTCTGTGACTTTGAAACACACTGAGATTTGGGCAGCGTACCAATCCCTTCAGTGATTTTTAAGCTTGTAAAATGGAGATTCTACTCTATTGTTCTACATAATGCGATCGAATTTAGAACTGGCTCACACTGGAGTTTAGGTGGGTTGGAGGATACTTGCTCCTGGCTGAAATCATTCATGAATCCGTTTGCTTTTTCCACTCCTCCCATAGTGTTCCTGGCTCTAAAGGAAACATTATTGGCTTTTGTTCAGCAAAAGAGATGAACATAACACTTCTATTCATAGCAGCGTTATTCACAATGGCTAAAACATGGAAGCAGCCCATCGACGATGGATAAACAAAATATGGTATATACGTAAAAAGGAAGGCAATTCCATTAAGTGCTGCAGCATGAATGAACCTTGAGGACATTATGCCAAGTGAAATAAGCCAGTCACAAAAAGTCAAATGCTGCATGATTCCACTTATATGAGGTAATTAGGACAGTCAAAAATCATAGAGACAGAAAGTAGGATTGTGGTCGCCAGGTGCTGGGGTTTGGCAAGGGGGGGTTGGGGGGTAATTGTTCAATAGATATAGAGCTTCAGTTTCATAAGATGAAAACAGTTATGGCGATGGATGGTAGCGCATTATGGATGTGTCTAATGCCTCTCAACTATACACTGAAAAATGGTTAAGATACTAAATTTTATGTTTATGTGTGTTTTACCACAATAAAAACAATTTTTTTTCAAAGCAGATAAACAGAGACAGGAGGGATAAATGAATGAACAGTCATGTAAATGACTAATCTAGAGCATCGCCAAATGACCTCTTCTGTCCTCATTTTGAGATGAAAAACAAAAACAATGGATTTAAAATAAGTGAAGGGAGTTTTGCAAACGTGGTTGTCAATTAAAAGTACAATGGCTGCAATAAGACCCACTTCAAAAAACAATTTTTTATTCAATCGGCCATTCAACCAATCAATTAATAAAGTTGTAAGTTGTGAGCATATTTCACCGAGGAAGCTTTTGGGAAGTTTGCAGTTGACAAGAGCAAAGTGTCCGGTGTAGGGTCGGGGCCAACTTTACTAACAAAATATGGTAACTCTGCTGCACAAGGAACTTAGGATATCACTGGGGAGACAAAACCCTTAAGTCACAAAGACACTCCATAACACCCGTTTTTTTATTGTATGACACCGACCACAAGTACAAGAGAAGCAGCCTCCCCTTGAACTTCCTGTGAGGAATGTTTTGAGAGCCTTCTGTGTCACCAGCCGGGGGGCATAATCGGTGAAAGGGTAAGAGCCTCCCCAAGAAGGTGCTTTGATCATAAAAACATGAGCTTCATTTGTCGACCAAACTAGCATTCTCTTCCGGGTAATTATTGATCAGGACCTTCTCTGCTGAGTCAATCACTGACACGTGACAGAGTATGGTCCAGTGTGAAGTTCAATTTCCTAGGCTACCGACACGAGGAAACAGAAGATCAGAGCACCAAAGATTTGAGCTCTTCAATTCGAAAACCATAGGCAGTGTGAAAGAACGTGCTGGTGCTCTTTGAAGTTTGACTTCTATAACTTCAGATTTCAAAGGGAAAGACATGACTCCTCCCACTGAATTCGGTTGCTTTAGAAGCAGTCTGATTTTTAAAAATTAATTTTGGGTAAAATGGAAGAGTCCATTTGACATTTGGATAGTCTTAATAAACTGAGGGACATTGTGGACCTCGTGTTTCGAGCCATAAGGACACAAAGATGACGATGGCATCACCCTGCTCCAGAGGAGCTCACGCTCTAGGAGGCACTGACGCTGACGTGAGAGTCTGGTGGAGAGTGCCTTTAAAACGCTCCAGAATGCATCTGCTCTTATTTTATGATAACGGGAACATCTCCATGGTTTTCACTAACCCAGTTCGTGAGTTTGAGCCCTGTGTTGGGCTCTGTGCTGACAGTTCAGAACCTGGAGCCTGCTTCGGATTCTGTGTCTCCCTCTCCCTCTGCCTCTCCCCCCGTCACGCTCTATTTCTCTCTGTCTTTCAAAAACAAATAAATGTTAAATAATTATATTTCATTTTATATATCTATAGTTAAGTGTTTATTTTCAGAGAAAGAGAGAGGGAGGGGCAGAGAGAGAAGAAAAAAAAAGAATCTCAAGCAGGCTCCTCTCTGGGCACAGAACCTGATGCGGGGCTCAAACTCACAAACCATGAGATCATGACCTGACCCGAAATCAGGAGTCAGATGCTTAACTGACTGAGCCACCCAGCTGCCCCTATATATTTTTCAATTGTGGAAAAATACACATAGTATAAAGTTTACCATCATCATCATTTTTTAAGGGTACAGGGTAGAGGCATGAAGTACATTCACATTTTTGTACAACCGTCCCCACCATCCATCCACAGACCTCTTCGCCTTACAAAACTGAAACTCTGTACCTTTTAAACAGTAACTCCCCGTTTCTTTTCCCTAGCCAGTGGCAGCCACCATTCTACTTTCTGTCTCTGCATTTGACTGTTCTAAATACCTCCCTTAAGTGAAGTCATCCAGTATTTGCTCTTTCGTGATTGACTTATTTCATTCAGCATTGTACTCTCAAGGAAGAGTATTTTTTAAGGAGCTAAGTATTAGCTTATCAAGTGTCTCATAAACAACCAACTGTATCTGCACTTGCTGAAGTGTCCCAGTTTAGGTACAGATCTTATTAGAAAGTCCCTTCTCTAGGTAGTGAAGAGAGCTGATGTCATTTTGCCCAGAGTTGAGGGAAATCGGTATCGTTCATGAATAGTCTGGACCGATCCAAGGCTCTGTGTGCTCTCCAAACCACCAGCACAGCTTTTAATAACTGGCTGTGGAGGTAGGGTAGCTCTTCCACAAGAGGGAAAGAGAGAAGGCTGTGGCCTGACTCAGAGCTACGACACCAGCCCCCAGCCCACACGGCTCTGTGCTTGATTACGGGTGTGTAGAACCATCTGGTATGTGGGCTTAGCAGTAAGAATGAGAGGATCAGGCTCTCCATGTCACATGTTGCTATTATTTTATTTAACGCTTGTTATATGGCCAACACTGCACCAAGCACAGCATAAGCCTGGAATTATTCAGTATAGTCTCTGACTATTATACAAGGGGACAGTTTGGCCAAATGTGCTTCAGGGGTTTGATTCCTCCAGCCCACTGAAAAGTTGCCTCATTTCCTGGTGCCTTTCAAAAGCAGAGTCTTGATTGTTTAAACTCTAAAAGCTGTGCTGTAGAATATTTTTTTTTAAGTAAGTACCGTTCCAACAAGAGTGTCTTGGCAAATTTCACTATACTTCATTAGGTTTCTGTCTTGGAGGAAAACATATCCCTCCATATTCTGTGAAGTCAGTGCAGAAAATGAAGCAAGCGTTTCCACCCACTCTCCCTCGCTGTTTCTATTTCACAAAGCAGTAATTTTAGCTGAAGATTTGTGATTTTAATCACAATCGATGTATTTGACCTCAGCAAACAGAAATTTGTGTTTTCTTCCATAGGAAAGCTGCTTCCAAGACATATTATTTTACCAGAATGGCTTCTGGTGTTGTAGCTGTGTAACAGAAACTTTGCAAAGTCACGTTATTTGTAAATGCTCATAACAGACAATACTTGCCTTTCTCTTATGACTTTTAAAAGACTCCCCATTCTGCCCCGCGCTCCAGGGAATGTTGGGATATTCAACTGCTTCCTTCCCTCAAACAGGAGACTGAAGACCCATTTCTACAGTAAAGAACCTCAATCCACAGCAAGCATCCCGGGCATGCAAGAGGTGGTCATTGATCTGTCCCCCGCACATCCTCATGCCGTGCTGGGTACAAAACCAAATGGAAATTCCTTTCCCTTCCTCTTAATTAATATCCCCCCACTCTTGATAGGTTTGTCTTTAGAGTCTATCAGCAAACACTGCCAACTAGATCTTGCTTTCTTTGCAATCACACACAATCCCTTCCCAGTTACATAGGATGTCTTATCTGTTCCATAAATGAATGCTGGGTACGGGTCTGAGTCTCTGGGATGTACTAAGTGAAGCAGACAGAGTCCTTGTCCTGAAGGGTAGGGATTGGAATTACACTTGTCTACTGTAATACATGTCAGACGTAATGCATGATCCAAGAGAGGCTCTGGGAATTAAGAAAATGGGTGATTCTCTGAACTGAGGAGTCCCAGACAAGGAGTAAAAACAACCAGCTTTTCTTGAACAGATACTATGTATCAGGCAGTGTGTCCAGAGGTTTACATATATTATATAGTCCAGTCCTCCCAACCGTGATATAATTAGGCATTTTACCACCAATTTAGAAATGAGGACACTGAGGTTCATCCGGTGGGATTGTTTGCTGGGCTTTTATGCTCTTGACTGCACGATTTCATGCTGGTAACTTCCTCCTTCCTGTCCATCATTGCTCCTGATTCCCACCCCTTAAAAAAGGAGGGAAAGATTGGGAGGCTTCAGAAAATCAGCTTTTCGCAGCTTTGAACTGCCTTCTCGTTTGCATCAGAAATTTGTAGGACATGTATGCAGAGAAATATATGTGCCCAAAGAGTGGCCAAAAATGTATTTTTTTTAAAAAAAATATGATTTTGAGAGTCATATATCTTATTTAAAGGAGCATACTGCCTCATTCTCTCTCATTCCATTTACAAGGGAAAGAACTAAGTTTGGGACTTGGGTAATTCACTAAAGATTTGCCAAGAATAGGAAAAGATACAAGCCAAAGTTTATTTATTTATTTTTGAAGGAGAGGAGGGAGAGCACAAGCAGAGGAGGAGGAGGAGGAGAGAGAGAGAGAGAGAGAGAGAGAGAGAGGGAAAGGGAGGGAGAGAGGTAGACACAGAATCTGAAGCAGGCTCCAGCCTCTGAACTGTCGGCGCAGAGTCTGATGTGGTGCTTGAACACACAAACTGTGAGATCATGACCAGAGCCGAAGTCAGACGCTTAACCCATTGAGACACCCAGTCACCCCAGATACAAGGCCAAAGTAAATGGAGGGGCACACATGTAGAGAGAGCAACTATTGAAAGTCAGGCTCAGCATACCTTCCTAAGTGCAGAATATACACTGCTACTTTGTTATCTTCATAGCAAACCTAGGAGTTGGATGCTAATCTCCCCTGGTGACACATGAGAAAACTGAGGCCCAGATAGATAGGAAATGATGGAGCTTATATTCAAACTGAGGTCCTCTGCCTCCAAGTGCAGCTTATGACTTACAAACCATCATGTTTGAGATCTGGACAGGAGCTTTTAGCTGATTATAATCTGGCCCATCAAAGCTGGAAATGCAGCTCTCTCCACGCTCTGGTTTGTCCCCTTAGGACATTGAACAACAGACTGAAGACACTGCCTCCTGGGAACAGATCTCTGTCTGGCTCAAAGCATATATGCACACACTTAAATTCTAGCTCAAAATTAAGGGCGCCTGGGTGGCTCAGTAGGTTAAGCATCTGATTCTTGATTTTCGCTCAGGTCATGATCTTCTGGTTTGTGGGATTGAGCCCCATCTCGAGCTCTGTGATGACAACGGGGAGCCTGCTTAGGATTCTGTCTCTCTCTGCCCCTCCCCTGCTCACATACTCACTCTCTCTCTCTCAAAAATAAATAAATAAACTTAAACAAAAATTAGGTTGCCCTGGGTTAGCAGAGGCTGCTCCCTGATGTTCCTTCTACAGCTTGACCTGTAAAGCTTTTCCCCCCACTCAAAAAAAAAAAAAAAAAGCAAATATTCCTATATCAGGAGCCTTAATATTGCTGCCATTAAGCCCTCCAGCTAGAGCAGGAATGGAGGCCTCTCTTCCCAGGGACTGTCACCAAGGGACAGGCCTCAGGGTAAGCCTTTAAGAACTCGAGGAAGCCAGGGGTCCCTGGGTGGTTCAGTAGGTTAAGCGTGTTACTTTGGTGCAGGTCATGATGTCACAGTTCATGAGTTTTGAGCCCTGCATCAGGCTCTGTGCTGACAGCTCAGAGCCTGGAGCCTGCTTTGGATTCTGTGTCTCTCTTACTCTCTGTACCTCCCCTACTCTCTCTCTCTCTCTCTCAAAAATAAATAAACATTAAACAATTTTAAAAGAAAAAAGAACTAGAGGATGCCAGTGTCTGGCTTTCTTTCTTTGGTGATCATTCTACCCCAAGGCACAGCGATTACTTATGTGTTTCCTGCTGTCCATTAAGCAAAGTTTAACAACATGGTCTGGAGATTCAGGTGGGAAAGGTTTAGGGAAGCTAGACTACGTACAAATTAAGAGTATAACCTTTGTCCAAAACACTCCAAAGTTGATATCTTTTTCAAAAATAATAAAGAACAGGGGCACCTGGGTGGCTCAGTTGGTCGAGTGTCTGGTACAGCTCAGATCATGATCTCGCGGTTCGTGGGTTCGAGCCCCACATTGGGCTCTGTGCTGACAACTGAGAGCCTGAAGCCTGCTTCAGATTCTATGTCTCCCTCTCTCTCTGCTCCCCCTCTCTCTCCTTCAAAAATAAATAAGCATTAAAATTTTTAAATAGTAATAATAAAGAACAAATATGACAAATTAAATCAATTCTAGTCCAATTCACTGTGGTCTGAATATAAGGTGATGTTACCAGTTTATCTAGATATATTAAAGGGTTTATATCAAAGTACATCACATAGATTATCAGTAAATGTTTGTATAAATGAATGGATGGTGGTTTTAGGACCTTGCCAAAACCAAGGGTGACAGACAACCTTCTCTTCCTTATGTCTAATTTGGAATCTTTATAATAATAATGGAGGAAATTTCAGGTACAAGAGTCAAAGAAGAGTTAAAAGCTAGTGCTCCCTCGATCTCTGCAAAATCAATAGTAAACCACCTTTGAATGGGATCTGCACTCTCTCCCGGCCTCTACGAATGTAGTTTCTTTACCCCTCACCTCTGGCTCCTCTTCCAATGTCTATGATAATCTGGGGCCCCCATTGTGCACTTTTCAGGAAGCAAACATAGAAGGTTTTGTCTTAAAGCCATAGTTACAGTCACGAGGTACAATTGCAAACTCTTTCAAAGAGGAAGGTGTTGTGAATGTTGAATTACCTTTCCTTGGGCAGAATTATCTTACCTTATTGGAGATGAGCTCAATGAGCAGGTCCCTTTCCTGGACATGAAGAGAGTTTTCGCAGGAATTTTAAAGACCTCACAAGTTCTGTCTGTCGCAGTAAGTGTTCATGTCCTCTTGAAAAGTGTTAGTGGAATTTCAGTGCAATTACAGTGGGTAATTGTCCCATTTACTCACTGGGTCATCTGTGTTAGGGGAATCAGGCACCTAAAGGGGAATTTGACTGAGAATCTCTCAGAACAATTGATAAAGGGACAGATTAACAGGAAAATGAATTAAGCAGTTAAGTAAGGTGTTTAGGAACTCTTTATTCAACTGGCCTGCAGCTTGGGACCTCCTTTGACAAATCTTGGCTGGGAATTTTAAATCTTTACTATTTTACAGAACTTTTCAATAACATTTTAGCTCCCAGAGTTTTGATTATTAAGCTTCTTCTTTGGTTTTCATTAGTTCAACTACATTGTTGTAGTTCCAGAAACAGCTTATGTTTTTTAAGATGAACATTGTTTTTCTGGGTCTTGATTAGATTCAACTTTGGGGTTCTTTGGTTTCAACCACGCATGAGCTCATGTGGAACATTTAAGTTTTCAGCCTAAGTATACATAGCATTTCTATAATTGAGTCAGCTTTCCTATGTTGGTATTTAAATAGCGTAATGTACTTTTAAACTTTTTCAGAGGCATGGCCATCTGATGCCTACAAACAAGCAAACAAGTAAAAAAAAAGTTCTTTGCTCTGTTTTCTCACTTTTTAAAAAAAATTTCCTCCTCTTTTCCCTCCTCCTCCTTTTCTTTCTCCTCCTTCTTCTTCTAGAAAGGTTTTCAATTAAAAAATAATCTGTTTCCTTGCTGTTAAAAAATGTAGAATGGGTTGCCTCTCCTTATTCATCTTAGAGATCAGGTTTTCGATTCATCAAACGTGCAACCATCTGTTCTATAAGCGATGTGACGATTATAAGAAATTGGAGGCACCTTCTCAGATTTATACCTCTTACATCTCCATATAATCCTTTTGTGTGTAACTACAGTGAAAAACAATGACATACAACAGTGTGAACTGCTAGCTAAATTCTGATCCTGAGAAATTGTCTAGGTTGGTTTTGGGCATCTAAAAGCGTGTATTGGACAGCTGGGGTTGCCATAATAAAATATCATAGACTGGGTGGCTTAAACAACAGAAATTTACTTCTCACAGTTCCAGAGGCTAGGAAGTCTGTCTATACCTCGTTGCTGATCAGTTCAGCTTCTGGTGAGAACTCCCTTCCAGGCATGTTGACAGTTGCTTCCTTGCTGTGGTCTTACATGACGAAGAGACTTTTCATGTCTATTCCTCTTCTCACAAAAGCACCAGCCCTATGGGATTAGGACTCCACCCTCATTATTTCATTCAACCTTTATCACCTCTTCCCAGGCCCTGTCTCCAAATACAGTATCATTGGGAGTTAAGGCTACAAAATGTGGATTTGAGGGAGCCACAATTCAGCTCATAGCGGAACTCCAGTGCTTTTGTTTAATATCAATAAAATGAGCTTCCTTTAAATTAACACACTAGAAATCTATATTAATCAGGCTAATGAAAAATTAATATATACGAGGTATACAGAATAAGAAAATACTCCCAAATCAATCATTCCATGATTTCTATTAGTTTATTTCTTTAGTGTTTTGTTTCAAAATATGACAGTTATTTTCTCAGTATGTCTCTCTTTTAAAATGATCTTTACTAACAAGATTTTTTTTTCCGGGGTCCTCATGGGGCCAGATATCCAGAAGACAAAAAGAAATTCTATCATCTGAATATTTGCTGACACACCCTCTGTGTGATGGGCCTTGGCCCAGAGATGTTGATAAACTCTGTCCCCACCAATAATTGTTTGTTCCCTTTAGAGAGATTCATAGTCTGTCAAAATACCTGAATTATGTCTAGTCTGCAAATAACTTTAATGGAGCAAATGTTTTTTAGGTCACCCTTTGGGAGAAGGTGGCATCTTTTTTATGAAAAGAGTTCAAGGTCTGATTTTTAATCTGTAAAACCAAAACAACAACAACAAAATAGATTGGCCTAGATAATGTCTAAGTTTTTTTCCCTCTTCCAAAATTGTGTAATTTATTTTGAGATTTTGACTTTCAAAAAGCATGATCACATAAGAAAATGTGACTTATTTTTGTCATGAACTTTTCATCCTAAGCATGATATAGATAGCATGCAACTTTATAGCAGTTCACTACTGGTCTAGTATAAGGGTTCAAAAAGTGGTTGGATCATTTGAGCCAAATTAGTTGTCAAACTAAATGCTAGTTAATCATTTATTGAAAACATTTGAGTTATGAGGTCCTGGATTGCGTTAACCATGAATGTCTGTAAAATCTTATTTTGTATAAAACAGAAGTACTGGCATGGGAATAAGGATAGATATATAGAATATAGATATACAGAATAGAATTGAAAGTCTAGAAAAAAAACCAATATGTTTATGGTCAACCTTAATAAAAGGGGTGGGGGTGGGGGTACAGGAGGGCCAGGACCATGCAAGAGAAAGAGAGAGAGAAAAAAAGAAAAAAAAGTTTATTTATTTATTTCAAGAAAGAGAGAGAGAGGCAGAGAGAGACAAGGAGAGAGAGAATCCCAAGCAGGCTCCCTGCTGTCAACCATGAGATCATGACTTGAGCTGAACTCAAGAGTTGGATGCTTAACCAACTGAGCCACCCAGGCACCCATTTCAACAAATGGTGCTGGGACAGTTTGATAGTCACATGAAAAAGAATGAAGTTGGAGCCTTATCTTAAATCATAAAAATTAATTCAAAATGGACCAAAGACCTAAACTAAATAGCTAAAACTATAAAACTCCTAGAAAAAAACTTATGGTTAAATTTTCATGACCTCCCATTTGGCAATGGATTTTCAGATATAGCAACAGAAGCACAGCAACATAAGAATAAATAGATAAGTTGGATTTCATTGAAACTAAAAACTTTTCTGCATCAATGGACACCATTCAAGAAAGTGATAAAATGAACAAATCAGGAGACTATAGGTGCTGGCAAGGATGTGGAGAAGTGGGCACCCTCTTACATTGTTGGTGGGAATGTGAACTGGTGCAGCCACTTTGAAAAACAGTGTGGAGGTTCCTCAAAATATTAACATTAGAACTCCCTTATGACCCAGCAATAGCACTGTTAGGAATTTACCCAAGGGATTCAGGAGGCTGATGCATAGGGGCACATGTACCCCAATGTTCATAGCAGCCTTTTCAACAATAGCCAAATCATGGAAAGAGCCTAAATGTCCATCAACTGATGAATGGGTAAAGAAGATGTTTATCTATACAATGGAATACTACATGGCAATGAGAAAGAATGAAATCTGGCCATTTGTAGCAACATGGATGGAACTCGAGGGTGTTTATGCTAAGTGAAATAAGTCATTCAGAGAAAGATAGATAACATATGTTTTCACTCATATGTGGGTCTTGAGAAACTGAACAGAAGACCATAGGGGAGGGGAAGGGGGGAAGAAAGTTACAAACAGAGAGGGAAGGAGGCAAACCATAAGAGACTCTTAAATACTGAGAACAAACTGAGGGTTGATGGGGCTGTGGGGGAAGAAGGAGAAGTGGGTGATGGGCATGGAGGAGGGCACTTGTTGGGATGAGCACTGGGTGTTGTATGGAAGCCAGTTTGACAATAAAGTATATTAAAAAAAAAAAAAGAAAGTGAAAAGACAACCCACAAAATGGGAGAAAATTTCAAATCACTTATCTCTTAAGGGTCTTGTGTCCAGAATTTATGAAGAACTCTTACAACTCACTAATAAAAAAGACAACTCAGTTGCAAAATGGGCAAAGAATCTGGATAAACAGTTCTCCAATGAAGATAAGCAAATGGCCAGTAAGCACATTGAAGAGATGTTCAACATTATGAGTCAGTCATGAGGGAAATGCAAATCAAAACCACAGTGAGATACTACTTTGCATGCATTAGAATGGCTAGAGTAAATATGTCAGATAATAACATAGCAAGGACATGGAGAAATCAGAACCCTCACACACTTCCAATGGGAATTTGTAATGGTAACAGCCACTTTTGAAAACAGTCTGGCAGCTCCTCAAACATTTAAGCATAGAGTTACCATCCGGCCCAGTAATTTCACTCCTGGGTCCACACAAAAGTTTGTATATGAATGTTTATAGCAGCATTATTCATAATAGTCAAAAGGTGGAAATAGCCCAAATGTTTATCAACTGATGAATGGATAAACCAAAAGTTCTATATATACATACAGTGGATTGTTATGCAGCCATAAAAAAGGAAGGAAGTACCAGCACATGTTATAACATGGCTGAATCTTGAAAACAATATGCTACATGAAAGGAGTCAGTTGCAAAAACCAACATATCATATGATTCCATTTATATGAAATGTTCATATTAAGGAAACCTATAAAGACAGAAAGTAAATTAATAGTTGCTTAGGGCTGGAGAAAATGGGGTGTGGTTTCTTTTTTTTTTAATTTTTTAAATATATTTTTTTATTTTATATTTGAAAGAGAGAGAGAGAGACAGCCCGAGCAGGGGAGGGGCAGAGAGATGGAGATAGAATCTGAAGCAGGCTCCAGGCTCCAAGTTGTCATCACAGAGCTGGATGGGCGGCTCCAATTCATAAGCAGTGAGGTCGTGACCTGAGCCAATGTCAGACCCTTAACTGACTGAGCCATCCAGGGGCCCCAAGGATATGCTTTCTTTTTTAAGCTAAAGAATACAGGGTTTCTTTTTGAGGTAATGAAAATGTTCTAAGATAGTGGTGGTAGTTTCACATATCTGTGAATATATTAAAAACCCACTGACTTGTACATTTTAAACAGATAAGTTTTAGGTTATGTGAATTATATCTCAATAAAGCTGTGGGGAAAGGGAATGAAAAATCTTATTCTTTCTACACCAGGAAAGACACCATTGTGGTGGTACTTAGTGGAGGATGGTTTATAAATGAGGCTTTGACAAAAGGCAGAGGCTTCTACATGGTTTCCCCCAATTTCCTTACATGGTTACAAATTTATGCCACTAATGAGTGCTCATTGCCCTGTCAGATAAAACTTGCTCTAAAACTACTGACTCTTTAGAAAGGAAACCACTTCCAGATTTTATAAAACTTAAAGTAAATCAAAGCCCATAGTAAATTGTTTTTGAATTACTAAAAAATATTGGAGGTTTTAAAAAAATTTTTTAATGTTTATTTATTTTTGAGAGAGAGAGATACAAAGTACAAGCTGGGGAGGGGAAGAGAGAGAGGGAGACACAGAATCTGAAGCGGGCTCTCAGCTCTGAGCTGTCAGCCCAGAGACCAATGTGGGGCTCCAACTCACAAACTGTGAGATCATGACCTGAGCCGAAGTCAGATATTCAACAGACTGAGCCACCCAGGCGCCCCTGGAGTTTTTTAAGGAAAACTTCTTCTGTAATTTTTCTTCAATATGCAAGAATAAGAATGCATGTTTGAGATGTGCTAGTACACTTTCTCATTAAACAATAATTTACCCTAATTAAATGGCCAGAGAGAATATTTTGGGTAAGTTGGGTAACCTGCCTCAGGAAGGGATGGGGAACAGTAGAGAAGTGGTAAAAACGGCTTGCACTTTGGCTTCTGTCCTGCCTCTGTGACAGCAAGCTTTAAAAAGATGATGTCAACTTCCCTTTCCTGAACTGTAAAATGGGTTTAATTATGGTTCAGTCTTCTTGAAGTTATAAACACACTAATTGGATTAATAAAATAGAGACATTTTATATATAGTAATCACATGGAATGCTTTTCATCATTATTATTTTCAATTAGGCATTCATCACTTGGCCTAGTAAGTGTTCTATTGGAGGAATATACAGATTTTAGCGATTCACTCTGGCCCTCTTTTTTTTCCCCCCTTCAATCATCATGGCGGATTTGCCATTGACTTCAATGTTTATACCACAGAAAATATGCTGCACTTGTAATTGGAGCCAACATGAGGTTTCCCTGAAGATGGGCGGGATGCCAGTCACACACACTTGGATCCAGAACTTGGTATTTCACTTTGTCAGGGTGTGACTTACATCGCAATTGCTCAAACCGTATTTTGTTAAGTGCGAAAAACACTTATGTGTTATGTCCTCAGTAATAGAAAGTCATTATACATCTTGCGACTGCTTAATCTTTTTGTCAGGATATATAGTAGGGAAAACCAGATGGATGTGCCTCTGTCCTTCCAGCCGCTGCTCTCAACATCTATCGTTTTTCTTTAGAAAATGAACATTTTCCCCAAGTCATTGAGCACCTTCTCTGTAGGCTATAGTTAAGTCTCTCAAATCTGGAAAATGAGAAATCGGAGATGGGGGCACAGTCTTTGGTACCTAGATGACAAGTGATTTACAAGTTTATCTTGCTTTCATTTGGAGAGCTTGGCTGTACAGTGCAAATCTTGTCAAAAACCTGCTCAATGATTAAAGATTTATTAAGAGCATTGCAATGACCCGTGCATTTTTGAGAAGTCACAAAGGAATTAGTCAGTGAGCTCCTGGAGATTATAACTCCCTAAATCAAAACCAAATATCATATGCCCATTTTCTTTTTCTATTTTGTTATTAGAGTGGGGAACATCTGAGTTTCATGGTAAGCATACCATAATATAGGAAACAGAATTCAGAAAGTAACTTTGGTAGTTTGGAATGAAGACTTTAACATTTGCTGAGTGAGAAATCCTACTTTCTAAAGCATTACACAGATTATTTGACCAAATATGGGGCTTGTTGGTTTTTCACAAAATCATGTGTTCCCTTTGATAGCAGTCACATTAAAGGGATCCATATTCAGTTACCATTAGTGATCAAAAAAATTTTGCTACAACATTAGGTAAAGAGATGCTTTCATGTTTCTGAACACTAAAAGTTATTGTAAAAGGCATAACAGTATTACTTGAGTTCTAGAATGACCCTTCTAGACAGCATGTGAACACAGCCTCATAGATATCCAAGTCTTCCATGCAGAGGTCAGATAAAGGTGCTTAATTACTTATGACACATTAGTTATCTTTGGAGAAGACAGATTGCAAAAACATTGCAGTTTAAAGATTCTATTTGATCTACATGAAGATATATACTTCCATTAAAATCAACAAAATGATGTACCAAAATTCTATTAAGTTTACCTGGATAAAGAAAAGTTTTTTATTTCCCTTTCCTTTATAAGTTTTATATCTAACTGAAAGCTAGGTGGATCTCTGAAAGCAAGAACAAAAGTTGAATATAGGTGTTAAAATGCTTGTTCTTAAAACAGGTGAAACAGCCAGTGCATCACAGATGTTAGTGACATTTTTCTTCCTGCTTTGTTTCTATTATATTTTAATTTACAAAATCAGATCACTCTAATCTAGAATTTTGAATTCTCCTTATTCTTAATACTTGCATTGTGATGCCCTCTTACACTGTTGGTGGAAATGTAAACTGGTGCAGCCCCTCTGGAAAATAGTGTGGAGGTTCCTCAGGAAACTAACAATAGAACTCCCCTATGAGCCAGCAATAGCACTGCTAGGAATTTACCCAAGGGATACAGAAATGCTGATGCATAGGAGCACATGGACCCCAATGTTCATAGCAGCACTCTCAACAACAGCCAAAACATGGGAAGAGCCTAAGTGTCCATCAACTGACGAATGGATCAAGAAGATGTGGTTTATCTATACCATGGAATACTACATGGCAATGAGAAAGAATGAAATCTGGCCATTTGTAGCAACATGGATGGAACTTGAGGGTGCTATGCTGAGCGAAATAAATCAGGCAGAGAAAGATATCAAATGTTTTCACCCATATGTGGAACAGGAGAAACTTAACAGACGACCATAGGAGAGGGGAAGGGGAAAAAATAGTTAAGGAGAGGGAAGGAGGCAAACCATAAAAGACTCTTAAATACTGAGAACAAACTGAGGGTTGATGGAGAGTGGGGGAGAGGGGAAAGGGGTGATGGGCATGGAGGAGGGCACTTGTTGGGATGAGCACTGGGTGTTATATGGAAACCAAGTTGACAATAAACTATAATATATATATATAACACTGCAGATATGTATATATATACTTGCATTGTGATGTGAACTTCTCATGTTGTTAAACATTCTCTGAAAATATTTTAGTGCCTGCATGATAATTATATTTTATGTATGCATCATTATTTGTTTAGCCATCTCCCTACTGTTAGACATTTTGTTATTTCCATTTTGGGTTACTATAAGTAATAGTACAATGAACATGTTTATGCACACATTTTTAATGATACTGCTGATGTATAACTGACATACAATAAACTGTGTGTAAAGTGTATATACCCATAAAGCTATCACTACAATCAGGATAATGAACATAGCCATCACCCCAAGAAGTTTTCTCATGCTCTTTAGTTGTTCTTTGCTCTTTACCTCCAACCCTCCAAAAAATCATTGATCTGCTTTCTGCCCCTATGTATCAGTTGGCATTTTCTAGAATTCTGCATAAAGGAATGATAAAGTATGTACTCTTTTTGTCTAGCTTTTTTCATTCAACATAATTATTTTGAGATTGATGTATGTTGTTTAATGTTTGGGAAGTTCATTCTTTTTATTGCTGAGTACTGTTCCATTGTATGGCTATACCACAATGTGCTTCTCCATTCATCTGTCAACGAACATTTGGGTTGTCTCCAACTTTTGGCTATTACAAATAGAGCTCCTATAAACTTTTATGTACAAATCTTTGTGTGGACTTATGCTTTTTTCTCTGTTGGATAGAAAACTGGAAGTGGAATGGCTGGGTCATGTGGTTGGTATATATTTAGCTTTTAAAGAAATCCAACAACAGGGTGTGATAGTTCCTGTTATGCCAATGCTTACTGATTCTTATTATGGTGAGTCTTTCATTTTAGATATTCTAAATAGGATGGGATAGCCAGATATTCCAAATGGATATTATAATAGGGTATGATAGTATTACATTGTAATTTTAGTTTGCATTTTGCTAATGGTTAACGACGTTAACACTTTTTATGCCCTTTTATTTGCTATCTGTGGATATTGGATTCAATTTGCTAAACTTGTGTTAAGAATTTTTGCATAAGTTTTATGAAGAATATTGGTGTATAGATTCTTATAATGTCTTTTCTTTGGGTATTGGGATCATGCTGGCCTGCTAAACTGAGTTGGGAAGTATCCATTCCTCTGCAATTCTCTTGAAGAATTTTTGTAGAGTTAGCATTATTTCTTCCTTAAATATCTAGTAAGAATCATTAGAGAAGTCATCTGAGCCTGAATTTTTCTTTGTGGGAAAGTTTTAACTTCAAATTCAATTTCTTTAATAGGTATAGGATTTTTTTGGTTATATATTTTTTGTAGAATGGGCTTTCATAGTTTATGTCTTTCAAAGAATTCATCCATTCATCTCAGTTGTCAAGTTTATTGGCACAGTTAAGAAATAGCTCAGTATTATCCTTTTTACTATCTATTGAATCTGCAGTGTTATTACCTCTTTCATTCCTGATATTGTTTACTGTTTAACTTGTTTATTCTGCATCCCATCACCCCACCCCTTCTTTCTTTCTCTTTTTTTCCTCATTGGTCTGGCTGGAGTTGTTGTTTGTTTTGTTTTGTTTTGTTTTATTGATTTTCTCAAAGAACTAGTTTTCTGTCATTCATTTTATGTTGCTTTTCTGTTTTCTCTTTCACCGATTCTCACTCTGATCTTTATGACTTCACTTCTTCTGTTACTTTGGATTTTATTTGCTCTTTATTTTCTAATACTTAAAATGGAAGCTGAAAGCAATGATTTCCAAAACTTCTTTTTGAATATAGGTTTAGTGCTGGGAACTACCTTTTAATACCTGTGTCAGCAGAATCCAGCTCCATCCCACAAACTTTGATATGTTTTGATTGCATTTGCATTCAGTATAAAATATTTTCTAATTTCCCTTTAATTGACTTTATTATGCAGGGGTAATTTAGAAGTGTGTTAGTTTCCAGATATTCGGGGACTTCCTAGTGATCTTTCTGTTATTGATTTATAATTTAATTCCACTGTGGTAAAAGAACATACACTGCATGATTTAAATCCTTTTATACGTATTTAATCATGTTGTATGGCTCAGAATATTGTCTGTCTTAGTAGATGCTTCACGTGTACCTGAAAAGAAATACATATTCTGCCGCTGCTGAGTGAAGTGTTCTGTAAGTCGCGGTTAGATCAGATGAGCTGACAGTGATGTCCAAGTCATTGATGCATGAAGGCATATTTTATTAATAAAAAACCTGAAAACAGTACTTAGAAATGTTGTTCTGCCAATTTAGATCTTGAAATGAGAAGCTTAACTAGAGGCTGATTATGCCAGTTGATAGTTTCAGTAAGATCAACCTATGAAATAATACGATTGTATGAACACCATGACCCAATTGCTGGTGATACAATAATTTAGCAATTTCAACAAAAAAATTTTAGTTGCAGAGACTTTTCCTTAAATAGATTTTTACCAGGAAGTTCAATACATGTATCAGATGTAAATGGAGATATTCAGGTTTTATCTGGACTTCAATGGCTCAGCCTTACTCTAGGCCTTACTCTCCTTCCCCCAGAGGCAACCTCTGAGGCACCTCAGCTGAAGCTTTCAGATACCACAGGAAGGAATGAAAACCGTAGATCTACTCAAATGCCCTGCTAAACAAATGCCCTTACCAAAGCAAGGTAGATAGATTTCAACTCCTGCATCATTAATATGGGTTGATAAACTGCCTAGTGAACTACTTGAAAAAGTTTCCAAAATTGATTCCTGTATCGACAGTAAAATAAAGGGTCATGTTCAATTACTGATATCTGCTAAGGGTGCAAGTGTGGAACTGGAAAAGCACAATGCCTTACATTTGACATTCTTGGTCCTGAGATACAGACGCATCTGGTGTCTCAACCAGGTTGCACAAATTATCTTCTGAGTTGAATTATATGTTTGTTAAAGTAGGAAGACTCCCCAACGGGGTTAGTTAGGCTTTTCCAAACTGAAATCCACAGAGCATGCATAGGTAGCCTCACAGGATGGAGATTTCTATAAGATATTCAGAAAAGTGAGGAACTATAGGAAGCCATCTCAGAATGTCCTTCATGGCATGCCAGTGGCCCCAAGGGCCTGGAGAGGAAGGTGAAGTGAGGACACCTGCTTCCTTCCCATGGCGCTGCGGTCATGATGACTGACCTGCTCTCTTCTTGACTTTCACTTCTCCTGCCATAACTAACTCCAGTTCACAGTGGCTCAAGTCTTCTGCTTTCTTCCTTCTTTCTATATATCTCCCCACTACGTTCCTGGACATACATCTCAAGTTCAAATTCCCCACAGATAGTGATAGGTCAGTGAGTGACGCTCCAGATTGCAGGGCCCCTTTGGGCAGAATTCTCATGCGAAGTTACTTAAATTTCACTGGGCAACCTCTAGATAACTGTCCTCACATCAGGTGCCCCTCACTGGTCTAATCACCTGTGACTAAGGTGGTAGAATCCAAGGTTCAGAGGATGGGGAAGGGACCATGTGTCTGGCAGGAACTCTGGAGAATCCCAGAAGAGGGCAGAATACTTGTCAGGCATGGATCAGGGACTATCCATGTGACCACCATCACCAACAGGGTAGTGGACGCTAACTGACTCGCTTGGTACCAGATGAAGAACACATTTCCTTATGATAGGCTAATGCAGTGGTTTCCAGATGGTGCTGGGCAGGAAGTCTTGAGTTCTGCCCAAAAGAGAAATTTAGTAGCTAGGACTCTGAGCTCCCTATGCCCTTTTTCAAAGTTTCATATTGTCCACTTTTACATATTGGATTTTCAAATAAACTTTCACTTGAAGATAAGATTCTACTATTGACAAATACTGAATTGCGAGCCACCAGGTGATAGGAGTAGAAATACTGTGGTTTGAATAATTGTTTTTTTTAGGTAGTGAAGTTTTCACTTTTAAAGAATAGAGTTAATAAGATATACACTAAAAGACAAGAGATCCCTTAATGCATTTTACTCAGTTTTTTGTAAAATGCTTCTGAGAAGCGTAAACAGGAAAATAGAATAAGATTATTTAACAGTATATTTTTTTATCCCAATTGTTTTTATGTTTTGGGTGTTATCATGGGAATTGTTTAATCATGACTGTCAATATATATCTGATGAATAGAATAAAAATTTTGATGACAGTGAGATTATACATTCAAAGAGTTAAATTTTTTTTAAGTTTATTTATTTTGAGAGAGAGAGAGAGAGAGAGCATGTACAGGGGAGGGGCAGAGACAGAGGGAAATAGAGAGAATTCCAAGTAGGCTCCACACCACCAGTGCAGAGCCCAATGTGGGGCTTGGGCCCATGGACCGTGAGATCATGACCTGAGCTGAAACCAAGTGTCAGATGCTTAATGGACTGAGACACCCAGGTGCCCCATGAATTAAAATAACATATTATAATAACTGCTTTGTTTGATTTTGTTTACAGATACAGAGCTGCCACACCAGGGTAAAGGTTTATATTAATTGCTAGTTATACTAACAGTTAACTGTTTATGATGAACTGGGATACAACCCAGCAATCACTCATATTACTTATATGTTAGACCAATGCATATATCATATTTTATTAGAATAACCATATTGGTGATGTTCAGTCTTTAGCATAGAAATTTTTTTTTTAACTGAAGGCATCCTAATGGTATTTATAACTATGGATTACTTTTAGAGTTGGGCAAACATTCTTATCCTATGACTTGGGACATCCCAATTACCTGTCACATACTTAAAAGATGACTCATCCAGTAAAAATGTCAAGCCACTGTGACTTCTTGAAATGGCAAATAAAACTGGAGCTCTCTTCACAACATTCCACTCTTTAGGTTGAACAAAAATACCCCCAGATCCTTCTCTTCCTAGTGCTCCCCAAATGCCCTCTTTAACAAACACAAGACAACAGCCTTCCTTTGCTTCCTTTCAGACTCTTAGTATCTGATTTAAGCAGAAAATTATTCAACTGGTTATATTTCCTAGATACTTGTTAGAGGGAACATGTAAAAAGTTGTCTCCCTGTCTGGCAGAGCACCCGGATGTACACACTCTTGTTCTATGCCTCCCAAGTCCTGGCTGGGATTACACCAGCAGATGCCAGTACTGCTGATACTGCTGAGAGCAGAGGGGAAAGAGAAGGAAGGGTGGAAGGAACAACACGGGCATGGATCATCCCCAGTTTTATCTAACATCCTGATAGTCTGACTAGGTTGTCATGGTATGCTTCATGTTTACATAAAGAAAAAGGAGGCTTGGGTGAAAGCAGATGTCCTGGGCTTTACATAGAAAGTCATTTGCATAGGGGCATCTGGGTGGCTCAGTGGGTTGAGCAACCGACTTTGGCCTGGGTCATGCATGATCTTGCAGTCTGTGAGTTCGAGGCCCACATCTGGCTCTGTGCTGACAGCTCAGAGCCTGCAGCCTGCTTTGGATTCTGTGTCTCTCTTTCTCTCTCTGTCCCTTTCCCGTTCATGGAAAGAAAGGAAGGAAGGAAGGAAGGAAGGAAGGAAGGAAGGAAGGAAGGAAGGAAGGAAGGAAGGAAAGTCATTTGCATCAAGGACAACTAACACCAGTGGAAAGTTTGCAATTTTTCCAATGCCTTTGATTTTTTTAATGTTCATTTACTTTGAGAGAGAGAAACACACACACACAGATTGTGAGCAAGGGAGGGGCAGAGAGCGAGGGAGACACAGAATGTGAAGCAAGTTCCAGGCTCTGTGCTGTCAGCACAGAACCCAACAACCCATGAACTGCAAGATCATGACCTGAGCTGTAGTCAGATGCTTAACCAACTGAGCCACCCAGGCACCCCAATGCCTTTGATTTTTTAATAAAACAATAACTGGCTGCCAGTACTCATATTAATAAATAGTAAATCGCTCTTTCCCTTTTCGTGAACTCTCTTAGTTGCAAATGAACTTATTCCAAGCAAGTCAGTTAAGACAGACCCTTGATTTATTTAAATGGTTATGCATCAATATAGTTATGGGGGAAAAAATAACCATGCCATAAATACTTTGCACTAATTAATTTTTATTCCTGTGTATACTTAAGCCTATAGTGTGGAGCTTTGATACAGTTTATTCAAAATAAAAATAAGGCCCTAATATAATTTTAGTAAGATCTTCCTCTGAACTAAATGCCCCTGTATAAATGTCCCAATGCTATGAAGGAATTAAATGGCTTACAGTTGGATTTATAGTTCAAACGTGAATGCCATCTTTATATTATCAAGGAAACCACATCACAGCCAGCATGGCCTGTGTGAAATTGTGAGGCCAAGGGGAAGGCTTCTTCTGACAATGAGGAAAGGTTAGCCACTGTACTGTGTTGTAAGTCAATTTCCAGATGACGCTAACTACAGTCTTAACCCTACCCAAGACCTAAGAAACTGTGCTGTCAGTTGGAAGGGAGACTGAAGGGGACACAGCGCATGACTCAGCCCAGATGCATCACTGTTCCTGGAATAAAACCCAAATCATGACCCTCTGAGATGGGCAAGTAATATCTTCTTAATGTTGAACAACAGCATCACTATCACAGGAGAACTGAGACCTGCTGGTACACAGTCCGCATATGTGGAATTTAAAAGTCAGCTGTTGTTGAGAGAGGGAGGTGAACCATAGGAGACTCTTAACTGTAGAGAACAAACTGAGGGTTACTGGAGGGGAGGGGGGTGGGAGATGATGGGCTAAATGGGTGATGGGCATTAAGGAGGCCACTTTTCAGGATGAGCACTGGGTGTCCTATGTACAAGATGAATCGCTGGGTTCTACTCCTGAAACCAACACTATTCTATATGTTAACTAACTAGAATTTAAAAAACTTAAAATAATATAATAAATAAATAGGTGGGACACCTGGGTGGCTCAATTAGTTAAGCATTTGACTTCAGCTCAGGTCATGATCTCACAGTTTGTGAGTTCGAGTTGTGCTGACAGCTCAGAGCCTGAAGTCTGCTTCAGGTTCTGGGTCTCCCCCCTCTCTCTCTCTGCCCCTCGCCCTCCTGTGTTCTCTCTCTCTCCTCTTCAAAAATAAATAAACATTGAAAAATTTTTAAGTTAAAAATAATAAATAAACAGATGATGGATATGAAAGAGTGCACTTGTTTTTTTTTAATTTTTTAAGTGTATTTATTTATTTTGAGAGAGGGATAGAGCAGAGGAGGGACAGAGAGAGAAGGAGAGAGAAAGAATCCCAAGCAGGCTCCACACCATCATTATGGAGCCCAATGCAGGGCCCAAACCCATGAACCATGAGATCATGACCTGAGCCTTAACCGACTGAGCCCCCAAGAGCTCCCAAGAGGGTACTTCTAATGAGCACCAGGTGATGTATGGAAGTGTTGAATCACTACACTGTACCCCTGAAACTAATATTACACTGTATGTTAACTAACTGGAAATTCAATAAAAAGGCACAAAAAAGAAAAAATTAGCTTTTTTCATAAAGATTATCATTAGAAACATAGTACTTTCTGGGGGGGGTTAAATGAAAGAAATAGGACACCATGGTAATCTGTACCACTGATGAGTAGAGAAGAATGCAATACACTATTCTACTTTTATATATGTTTAAAACATTTCTTATTGGGAGATTCAAAACACAGTTTAAGAAGTAACCTCCTCTTCTTATAAAAGAGACTCTAGAGAATATTTTTTTCATGTCATCCCATAAAATAATACAGAGTTAATTTAAATAAATGAGACAAAAATATTGTTTGCTGACTGTTCTCACATGTTTACAAATCTGCACAAGTTTTGGAATTTAATCCTTGAAACGCCAAACCAAATAAGGCAAGATGACGTCAGTAAATACACTTTCCAATCAAAGTCCATGATTTCTGTAGCAGAGATTGTACTAAGAGAAGAAAAAAGACTCCGTCCCTGTCCTAAAAGGATTTGCTTTGATGGATGCCCTGACATGGGACCCCTTCATATGGGGCCTTGAAAGAACAGAAACAAAATGGGAATACAATTGGACCAAAAGCAGTTATATAATTTTCAATATGATAATAATGGCTTAGGTTTAATTATGGGAGTGGATTGGCTGGGCAGCAGGGGGATGGGGGGGTGGGCATGGGAAGCAGGGTACACCATGCCAGTGAGATTTGGAAGATGTCTGTGGAATTTCTGGAGTCCAGACCCGATCACCTGATATTCACTGTGAGACCTGTTGTTAAAGATAAACAAAGCCAGGCAGTAGTTACAACTGTGAAGGCTGATTTTATTCAGTCACAGACTATTGCAATAGGGAAGAGATCCAGCGTGAACTGAACTCAACTCGTCCAGAAAGCAGAAGACTTTGTAAAGACTGAGGTGTGCTAGGGCAAAGGCACTGAAGGGGGTTAAGGGGTATTGGTCCACATGACTAGATCGTCTGGGTTTGTTAATTAGTGCTTATCTGGAAAAGAAATGAATGTGTCCTATCTTTATGACCCACAGGGGGCAGAGGTGCACAGCCCCCCCACCCCCACCCCCCACTTAGGCCTTGACCCTCCCACAGAGTCTGTAGCAGTCATCTCCCTGATTGTTCACATTCCAAAGACTCTTGGGTCCCTGAGAAAACAGTTTGGATGGTAGAAGTATATCTCAAAGGGCAGAGAAAAGATTTATAATTGCAAGCTTTCTAAAGAATCTGCTTGAAGATGGGCTTCCTGGTCTGCCCCTCACCAGGTTTTGCCCTGGAACAAAGAGTAATTTCTCTTGGGGGCACTGAACTTTTTCAGGCAGGTTGTTTAAGAGGGGCTGGAGTAAACCTAGAAGAGTAACCTTGAGCTGTCAGAAATGGTGCTAGAGTTGGTTCAACCAGGATGGGAATGGATGAAACCTTTTGTGTTGAGATTCTGTGGTTTGTATAGGCCAAAGTTGGGGTCTAGCTGAGAAGGGGGCTCAGAGGAGCCTGACCATAGCTTGGTCAAGGAGAGAGCCTTTGTCATGGCTCAGTTTGCAGTAATATAATCCTATTGCATTTTAAATACTTCCTCACTCCTTGAAGACCTATATCATGGTACAAGCGTAAGATGCCTCACCACAGGTGTGTTACCTGCCAGAGCAAGAAAAAGAAAGGAAATCTTATTGGTGACTCCTAAGATACATTTCCAGTGGCCAAGATCCCTGACTGCAACTTGATATGAATGGTCAATCCAGATGTGAGAGCGTCAACAGATGCTCAAAGATGTATTCCATAGCATGATGGGCATTTGATGCCATAAGGAAGAATAAGGAGGGGATTTGGAAATGCAAGGCCTTTATTAGATTAGGACAGGAGCTACTGGGAAGTTACTTTGTAGATAGGACTGTTCACATGTTCATTTTCCTAATCAATATGAAACACCTTTCTTTGTCCTTGTCTTCCTTTCTATTTTTTTCCACTTTAGTGAAATGGAGAGAAAACATTCCTTAGTAACACTTAAACAGAAAACAATACACAATCTCGTTAGAAAATAGAAAATTCAACATGGCAGAAACACACGAAATGAAATTACAAGCCATGTCTCCTCCCCTAAATTGACTCCTTCTGTCCAGTATTTCACCTCAGAGGTAACTGCTACTCAATAGTGTTTTGTGATTTACTCATGACACAAAAGGATATGCATAAGCCTATATGCATGTACATGTGTTCATGTGTATTTCCTATTTATTTTTCTTCTTTTTTATTTATTGTGTTGAATAGGAATCATACTGTTGCAGGATTCTCACTCAGAGAGTTGTGACACCGAGACTTTTCTTTCCAGGAAGCAACTTTATTTTGCCGGCACCGCTCAGTTGGGTTCGTACCCAAAAGAACTGAGCGGCCCACATCATATGGCATAGGTTTTTTTAATACATTTTCTATTTCTTTGTCTCCCGTATATGGTAATACACATAAACATGCAGTCTAATTAAGTTGTTTCAGTTTACAGGAACATGGGGGTTGTAGGCAGCTGGACTCATATCTAGGTGACCTTGAAGTCTTCTCTTCTCTCTTCTTCATTTTTTTTCTTTCTCCTTAGGGAGGGGTTCCTACCACAATACTATATATATATATATAGTGTATATATATATATATATATAGTGTGTATATATATATATAGTATATATATACACACACATATATACTTGATTTTTGAACTTATTTCTAAATATTGAAAAACATTACATATACAGATTTATATTCTCTTTTACGTACCAGTATTTGTATCTATAGATTTACCTTTTTTTATTTTGCCAATTTCCCACTGATAGGAATGGGTTGTTTATAGTTTTTCTGCCATTACAAATAATGCTGTAATTATTGACATTTGATGTCCATAGATCTAGGTGAACTTCCATCAATGTATCTATATAGTAAGATCCATGCAATGGGATTGTTCCCTCAAGGATATATGCAATTAAAATTTCTATAGATAATGACAAATTGCTCCCCAGAAGGGTATTCAAATTTACACTTTCATCAATGGGATACAAGAGCCTTTATTCCCCTAAACCTTCACCAGGAGTAAGTACCATTCAACTTTCCCCCCCCCCCAAGCAATAGGGATTTCATTATTTTGCTATTCATTTCTTTCATTATAAGCATCTTTCATATACTTATCAGTCATTTGTATGGTTGCACTATAAGGTTCATGATCACATCTTTTACGCATTTTTCTCTTGGCTTGCTCACCTTTCAATTTATTGCAATGAGCTCTTTGTAAATCAAGAAAATAAGCCCGTCCATCTGTCAAAAGTTTCTAATGGTAAAAATAAATTATCTTCCTTCTTCTTAGCAGATGGAATTATTAAGCCCTCTTGTAAAAAGAATTTCAGCCCAATCCCATTTTAAAATGAGATATTGGAGGTGAGAAAAGCCAAACTATCACTTACTTTAAAGGATAAGTGAACAGTAAGAAGTCAGCATGATGTACTCAAGGGAAACTTGATCAATAAGAGTTGGGAAAGCAACCAACTATTCATGCCTTTATGATCTGCATAAAACTGGCACACCAGAACTTCGAAGAGCTGACTCTTTCATGTAGTTCTTCAACAACTTTCAGAATCCTGAATCCTTCAAATTTTAAGTGATGCTGCTGACAAATGTTAATTTCTTTCTTGAGCAGCTCAGCATCACTGCAAAATAGTATTAAGCAAACCCTTACATTAAAATGTTGTCAACGTATACTAGAAGACGAGGCATAGTATAGCAAGAGGACTGTGTTGTAGAGTGGCCGTTATGATTAGCCTCAGTGGACTTGGACTGTAGATTTGTCTCTGTCACTTTCTTGTCACGTAACTTTAAATAAGTCCCTCCAGGTCTCTGTGTCTCAATTTTCTCCTCTATACAACTAAAATAATAACTTTTCCACTTATCAAATAAGTTATTTTACAAATCAAAAGATCTTGTGGTAAAGCATTTTTGGAAGCCATATAGCACTTTCATTACTTTAATTGTTGGAAAGTAACAAATCTATAAACCACATTCAGCAATGTCTCATTGGCTTCCTGATTTTCTCCAACTTGTGAAAGATTGTGGTACTGATCACAAAACCTAATATAAAATGATCCCATGATGTAGGTATCAACTGAGTCTTAATCTTATTTATTCATATTTAAACAATGGTATATTTTGATTAAATGGGCACATTATAGCTTCTTATTTCATCACGTTTAATATAGGTCTTCAAATGTAGGAATGATTAGAATCAGAATCACTGACAAATCCAGAGCAGCCCTTCGCAAAGATGATTTATTCATTATAGGAAATAAAAGATTTAAGGAATATAAAGTAAGACCTACAAAAATGCTATTAGGAAGATTTCTATGTAAGAAGTATTTCTAAAATGTTTCTATTCTAATTCTAAACATTTAAGGAAAGCTTTTTTGTCTTTCAAAAAAGGAAACTTTTTAATGCTTGAAATTGTGAGGATTATGTAATCCTAAAATCAACAGTGTACCCAGAGATGTTAACATTGAAGCTGAGAGCTTCGAGCCACTTCAGAGATTTGGAACTTTATTTGGGAACACTCAACCTTGTCATTGAGGAGGACCTTATTATTTAAGCGCAAATGGCCTATTGTGTGGAAATTGCCAGTGAACAATTGTGATGATCTAAGAAGCAGCCCTCATTCCGGAGGTTTGAGTAGCATAAAAGCCTAGGCTACCATTTGTAAGAGAATTCTTTCCTTAAAAAGATAATGTGTTGAGTTAATTGTACCAAGCCAGGCAGATAGGACTTTTCATTAGCATGTAGGGACTGCTCCCAAATGTGCCTGCTCTTTTATCTCACACACACACACACACACACACACACACACACACACACACACACTCAGATGTTTCCATTTGGTGCCTGACTCCTAGATAGAAACTCAAGCATGAGGAGATAAAAGGAGTCTCTGAGCTCCTAGTAGGCTATTTTCTCAGGAGCCATTGCTTCTCAGTCCCTCTCTTTTTTCAGATCTGGTCTACCTTTCTTAGCCTTTATATTTCTTGATCTCGTCTCAGATGGCCTCAGTGGACTGCTATCGTTCTGAAATAAGTACAGATTGAAACATTCCTAGAAGAGTAGTCTGATTTTGCTCTTGCTTTGTACATGATCATGTTTTGCATTCCCAGCTTTCAGTAGCCTGGTTACCACTTTTAGACAGTGGATGATTTTCTTAGAATGTTCCGTATGTTCCTGGATTTCAGGTCAGCTCCAGTCACTATCGGTAACTGACATTAACTACAGTATCTAAACTCTGTGATGGTTCATTATGCACAGTGTTTTCAATGGATCCAGTCCAGATTTCACCATTACTTTAACTGCAATTATTGCTACAGTAAAAGTCATCATTTAAGGGTGTTTTATGCTTCACTTACCTTGAGCCTAGTGTCAGAAACCATGCTTCCTTTTTAAATCCAAAGGAACCCCTTGCTAAACCTTCTGCACTCATAAGTTAGCCTGCTACCTGGCTACCATCTTGAATGAACAGATATTTTAACATCTGGAGAACTTCCAACTGACTTTTATCTCCACGTGCCTTTGAGATTATGTTTTTCAACTATTCCTGGCTATTCCTTACTTCTGGCTTTTTTTTAAACCTCCCTGCTTTTTGTTTTGTTTAGTTTTATTTTTAAGCAATAATCACTCCCTAACTTTCACTATGCATTTACTTGTTTATTACCTGTCTCCTTGAATAGAATGTAAGTTTCCTTGGCGTTTTTTTACCCCTCCAATACCTGGTACTGTTGTGCCCGAATTGCGAGTCCCAGAGACCTCCAAGGAGCTGGCACCGATGCAAATACAAAAGGGTCTTTATTACAAGCTCGAGCAGGGGCTCACCCGCCTACCGGTGTAGTGGCAGCAAGGTGAAGCGAAGAACAATAGCGAACAGGGTTTTTATGGGGTAAGGGACAGGGGTGTTACAGTGCACACGTTGTACATACAGCATCATCACATAAGCACCAATTACAATTGTACAGCACCCCTGATAACCGCGTTGACCATTCAGTATCTGTGAGGTGTTCATTACTTTTGGTGGGACCCAATCATGACTTTTGAGAATCCTTTGGAAATGACCAATTACGAGGTGAGTTCAAAGTGCCCATGTGCGGTTCAGGCAAGCGGTGAGAAATTGGCTAGTTTGTATAAAATAACTGCAGTTCCCAGCCTTGACTCAGACCATAGGAATGTTTTTTGATTAGCTGATCTGAGGGCGGTCTGAGGATGGCTTTAGCCTTGAACAATCTGAGGCTTTTCCTGGAACTGGGACTGGGGCTACGTGCAGCCCGAGGTTGCTCTTAATGGAGGACTTAATTTTTGGCTCTTCAGTACCAAGCTAGCATCTGGCACATAGAAGCTGACTAAATATTTACCGAATGGATGGATGAATGATTTGTGTAACCTTGGACAAGTTACTTCTTCTTTTGAAGGTTTCCATTTTGTTGTCTGCAAAATGAGACTATTAGGCAAGATTAGTTGATTTCTAAGGACCATTCACATCTCATGGTTGGGACTGAGAGTACAAAGAACTAAAGCCAGTTTGGAAAGTGATAGGAAGGAGCAGACACACAGACAGAGAGTGATCTGTGTGCTTCCATGGGTAGAGGGGTCAGAGAAGGGCTTTCTGAAGAAATTGAAGTCACCTACATATTCAAGGAGCAGATATTCAGCAGAGGGAACAGCAAGCACAGGCAGGTGTGTGTTCAGAGCGTTCAAGAAACAGCAAGGAGACAGGTGTATAGCTGAAGTATAGTACACAAGGGAGAGAGGGGTGGAAATTAGATGAGGAAGTAGCCAGTGGCCAGATTGTATTGTGGGTGGGTGAGGCAAGGGATGTATCATGCTTGGTGTGAGAGGGCATGTGTGTGTGGTATGGTATGGGTGGTGCGTGTGTATGTGTGTGTGGCATGTGTACATGTGTGGTGTGGTGTAATGTGTGTTTATGTATGTGTGTTTGATGTGACAGGCATCTATGTGCACATGTGCTTTGGTGTGTGGCATGGTGTGGCATGTGTGTACTGGATTTGCTTGGTGTGTGCTTGGTGGAAAAGGAAATGTATGTATGGGGCATGTGTGTGGTGAGTGTGTGATATACCATGTATGGTATGTGTGTTATGTAGCATTGTGTGTGTGTACGTCTGATGCAGTTTACATACTGTGTATAGTGTGTGCAGGTGTGTTTGGTGTGAGGGGGTGCTTGTGGGGTGTCATATGTGTATGTGGTGGTATATATGTGTATTGAAGTTGCTATTATAGTTATAACAAAATCTTGTCAAAACTCACGCTGCCAGGGTGTTTCAAAACATCAGCTTGAAAAGAAAAGGAAAGGAATATTTCATTTCCCATCATCTCCTTCTGAACAAGCTCACAGGATTAAAGACCACCTTACATATGTTACTGCATACCAATAAGGAATCTTGCTTATCGAATAACCCAGATTTTCAATAATTCATTGATGCTTCCTGAGAAAGAACACTTTTTGCTTCTGCTACATCATCGTGATCATTGAAATCTAATCCCTTATAACATTGTAAATATATAATGCAGCAAGTCACATATTCCCAAACAAATCCATAATACATCTCAAGAAAGTGCAGAGTTTTAAGATTCATTTGTTTATAATTCTGGTTCAGATGTGAATTTGAAAGCCCAAGGATTCTTGACCTATATTATCCAATTTCTTACTCCCCTGGCAGCTTGGGCTGCTGAGAAATGTGTATCAAAACATCAAGGGCAGCAAAATATATTGTCATTCTCAACTCTGTTTTATGTTTTAATATCTGTGCCCAAAACCTCTCTCTTCATTTAATCAGTGAAATGAAAACATATTCTTTCTCCATCTTAAACCACATGGAAAGCACAACCAAGATTGAAATTGAAAGATGTGCTTCAGGACCAAGCTTTCGGTTCTCTCAGAAGACACTGGGAAATGCTTCACCCATTTGACAGATGACAGGACAGATTTTCCCCCTAGGCATGATTGTGGCAGTTCTATGCCAAAAGGAAGATCTATCCAAAATACACTGGGCAAACCAGAAAAGGGAGCAAGGGCAGTGAATCCCCATCTTCTTGTTAGTGTTGTTACTGATGTGGCCCTAAGTAAGTTGTTACTGGTGTGTCAATATCTTGATCCAAAACAAAAGAGAATCTTCTTAGGTTAGATTTGTGTGTTTTCTCCAGTGGTCTTGGTCCAGGGACAGTTTTTAGTCATTACTAGTACTTTCAGATGACAGAATACACATCTCTAAAACGTTTTATACTCAAGAGACTGAATTCTGTGGAGGTACTTAAAAGGACAGAATTGCATTATAAAATGGTTGATTGCTTGAGCTCTTCGATCAGATGGCTATGATTCAAGTTCTGGTTTTGTTTTTTACTGGGTCTAGAGCCATAGGAAGTTTGTTAAATTTCCTCCTCACAAAGTTTCTCTTTAAGCTATAATATGACGTTGATTCTCGAGTGGGGATTAAATCAGCGAACTCATGTCCTCCCTGGCACAAATTCAGCACTCAGTGTTAGCTATTAATATTCCACTTCTGTGTCAAGTATTACAAGTATATGCAACACCTTTACAATTTTCTTTTTTTTCCTAAATATTGTTTTTAATGTTTTATTTATCTCTAGGAGAGAGAGACAGCGTGAGCAGGGGAGGGTCAGAGAGAGAGGGAGTCACAGACTCTGAAACAGACTCCAGGCTCTGAGCTGGCAGTCAGCACAGAGCCTGATGCGGGGCTCGAACCCACGAACCACAAGATCATGACCTAAGCGAAAGTCGGATGCTTAACCGACTAAGCCACCCAGGCGCCCCTCATCTTTACAATTTTCAAAGTATTGTCAAGTGCATTATCCGATGTACTTCACACAACAACCCACTGTAGTAGAGCAGATATTGTCCCACTGGGCAAAAGAGGACTGATTAGAGATCTGTGACTTCCCCACAACCTTGCCACTTGACATGCCAGATTCATGTCATGGAATCTGAATGTGAACCCAAGCCCTCTTTCTAGTGCTCTTTCCAGGGGATCAACTGACCCAGTAAAATATTGAGTTGATATGTGACTAGAAAGATTATAAGAGATTCCAACACAAGTTCTAGGTTTCGGAGTAGCGGTTATGTCAGAGACCCCCAAGACCACCCTCAGGCTCAATGATTTGCTGGAAGGACTCACAGAACTGAGAAAAGTTGGTAAACACATGGTAATGGTTTTTACAGTAAAAGATACAGATTGAAATCAGTAAAGGTAAAGAGGCATACAGCAGGAGAACCCAGGCATGAGCTTCCAGTTGTTTTCTCCCGGAAGAGATGTACAGGTTGTGCTTAATTCTTCCAGCAACAATATGTGATGACACATACAAAGAGTTATTGCCAACCAGGGAACGCACCTGAGCCTTCGTGTCCAGGCTTGTTATTGGGGATCAGTCACATAAGCATGGAACACCTGAGGGACTGACCTTAACTACTCAATCTCCAGGTCCCCAGAGGTCAAACGGATATATTGTGGCCCAGGGCCCCAGCCAAACAAAACAGATGTTCTTCATAAATTACATTGTTAGCATAACCAGACCTGGCTTGGCCCAAAGAATCAATTATACAAAGGCACTATCATCAGGAAGGATATTCCAAGGGCCTGGAGATTATCTGCCAGTTAAGGCCAGTCCTTTCTTCAGAAGGTGCAAGGTTTGAGAACTCCAGGTCAGCTGAGCTAAGCTTGTAAAGGATGATACAGCAGAGGTATAGTGTCTGGGAATCCTGAGGATACCAGAGCACAGCAAGGGGTAACTCAGAGGCAGACCCAGCCCAAAGGTAAGCCTAAGAACCAATTTCTAAGTTTGGTCCATGCATCCATCAATCCTCCAAGCTAATGGGCATTTTCAGCTATTGTAGTGGGCTACCAGAAGCTGGAAAAGCTGCCTTTGATCCTCACCACGATGGGAATTCCTGTCTCTATTTTGGGCACATTGGCATTCTGGGAATATTGCACACTCCTCACTCTGGGAAACCTCCCACAGAGACAGAGGGAGAGAGGCCTTACTGTTACTCAATAACCTACTCTAAAGGAAGGGTTTTACTGCAGGCACATTCAAACTTCTATTATAAGAGTAAGAGAATAAAACAGGCAAAACTCGAGTAACAGATACTCAATTCAGAATGGCTGAAATACCTAAGGGACTTATTATCTCACATAACAAGAAGTTCTGAGGTAGTAGAGCTTCAGGATTGTTCAATTCAGCTCCTTGATAACATCATCAAGAGCCTAAATTCTTTCCTCTGCTCTTCCATTCTGATCATGTTGGTTGGCTTCCTCATGGCTAAAAAAGAAAGTGACTGTAATGGTCCAGGTATAACGTCTTCACAGTCCATTATCTGAACAAAAAAATGGGACGTGTCTTTTTCAAAGAGCTGAGAAACCTTTCCCAGAAGCCTCCTTCACCAAATTCCTTGATGTCCCTCCCACCCCACCCCAGCCAAACCTTCTTAAGCCAATCGTCAGCAAGGAATGACATTTTCTCCATTGGCTTAGTGTAACCAAACTTCAACTCCTGAGACTAGAAAGGGGACCAGCATTCCCTGAAGCCAATGGTTCCTTGGCAAAGTGTGGATACCAGAAAAAACTCAGCATCCATTAGAAGAGAGTGAGTGATTGCTATTGGATAGGCAACCGAAGTTGTGTCCTGCAGCAAACTCACAGGAAGATCAGCACAGCAGAGGCAATTCTCCACAGCTTCTGAAACCTTCAGTCTCCATGGGGGAGTCCCAGGGGTCATTTGCATTTCCTCAGTTTCTTGAAATGATTCCTAAGGAGAAAAGTACAAAAACCTAAAGAGACATGTCAGACACAAAAGCCTTATTTTCCAATCTTTGTCCAAAGGAGAGCCCTTAACTTTAGGAAGGAAGCACGCCCTTTGTTTCACCAATGTCTTAATCATTAAATCAGATGTGCCTGCCTCACTGGTCCCAATGCTGGCGCTTCTGACTAGAATCCCTTAAATCTTGGACAAATCTCTGTCACCAGAAGGACCACAGAGGTTTTCCACATTTGTCAACTTTAAGAGCCTTCCCTTATCCCATGAGATTTTGCAAAATTAAGACTTTCTGACCTCTTTTTCTCTCCCCTTTGCCCATTTCTTCTTTCATTGTCCACATACCCTCAGGTTTGGTAACCTTCCGTCAGGAAACCGGATGGCTGAGAATGTTCCCCAGTGAAACTCAGCATAAGATTCCATTAATCTAACAATCCCTTTGGCTATTCCCAGTCTTTTCAATTTACAGAAATAAATTTGTGCTCTCAAATGGAGGAAACAACTTTCCAGCTATTATTTCTCAGTTTAAAAACCATTCAATGGCTTTTATAATTTGGTATTTTGTATCTGGCTTCCAAACACTCTATCCTAGAACTGATAATACATTTCACTTATCTTAAGTGCTTCCCCTCCAGAGCTATCCACCCACCCTCCTTATTGTGTTTAAATACAGGAGAAGACATTGACATCCTGACCCTCCATGAGAGCTCAATTCCTTTTTCTTTGCACTTCTGTCTCCCATTGTCAAGTTCCCTGAGAACCCGCCCAATAGTTACGTCACACTTTTGGTGATCTGTCATTATTTCCTTATTCAGCCTCTTCCAGTTAAATTATATGAGAAAAGTGTCTTTTTATAGGCCGGCTTACACAATAGGTGATGGGCTATCTGTAGGTGAAAATATGCTTCACGATCCTTTCTTCAGACAGATGCCTTAAAAATTGATTCTGGAGGCTATCAACATGAAAGATTCCCGAGGAGCATGAGGAATGGGAGAGGGTAGCACAGTATCCCTTTGACAGGGACTCACACTTTAACATATGAACTTGTCTGCATAGCTTTTGCTTTTTTTTTTCCCCCTTATAACAATAATACAGGTTCATTGTAGAGAATTTAGGCCAAAAAACCCACCCCATATTTCCTTTTTATGGACAGACAGCTATCAGAAGTGATGTAGAGGAGTATATTGAGGGCAAACATCCTAATGAATAAGACTGAATCACATACTGTACTTGCACAGTTACTGTAATATGCATTTGAGGCAGAAGTACAGATTGTCAGTCCTTATGCTGGCAATTTGTTATCAAGTGAATACTGATCACTGACATCTAAAACATTTAAGATATTTTCTTAAAGAAACAGGAAGCAGGACAATTCAACAAAGAGTCAACAACAAATATATTAAGTTCCTACTAAGTTCCAGGTACTGTTCTAGGTCAGGGAGTGTGGCAGTAAGGAGAACAAAGCCCTCCCAGAACTTACAGTTTTGTGACTAAGACAGACAAAGACATAAATATATAAGGGCCCTCTTGCACAGAAGCCCTTATTGGAAGGAAGTGAGGGCCTCACCTATGTTGATATCTTGGGGGAGCAAGTTCAAAAGCACTAATGGGGAAGCACATGTGGGATGCTGCAGGGACAGCACGGAGGCCGGTATGACTGGCCTGGGGTAAGCAAGAGTTGCGTGGTGAGGAGATAAGGACAGAGAAGCATGAGGAGGTTAGATCATGCAGGGCTTAGACCTTGGAAGGACTTCTAATTTGACTTGGAGATGGAAAGTCCTGGAGGGTTTTGGGCAGAGATGACCTGACTTAATTTTTTAAAGGAATATAAATGGTAACAAATGGACAATTGCAAAATGAACAATATGACCATGATGAAGAGAATACAGAAGAAAAGCATTAATCTAAGTAATTTTGGAAAATGGTATTTTGACTATATATTGTGTATTAGTAGTCTAAGTTCTCAAGAAAACAGAACCAGTAGGAGATAGATACAGAGATAGATAGATAGATAGATACCATGTGTTCTATGTCATACCTATCTATGATTTACTACAAGAAATAAGATCACACAGTTATGGAGGCTGAGAAGCCCCAGGATCTGCAATCAACAAATTCCTGACCCAAGAGAGTCAATGGTTCCAGTCTGAGTCTGATGGCCCAAGAATTAGATAGCTGATGGCATAAGCTCTAGTTTGAGTCTACCAGCAAAGGCAGAAGAAAGCCAATGTCCCTGCTGGAAGATAAACAGAGAGAAAAAATTATTTCTTACTCAGCTTTTTATTCCATTCAGCCATTCCAATGACTATATTTGGCCTCCACATTGGGGAGGACCATCTGCTTTACTCAGTTTACTGATTCAAACGTTAATCTCATTCAGAAACACCCTCACAGACACATCTAGAAATAACGATTATCTAAATATCGGGGCATCTCATGGCCCATTCAAGTGAAACATAAAATTAATCATTACATACTGTAAGGTTAAAAACAAAATGAATTTACAGAAATATTTTATTTGAATTGGTAAATTTGTTTTTCACAGAGGTATGAGTTAGCAACTCTGAAACGTTATGTCCATTATAGGATTGTGCAAATAAGTAAATAGGCTGTGCATAATGAGAACCAGGTATCTTAATAAAAGAGAAAGGAGATATAAACAAGGAAAAAGAGGAGACTACAAGGAACCTTGTGGTGTTGAATTGGAATCAGATATATAAATGTGAATCATGGTGTTAGGTAGACAGAGGGGTGTGTGTGTGTGTGTGTGTGTGTGTGTGTGTGTGTACATAAAAATGTATCCTAGATCTTTCATTGAAAGGGGCTGGAAGTGATGACATCCCAGTTATGATGAGCACACCTTGTACCCACCACATCCTGATTTCTAAGCATCATTCTCCAATCAGAGGAACTAGGGCTACTTGGAAAAATAGCTGATTCTAAGACTGGAAAGGGAAAATCAAAGGATAAGCCTGGACTTAATAAAATGCTAATTAATGAATGGTGAAGGAATGATAGAAAAATTATTCTTTTAAAAACATCACAGTGATAATTGTCAGAAGCTAGCAAGATTGTCAAAATTAGTGGACAACTATGATGAGAAATAGGATATTTGCATAGTCTCAAAGTATCTCTCCACAATATACTTATTAGTTACAATGAGAAAAGAAACATAACCTCACAGTGGAGAGTCCTGGCAGACACCACCAAATGATCAAAGTCAATATTACCAGTGAGGAGGCATACTGACTTCATGTACCTCCTGATATGCTGCATCAAGAAGGGCATAGTATCACTTCTTTAATCTTCTTGCCAACAACGTACAATCTCTATATAATCATGAAAAAAAAAATCAAACCAATTCAAACTGAGGAACCCTGAAATAGCAAGGCACAGAAGATAAGAAATTGCTTCAGATTGGAGGAGATTTTAAAAACTCAAGAACTACATGCAATATGGAACTTAGATTGAATTTTGGACCAGAAAGAACAATTAGAGAAAATTGAATAACATCTGCAGATTGGTTATTAGTAGTATATAGGTATTATCTTCCAAAATAGCATTAGGCTACCAGTTAGTCAAAGTTATTAAGAAAATGACTATTACATGGAAGACAGTAATCGAATGTATTAGTTCTAGGAAAAGAACTGCTTAGAATTTAGAAATTAGAGTTACAGCTAAATTACACACTTTAAAATTATGCAAAAATGTTTCAATCAGTTTTCTAGAGAACTTCAAAATGATTCAAGTTTCATTCATCTCAAATCTGGTAACTTTCTTTCTCTCCCAATTCAAATCCTCTAAGTATGAGGACAAGGAACTGTTAGAGTCAACCCAAGGAAAGGAAAAGCCATCTATGCTGGAAGAGGAACAAAATTGACACTCTATAACTGAGCTTTGACCCTTGAATAGTCTGTAGGCTAAAATTTTTTAAGTATCCAGTTTTATACTTTCCTCTGAATCATGAAATGCATGATATGTATGTCTGTGGATCAAGAGGAAAAATATCTGTTCTTTGCTTCCTTTGTCCTATTTCCTTCTCTATGGGTTGAACTTTTTATTTAAGTTGATTTCCATGAGAAAACTAGCCCCGAATTGCTCCAGGCAAGAGCTGGACCTTGTGAACTTCCTACCCAGTTGAATAATCTGCCTCTTCACATTGGTATTCCTTCCGTATGTTTCAATATGTTTGTTTCAATATACTGTTCAATAAGAATGTTTCAATGTCTTTTTCAAGAAGTTTGATTAGTGGAGTGGACATTACTATACTGTATTCCACTAGGTCACATTACTATGCCATTGTTGGGAGACAATTCTCAAGCGCTCTCTTATAGCCACCCATCTTGTGAGCAAGGTACTAACTGCTCTTTGTTCCAAACTATCTGATCCCGAAACTTGTGTTACCTACCAGCGCCCAAAGAAACAGTGGCAAACAAGTTATTGGCGTGCAAGGAGAGCAAAATCCCACATCCTTGACAGGTTTTGACAGTTGATTCAAGTTGTTGACCACAAGTACTAATTTCAGGCATGAGATTTTAGGGTTGGTGCTCAATCCCATAACTGCGCTATGTGACTTGCTAAAAGCACCACAAAAATACTCACTTGAAACAGGTTTATCACCTGAAGGGAGTTTTGATTTGTTCCTTTATTTGTGTGTTTTTAACGTTGTTTTTTCCCTAGAAGTCAGTGTCTCCTTTAGTGGGAATGAGACCAACCATGTTTCTTTCAGTCCCAGGCAGAGCTGGTTTCAAAAACGTGGTATCATGGTTCTAATTCATGCCAATGACAGTTTAGCCCCCTTATAGATTCGTTCCCCAAGTGCCTCCTAACCTGCTCCATAATCTGGTTCTGTTACCTACGAGAGCGTGTGTGTGTGTGTGTGTGTGTGTGTGTGTGTGTTTGCATGAGCATCTTCCTACTCTTCCCCCCAGCACTAAGCCTTGCTGCTGTGATCAACATGTTTCCGCAAGCCCAGAAAATTATATTATTACATTTCTGCGTCCGTTTTGGAAATGGCTCTGAAAATCTCTAAATCTCTTTTGTTTTGTTCCTTTTAAAATGGCACGCGTGGTGCGGAGAAGGACAGTTGAGGAGATACGGAAAGGTGGCACCAGATGGTATGGATCACATAGGAGACTGAGTCGGTGGATGATTGTGATGTGTCTTTTCTTAGGAACAGATGTGTTGCCAGGTTGCAACAGCTCGGAAAGATGAGATGGGTACTTGCCATGAATCTTATCTTTTCTGTCAGAGATTTACTGAATAGGAGTAGGGTTTGGCTCTTTCTTGTTATCTGTTGCCCTGTAACCAAGCTGAAATGCTCTGTTTGCTGGAAGGGACTATCCTATATTGTTTAATGTAAGGTATCGCCCACTGTAAGATGCTCCCTTATTTTATGATCTACTGAGAAAGAAAAATCATTGCCAGTTAACTATGACACATTGCATATTATAAGACACATCCCGGGGCACCCGGGGGGCTCAGTCGGTTAAGCGACTGACTGCAGCTTAGGTCATTATCTCACAGTTCATGGGTTCGAGCCCTGCGTCGGGGTCTGTGCTGACAGCTCAGAGCCTGGAGCTTGTCTTCGGATTCTGTGTATCCCTCTCTCTCTGACCCTCCCCTGCTCACGCTGTCTCTCTCTCTCTCTCTCTCTCTCTCAGAAATAAACAAAACATTAAAAAAATATTTAAAAAAAAAAGAAAGACACATCCCTTAAATTAAAAAAAAAAGTTTTTAAAAAAAGGACACATCCCAATTTCAGAGGTGTTAAAACTTGGAAAACAGTGTGTGTCGAAGGATTAATGACATGGTAACAGGGTTTGCAGGCTCTATGCCTAGGCCATTTCAATGTTTGAACACATAATATGTGCCCGTAGCATTTACATTCATTTATCTCCAGCCCTGTCAGCTATGCTGCAAAGGAGGGAGTATAAATCCCATTTTCCAAAGCAGGAAACTGAGCTCTTGGAGGTGAGGTGAGGTGAGGTGAAGGGGAGGCTGCTAGGAGGAGGGGAAGCTAAGATTCGAACCTAGCCCGGTCACCTCTCCGCGCTGAGAAGCTGTCGGCTCCTCTGAGGAACTGTCACTTTGACGAAACTGTACGAGTTGAGAGTGGCTCTGAGAAGGATACCAAATCTAAACATTTGTGGATTCGTTTGAGAAACAATCCCCACCCGCCACACGGCTGTCACACAGCAACAATTGTGAGTCTGCGCTCCTCTCTGTAAGCTCGAGTTGAAAGTGAAAGGAGGGGTGAGGGGGTGGCGATCACCCCACAGCAGCCATTACTAGAGACGCAATGGGGTTGATGCTTCAGGAAGCTGGAGTGCAGCGTCATTGTTTACCTCCTGTCAAGTATTCCTCAGGAAAAAGCCCTTTCAGAGCTCTGCCTCGGTACGGGTTTTGGCCCTTTTCAAGAGGCTGAAATGATAAAGGCTTTGAATTCTCAAAGCCTATGCATGAAGTATTTCTAGTACATTATTTAAAGTATACCTTTCTCTCCCTCTCCCTGTCTCTCTCTCTCATTCTCTCTCTCAGCTGTGATTTGAAGAAGTCTTCACCACAGCCAAGAACAGAATTTTAACTGATGGCAAAAATATAAAGCCTTGAGGTAATGTTTTATCACTGTTTATTATTGTATCCAAAGAAGAGGCCTTGAAAAGTGTTGGCTGCTGCTGGGTTGCCATGGCACTAATCAGTCAAGCAGGGCTGGGATCTGCAAAGCCCGCTTAACCCTTTTTCTTACCCATTAGTGCAAAGCGGAAAGAGAGACTTTCATTTTGTGCAGGACTACTGGGTGAAGCAAACATGCCCCTTTGTAATGAAGCCTCAGCCTTGCTGCCTGGGTCATCACTCTCTCTCACCCCCTGTCTCCAACTGCATGCACTGCCTGAGAGGGCAGCCATCCCCTGGGGCTCTGAGCACAGGTACACATGGCTTCCTCTGACCGGAACGCCCTTCTGCACCTCTCCCAGCCCCAGCTCCTATTCGTGATCTCCTCTGGGAAGTCTGCACCTCCTCCAGGTAGACTTCCCATCTTTTCCTCCACCCACTGTGGGTTAGGAAGGCGTCCTGTGTTCCAGTAACACTCTGTATTGACCTCCAGCTCAGCACACATCACCTTGAGTGTGGTTTTTTTGAGGTAGTCTCGGTGAAGGGCATCCAGAGCTGGTGTGCTACCTACGGGATGTGATCATGGCCAAGTCACCTGATCTCTCTAAGCCTCAACCTCTCCCTGTTGTGAAAGGAGACTAATATTAATATTTACTTCACAGAATAATTGTGGGGGTTAAATGAGCTAATCTAAGCAAAATGCCTAGCCCAAGTGAAAGTTCAATAAACATTAGAGTAAAATCTTGTCTCCTCCAGGTAAGCTCCATGAGAGCAGGGACCTTGTCTTTTAGTTTTGAATATTCAGGACCTAACAAACATCGGGCACATAGTGGGCATTTCCTAAAGGTCTAACACTGTAAGGTCGAGGCATAGTTTTCTCTACATAAATGAATTTTTCGTATAGCTAAAGCTTACCCCGGAACAAAGAAAATCTCTTCTTATTTCTGCTTATTAAATTAATCTGTGTATATTGGTGAAAAAAATGGAAAACATAGAATTGTAAGAAACAAAATAAAAACAGCCTGGGGACCTCCCCTCCACTGTTAACACGTTAGTGTACATCCTTTCACACACACAAGCATTCTTTTTAATGTACATGTATGCATTTATATGCTGCTGAAACATTGTAATTTAATTTGTAAAATATTTGTCGGATATTTCTTTATTGATGGACAATTTTTCACCGTGTTAATACTGCGATGGACATCCTTGTGTCATATGTCTTTGCAAACATATACCATTGTTCTTAAAATGTTTTTCTTGAACTGTTTGCACCATCTAGAAGTGTATAAGCCGAGCCACATCACTGTGTCCTTATCAGCATTGGGCTTTATCTTAAAAAAAATCTTTGCCGTTTGATAGATGAAAAATGTATCTCATTCCCCCCCCCCTTCTCTAAATTGATTACATAGCTCCTCACTTAAATCTTCTGATGACTCAGTGTGGTCATTTTGAGCATCAAGTACTCATCCTTCTGAATCTCCTTGCAATTCCCAGGGGTTAATGAGGTTTGTGAAGCTCTGTGTCCCTACACCGAATGGCCCCAGATGGCTGGGCTTCTTGATTTTAGTTTCTTCCTACACTGTAACCGCCATATGTGGCTTCTTGCTGCTTCCAACAGGACATCAACTCTTCTAATTCTCTATTTTTGATTCATTGTGTTTAACAAGTTGTTCCTTGTATGCCTACAGTATACAAGGTTTTTGGAAAGACTTTGAAGGAGAAAAGAATATAAAGAGTAATAGAATATATTAAGTACCTACAATTATGTAATGGAGTCAACTGGAAACAGAGGGAAGAATCCTAATCTTAGGACTGAGGGCAAAAATGAAACAAGATTCCTAAGTGGGATCTAGTATTTCTTTTTTTTTTAAGTCTGTATTTTTGAGAGACAGAGCATAAAAGGGGGAGAAGGAGAAGGAGACACAGAATCCAAAGCAGGCTCCAGGCTCTGAGCTGTCAGCACAGAGCCCAATGTGGGGCTTGACCCCATGAACCGTGGGATCTTGATCTGAGCCGAAGTGGACGCCTAACTGATGGAGCCTCCCAGGCGCCCCAGGGGAGGTAGTGTTTCTTAAAGCATGCTTTAAAATTCTACACAGGGGTGCCTGGGTGACCCTGTCAGTTAAGCATCTGACTCTTGATTTCAGCCCAGGTCATGAGCTCATGGTTCATAAGTTCAAGCCCTGCACGGGGCTTTTCTCTGACAGTGCAGAGCCTGCCTGGGATTCTCTCTGTCCCTCTCTCTCTGCTCCACCCCTACATTTGCTTTCTCCCTCTCTCAAAAAATAAATAAATAAACTTGAAAATTGCTTTAAAATTCTACTTCAGGAAAGTATCATTGAATAAAATCTTTCTAACCTGTTTGCACGGAAACTAGATAAAATTACTTAAATCCCAGGCTAAATGAGATTAAATAAGCTTGATTTGGGGATCGGGGTGCTTCTTCTGTGATAACGGTTCTAAACCTGCTGGCTCTGACTACAAGAGAGTCAGTTGGCTCTTCAGAGGACATTCTTGCTTCTTTCTTAGGTCCCAGCTATGTTTCTTAGCGGGGATATTGGGTGCCAGGATATTCCAGTTAAATGTTTCTGTATAATAGTGAGAAATAGTAAGAAAGGATGATGTTAATGATATAGTTTCTTTGTAACTGAACAATCTGAGCTTCTTTCCTTTTGTCCCGTCTTTGAAAAAGATGCTTATTCAGGGGTGATCCTACCAGTTGAAATGTAAATATTATTCAGTATCTTAGTTATTTTGTTTACATGTGGCAAAAATATGCATCTTGGAAACTTGACTTGGGGCATCTGGGTGGCTCAGTTGGTTAGGCATCCAACTTCAGCTCAGGTTATGATCTTGTGGTTTGTGAGTTCGAGCCCCATGTCAGGCTCTGTGCTGACAGCTCAGAGCCTGGAGCCTGCTTTAGGTTTTGTGTCTCCCTCTCTCTCTGCCCCCTTCCCTGCTCATGCTCTCTCTCTCTCAAAAATAAACACTGAAAATTTTTTTAAAAAAGAAAACTTTACTTAACATGTATTTCCTAAATGCTTATTGTGTGCCAGGCACTAAATATTCAACCACGGGTTTCCAAATTTCTAACTAGAATTATTTTTGATTAACTTTCACCCAGATCTACTAGCATCACCTAAGCCCTAATGTGATCTGTAATAAGATGATGTTTTTTCCTATGGAAGATTTAGCATACTGTATAGAACCAACTTCACCAGAGGAATATCTGATTTTGTTTAACATTTACCCCATTTCTCTACAGCACATTATCCCATATGTTTCTTGTGATTGCAAAGATAAAAAGATTTTACAACCAATAATAAATGAATGATGGGCAATTTTTCCAGAATTGCTTTTCATCTTTGTCGGCTTTATGAAGGTTTTCACATTTTCACATATATAGTTCCAAAGAGTGTGTGTGTATTGGCGAAACCATTCTGATAACTAATCTGACACATATTCTCTTAACAACTCCGGAGAGAACACAAATCATTTATTGCTAGTTGTTTCAATAATTTTTCTACAATGAAAGGATTCATGGGGCTAAAAAGTTTCATCCTACATGTACTTGTTTGAGTGCCTAAGCATAAGCTTTTATGACTAACTCCTTGATTTTCCATCAGCACTCAAACTTGGTGGGCAAAAGCTGACTTATTTGCATTATGCACCCACAGAACCTTGCTTCTTTAATAAAAAAAAAAAAAAAAAGAGTCATTCCAGACAGCTGACTCAGGGCTATCCTGTGGAGCTGGTTATGTGCACATACTATGCTGCTACTTAACAATATGCTCAAAGGCTACTGAGGCATAATGTTTGATTGGTCCTCTGCTTCAATTAAAAAGCTCAATGGGTATTAATTTGCCTTTATATTAGTAAACAAAATTGTAATTCAGTGACAAAGAGAAATCATATGGTAACAGTTGTACATTTCAAGATCATTATTGTAGCATGATCTCTTTAGGTTATATCTGACAACTATCCTTTCATGCGTGCGCACACACACACATACACTAAGATCTTAAACAAACACTAGCAAGGCTTCTAACAGGCCAAAGCCACATCTGTAGGACAACCCATCCCCCCTTAAGTTCCTGCCTGGGAAAACTCAAGGTTGACAAAATAATTTCCTCTTTGTTCCAGTCAACACCTAAAGATAGGACCCTGTTATCCAGTCTCTGTGGGGCAGTAGAAGCCCTGTGTCCATAACAGCCAGTTAACAAACCTTGGTGGCCTAATCATTTTGACCAACCCCCCGCTCCGCTTTGCATAATTTTCCACTTCTCTGACTGCCATTCAGTCTCTACACCTCTACACAGGTCAGCGTTAAGCTCGGTTCTATACTCAATTCCTTTTTCTCTACTGTACTAGTTATTGAAGAAAGCCTGTTTTTACTGACTTTAACTAGTGTCCGGCTTTTTTATTTTTTTTAATACATCCATCCAAAAATTTGAACCAAACCAATCAAAATGTAGATGCACAGAAACTTTAGCTCACCTCAAAAACAAGTCAATAGTACTAGTCTATGAATTCACCATAGTAGAGTCTAACTGGCCAGAGTCAGGGCAACAGGTGATTCACAATCCATTCTATGAAGAGAATTTAAAATAATGCTCTGCTCATCTCAATCATTCCTTTCCTTTCATAAAATCCAAGAAGGAAGTCTTTTTACAAACAAGTACCTAGTCAGGATGAACTATAGTCAAAATTAAAAGCATTACCCCTATCTGAAAGGTTTTCCTGTTGGTGATGACTTTTACTTCTTTTGGTCATTCTTGAGACATTGATGCTGGATTCCTCACTGACCTTCTGGGAGATGGAGCTGAAATGGAAGTGGACCTTGTAGCTGGCTTTCTAACAGTTGTTCCTCAGATGACTCGTCGAAGCCAACCATGCCGCTTACCTGTGAATGGACTGAAATGTCAGGTGGCATTTGCTGGAGTTGTCTGGGAGAAAGATCCAGTTGTCTCTGCATCCTTCACATGGACAAGGATGAAGTTGGTACCATAAGTAGAGGGCAGAAATAGAAGAAAGCTGGATTCCAGAAGATGCCACTGAATCCCTGAATCAACCACCCCTCTACTTAAAGTTGTATAAGAGAATGCACTGTTTTACTGTTTGTGACAGTTTGAGTTGGTGTGTTGTTACTGGAAGTCAGAGACATCTTAATTGAGACAGGAATCTGCTTAGTGTTCTGTTAGGTTTTCTTTCTCCCAACAGTAGCAGAGCCCAGGAGAGGAAGGCAGAGCCTCCAGGGAAGAAAGAGGAGCTGTCCAGCTCAAGGGAGCCCCCCAGGGGCAAAACTGTCTGATCTGAGCAGGGGAAGATGGGTCTCCTAAAACTCAGCCTGACCAGCTGCCAGAGGATACAGACATTTTGATGAGGGAAGGTGGTTGGTGATGGGGCAAGGAGAAATAACTTTGAAACCAGCAAGTCTGTGAAGGCAGCTAAATGTGTATGTGTTGGGGGTGGGGAGTGAGGCGGCTTTGGGTGAGCTAGAGAAGGAGATGAACATTAAAGAGAGGGGGGAAAATGAAGACAATTATGTAAGGGAATACTAAGGATTTCTTTTTCTTTTTTCTGAAAAGAAGTATGTTACGTTTGGATTACCTGGTTTATTTGTTTATTTTTTAAAGATCAGTTAGAACTTAGTTCTGAATCCATCTGGTCCTGGTGATTTTGTTTTTAATAATAGATATTTTAAACAGAGCAGCAAAAGGAAGCTATCTCCGTCCTAATGGTCACTTTGGCTGCAAATGCCACTGGTCTTTCAGCCTCAGGGATGGAGAAGACTTGGCCCATTTATTCAGCTCTCCTGAAACACCAAGGAGACCAGTAGGCATCCCAGGATCCTCTGCATGTGCTGGTGCCATCTCTCTCCCTTCAGAGGCCCACAGACTCCTTTGGACCAATTGATACTAGTCCCAAGGCTGTTTGCAGCAGGTCTCCAGACTCCCATTCAGACTAGAGGGCAGAAGTCTTATGCCAGGAGCCAGATTTCTCCATCCAACCCAGCTCAGACCAAGGCCATGCTCCCATCCTCCAAGTTCAGCCTGCTTGCTAGCAATAGGAACCACTCATCTACAGAAGAGAGGCAGTTGGACTGGTGTGGTGGAGGGACAAGGGACATCAACTTCCAAACTCATCGAATGGTTAGGAGGAGATAAGCTGGAGGAGTCAGAAGGGTCCTATGGAAGATAAACGTAGTCAGCCTTGAAGAATGTGCAAACTTGGGACAAGAGAAGGGAAGGGTATTGCAGACCAGTAGCTACATCTTACTTTGAGACATAAAATCAGGAAAGCTGTATGGTGGTTAGCTTGAGAGAAGTTTGGAGATAATATAAAACTGGTTGTACAAAATTGGATCCTGGTCAAGGAAATCTATAAGTACTAAACTGATAAATTTTGAGTTTGATCCTGCTTGTGACACAGCAGGACCACATAGTGAAAGAGCGTGAACTTTGTGGTCAGAAAGACCTGGGTCTAAATCCCAGATTTTCATTTGCTGGCTTTGTGAACTTGGGCAAATTGCTGAAATTCTCTGCCCCTCCTCCTGTAAAATGGAGATAACAATACCTTCTTCCAGAGCTCTTGCTAAGAGATCACGTCTGTAAAAGATAAGGACTGGCATGTTGTGTGCTCTCTTTTCCCTTCTGGCGATATTGAGGAAGGAAGATATGGTCTCCTAAGACCCAAAAGGAAACAGAAATGTCACTGGGAGAACAACATTGAGGCATGGCAAGAAGAAATCGGTTTGAAACAGACAAGGCTGAGAAGGCACCCAACTGTACTTGCGTGTTTGTAGAGGCAGTTTTTTGTCAGAGTTGTCTATAATTTTCCCCCAAGGCTAATATATAACTTACAGTACTCTTTGGGAAGTTTGGAATTATATATTGTTTTTTTAGCTTTGTACACAAACACATAATTTTTTTCCCTTTGATGTTTGTAATGGTATTTGAGCCATCCTGCCAAAGAAAATTCACAATGACTAATTTTAGGATGAATATGATTAATCTCTGAGCTACTAGAAGATAAGTACAATTCCCAAATAAGAGACGCTATTTTTTATCAGTTGTTTAAATATTATTCATCTAAAAGGAAAGATTTCAGATCTTGGAAAAATGATCATAAGAACCTCACAAATACTTCTCAGGTTTTTCATATGTTTTAAAACACTGAGGAAACCATCTGTGGGAAATGTGGCAGATGTGTTAAAGAGTATTCTCGCTGAAATAAATTAAAATAAATATATATGCCAAAGTGTCTAGCATGATGTCCAGCAAACAAGACAAGCTCAATAACTGTTAGGGGAATCCACTTAAATCTTTGAATCCAAATTTAACCCCAAATACTATCAGGCAGCTCTTTGCTCTAGAACAGGTTTGGGTCCAAAAGTGTGGCTGGAGTAAGCCTCAAAGGTAACCACTGCTAATTTGAAGCTCTCAGAGACAGCCTGAGGATTATTTGAAATTCACTACATTTTTCCCTATGTAGTTTAGTGCATTTCAAGGAGAACATTTCTGTTGTGCCTTTTAAAGGTCCATGATTACCCAAACGCATTGTTGATTGGAAGGCTGTTGGGATTAAGATGAGGTTTCTGGCCAGGGCACCTGGGTGGCTCAGTTGGTTGAGCTTCCAACTCTTGGTTTTGGTTCAGGTCATGATCTCACAGTTTCTGGGATCAAGCTCCACATCAGGCTCTGTCCTGACAGCAAGGAGTCTGCTTGGGATTCTCTCTCTCCCTCTCTCTCTCTGCTCCTCCCCCACTCACACACTCTCTCTCTTCTTTCAAAATAATTAAATGAACTTTAAAAACAGATGGGATTTCTGGTTATAGAACAGTGCAGTGATCCACAAAAGAGAGGGTTCTACATATCTTCTAAGTGTAGGCTGGCTAAAAGATGTATTAACTGGAGATATTTGTGTGTGTGTGTGGATACACTCCTATTTATTGAGTTCTCATTCTAGCCCAGGTGCTTGCAGACATTTTTTCATTCAATCCTCAGAACAACCCTATGATATAGGCATTATTATCATCTCCATTTATATATGGGAAAACACAGTCTGAGGTAAAATCAGTGTAATGTTGGTAGGTCAGCAGAATGTGAAATCGGATTGACCTCAGTTTAAATCTTGACCCAAGACTTTGGCCTTTCCAACGTGTAATGGGCCTCCATTTACTAATTTTAGCTTTGGTAGAATAATTTTTAGAAGACTAGAATTAGAAATTGAGGTCATAATTACCTAAAAAATATTTTTGAATAACTGCTAACAGCAAGTTGTGGACACCAAATTCCCAGCAAGCAATGCTTGGGAATAGCTGGCTCAAATTTGTTTTATTTACCAGGTTGTTTAGCATTGTGAAGACATGGTTTGAATTTCCCCTGCACCGCAGCATCAAGCTAGACCTAAATGTTTTGGAGCTAGTAATCCCTCATGGATTTGGTGACTTTCTCTTTGTTTCTTACAAAATCCCCTCCTACTGCCACCCCCCTCCATGATACTGGTGTTCTGTATTCTACCTGCCTTCACCAGAAGGTATATGAAGGGAGAACTGAATAAACACATACAGTTATATTGTATTTACCATTTCCAGTACACTTGTTTCCTTCCTGAAGTTCTACGTTCCCATCTGGCAGCATTTCTTAGTTTTCTGCCAATGAAGTCCCTTAATTTCCATTTATCTGAAAATGTTTTTGTCACTTTTATTTTTTAAAATGCTTTACTCAAGAAACAACTTGTCCTCCATTAGTGCACACATTTCAATGTACAGCTTGATGCATTTCTGTGTAGGTATATTCTCATGTAGCTACCATATGAAAACATATGAAGATGAAAATATTTCTGCCACCCCCAAACTTCCCCAGCACCTCCTTGTAGTCAATTCCCTTCCCTATACCCCATGCTTGGTAGTTACTAGTCTGTTCTCAGTCTCTATTGTTTTGCCTTTTCCAAAACTTTGCATAAATAGACTTATCGAATACGTACTCTTTCAAGTCTGGCTGTTTTCACTTGGCCCAATGCATTTGAGATTCATCCAAGTCATAGCCTGTATCAGTAGTTTATTTCTTTTCATTGCCGAGTAGTGTTCCATTGTATGGATGTACCACAATTTGTTGATCTGTTTACCCCTAAGGGTAAATGGGTTGTTTTCAGTTTCTGACAATTTTGAATAGAGTTGCTGTAACATTAGTAAACAAGTTTTTGGATGAATATGATTTTCAATTGTCTGAGTTAAATGGATAATGGCTGAGTTATAAAGTAAGTGTATGTTTAATATTATTAGACACTGCTGAAATGTTTTTCAAAGTACTATACCAGTTAAATTTCCACCCGAAAGAGTATGAGTTTCAGTTGCTTTGTAACCTCCCTAGTGCTTGCTCTTCCTGGTTTCATTTTATTTATTTACTAAAAAAAGTTTTTTTTAGAGGGATAGAGTACAAGCAGAGGAGGGGCAGAGAGAGAGAGAGGGAGAGAATCTTAAGCAGGTTCCAAACTCTGCTCAGAGCCCAAATCAGGTCATGACTGTGGGATCACAAGATTGTTGAAACCAAGAGTTGGATGCTCAGCTGACTGAGCCATCCAAGCACCCCCCAGTTTCATTTTATTTTAGCCGTTCTAATAGGTGATATCTATTATGGCTTTAATTGGCATTTTTTGATTCACTAACAATGCTGAGCATCTTTTCGTATGATCATTTACCATCTATGTATCACCTCAGGGAAGAGTCTTCCAATCTTTTTTCCATTTTTTTCCTAGGTTGTTTGTTTCCTTATTGCTGAGCTTTGAAAGTTCTTTCTATACTCTGGCTACAAGTCTTTGACTAGATATGTGTTATTCTGCAAACATTTTCTCTTGGTTTGTAGCTAGTCTTTAAAAATTTTTTTTTAACATTTATTATTGAGAGACAGAGCATGAGCAGGGGAGGGACAGAGAGAGGGGGAGACACAGAATCTGAAGCAGGCTCCAGGCCCTGAGCTGTCAGCACAGAGCCCAACATAGGGCTTGAACTCACAAAATGTGAGATCATGACCTGAGCCAAAGTCGGGTGCTTAACTGACTGAGCCACCCGGGTGCCCCTTAACAGTGTCTTTTAAAGAGAAGCCTTCTGTTGTGATAAAAACTAATTTATTATTTTCTGTTTTATGGTTTGTGCTCTTCTGTCATACCTAAGAAATCTTTAAGTAACCCAAGGTCACAAAGAATTTTTCTTATGTTTTATTCTAGGACTTTTACAGTTTTACATTATACAGTTAGGTCTATGAGAGATTTTGAGTTCATTTTTATGTATACTTCAAGGTACAGTCAACGTTCTCTCTTTTTTTCCTGCATATGAATGTCCAACTGTCCCAACGCCATGTTTTGACTCCCTGAGTCCATGTGTTCCGTTGATTCTCTATTAACAGTTGATTTCTTCTTTATCATGTCTTTCGAGAATTTTATTTCATCCTCACTTTGGCTAAGAAGTGTGTTTTGAGCTTTAGTAATAAAATATTTGAATGATTTAGGAAGGAAGAATGAGAAGGAGGAAGGGAAATAAAAAGCAAAACATTAAGTCCATTGAAAATCTTTGGGCTGCCTCACTGAGAGAGTATGAACCTTACACACAACCCAGGCTCAAGGAAAGATCTGAGCCTGGGATCCTGCCTGGAGAAGGCGTAATTAGGTGTCCGCCTCAGGACTAGGGCCTGTGGAAAATTCCTGTTAGGGGGGCATAAGGCTCTCTTAGGATAAACAGTGTTAAGAGAGAAAAGAAGGCTCTGAATGGGGGCTAGGAGCTATGAAAGAAACCTCACCCCCTTTTCAGTTATATCTGGGACTGAGTCATAGTTTTCAATGTAAAACACCAAGAACTCCCATACCTGAGTAGGTAATCTCTTGTACTTTCTAAGACTCAGATTAGTAAGTGTGAGCCAGGCACACAGATATCAATCTGGCAGCCTAGTAAAAACCGTGGGCAGAAAGGTTTCCTTCTCCTCCTCTTTCTCCTCCTCCCTCTAGCAGGAAGGCAACATAAAGGAATAATTAGTCAACCGCCCAAATAAGTATTTAAGCTTCAGCTACCAAAAATTGTGTCATCATGCCTGGTGGCTGGCTACAAAATGCAGAGATGTGGCACATCTGCACTATTACTAATACTGTCAAATGGTTATACTCATTATTATTATACTCATCCTTGCAGACAGAGGTCCCTTTGTTCCCTCTCGCTTCCTAGTTATCTCTGCATTCTAGAAGAGGCAGCGTGCGAGATGACTCTGTCTTTCACCTTGTTGTTGTCTTAAAGTTAAAGTCACACACAGTGCTGGTAGGATGAGAAATTTGTATATGCTTCATGTATTCGTCCTGGCCATCAACATTCTTAAGTAAGTCAAATTCACACATTCTGCTGTGATGAGCACGTGCGGTCCACAGTCCTCGGTCAATCTGTTGGTCTAGCAGCACAAGGCAGACCTGGCTTCAGGCTGAACGGGATACCACAGCAACCAGATGGCGATTTGAAGACAGAGAGGTTCCACGAAGATTACGTGTACAGGAAACTACACCACTGCTAGGCAATTCAGGAAGTTGCTAAATTTTCTAGGCTTTCGTAAGAGTTTACTCATATCACCTCCTACTTAGCCATATTCATGCCTGTTTCCCCCACATGCCACCAGCCCCTTACTGCCTAGTTATATCGAGTTGATCTGTACATCATGAACACATCTCAATCATCCCTGCATTTAGAAGAGTGATTAATTCACAGTATGTGTTCGATAAACACTTGTTGACTTTGGTTGAATTTTGCTTAACTTACTGAAGACACAGAAGGCAGTTTATCTTATCCACAGGGATCACAGAGCTTGAAGGGTTTGGCACTGTTGGCATCGATGACATACTCAACTGGCTGGAATTCAACCTGATCTCAGCAGTTTGGAATGTTAGGCCACTAACACCACAAAGAAATTAATAGGAAAACAGGCAAAGACCCATGTAAAATTTATTTGTGACTGGGGTTGCATGAGTATAGGATGGATATCTGGTCGGATAGCTGCTGTTTAGGTTAGAAAGATCTAGCAGTGTTTGATGGCCACATGCTCACTTCAGGCACGATGTGGCCGTTTGCGATGCTAAGCAATTTAAGTGACAGGTGCTGAAAGCAGTTCAGGGAAGCAGCACACTCATTGTGTTCCCTGCTGGTCATGCCACAGGTGGGATGAAACATTTCCAGTACCACATTCAAAGGGGAGAATTGGTCATTAAAGCATGTTCTGGAAGATAGGAACAGATGAGGGTTAGCCCCAGGTATGTACATGGCTCCGAATAATTTGTGACCCACTGAATTCAGTGAGAGGGGCCCTGTAACCTATAATGTAGCTAGGAAAACGTTTTCTGTATCGGATCAGAATGGACTGTCTTTGCGTTCTGATTTTTTGCCCTTGGGAGACACGTGGATGTAATCTAGTAGAGTTCTGTTGGGAGCAAGGAATATGGGGAGGAGAGCAGATGAAGAGCAAAGCACAGCAAATGTCCTACATCCTGATACTTATCTACCTGGTGCCTTGTAATCGCAGGCTGTGGCCAGGATTTTCTGGTGCACAGATGCCAAGGATCCCCGTTCTGCCTCAGCGTCACGCCTCAAACTGCCTGTTTCCACTCCAGTGCCAGCAGCCTAGATTCTGCTGGGACCGGCTACTGATGTGGGGAATTCTTAGAAAGCGTGAATGCAGGGACACGAGCAGCCACATCAGGCTTCCTTGCCCTCCTTCCGCTTTGGGTACTCCTGATGCCCTCTCTCCTCTTGAAACCCCGCTGCCCCGATCCTGTGTGTAACTGTCCTGTGTAGTGTCTCTCTGCCTTCTTGACCCTCTTGCACTGATTCCTAACTCCCTGAGACTTCTACTTCCTCTGTGCTCTCGAAGGTTGCTCACTGGCATACTCTACCCACTGGTCTTGGCATATATCAGACCCATTTGCTCTCGGCTCGCCTTCTCCAGCATTTACTGTTTCAGATTCTTAACTAATTTGTATGAATGCGACAATTTTAAAAAGAAATAGAAAGATAATTTATACATACTTCGCACACCTGAGATTTAATTTTTCTTTTAAAGTGGCTTCCTGTCCTGCCTGTGTCATAGTGTATTGGTTAAGCACATATCCTCTGGGGTCACACATACACAGGTTCAAATCCCAGATCTGCCACTAAAGACTGTATTCACTTGGCCAAGTTGCTTGATATTGCCGAGAATTAGTTTCCTCATCTGTAAAACAGGAATTGCAACTAACTAATGCAGAGATTAAATGAGATACTGTAAGTAAAGTTCTGGCAAAGTATCCGGTACGTAGTAAGCCCAAATAAGTGACGTTTATTGTTACTTACAACACTTCTAACTATATACCTTTTTATACCTTATTTATAAAACTATGTAATCTTATATAACTAGATACCCTAACACTTATAATTATCTTAAAATACCCATTTGACATCCCTAATCAAATCTCTCCTATTCTGTACTTTTAATTAGTAGAGATTTTTGAATCACAAATTATGGAAAAACCCAACTGCTAGTTGAGTAGAATCTTTCCAGTTTAACATATGGTACTGGCTTTATCTCAGGAATCTGATCTTAGAAATTTAATTTTCTTTTCCTTTCCTTTCTTNGATATCTAGATACCCTAACACTTATAATTATCTTAAAATACCCATTTGACATCCCTAATCAAATCTCTCCTATTCTGTACTTTTAATTAGTAGAGATTTTTGAATCACAAATTATGGAAAAACCCAACTGCTAGTTGAGTAGAATCTTTCCAGTTTAACATATGGTACTGGCTTTATCTCAGGAATCTGATCTTAGAAATTTAATTTTCTTTTCCTTTCCTTTCTTTCTTTTTAATTATTTTTAACATTACATTATCCTAGAAGCAAAGTGGCCAAGTGCCCATAATATCTGGGCAACAAAACCAAGTTCAATGTAAAAGTATTCATTCACTCTGGGGCATTCGTATTATTTGAGTTGGTAAATCAATATTGACTTGCACAAATGCTCATATCCATGAATGAAATTAGTTTAAGGCTTTTTTTCCAAAGGAGCCAAACCTCATAATTAATTTTATTTGGTAATTATCTAGAATATTATAATAATTTTTAAATGTCAGGTCAGATATTTCTAATGTATGGAAATCCCATTTGGGAATTCAGAAATCTATCTATTTGCTCCTTTTAATATTGGTGTGTCCTGGCCGATGACTCTACATAATATTATTGCTCAGTACTTGTTCTTCTTAAAAAGCATCTGGGTTTTGGGGCACCTGGGTGGCTCAGTCGGTTAAGTGTCCGACTTCAGCTCAGGTCATGATCTCACAGTTCGTGGGTTCGAGCCCCGCATCGGGCTCTGTGCTGACAGCTATCTCAGAGCCTGGAGACTGTCTTCGGATTCTGTGACTCCCTCTCTCTCTGACCCTCCCCTGCTCATGCTGTTTCTATCTCTCTCTCAAAAATAAATGAAACAAAACAAAAGCATCTAGGTTTCAGGGGCACCTAGGTGGCTCAGTTGGTTAAGCATCCAACTCTTGATTTTGGCTCAGGTCATGACCTCTTGGTTCATGAGTCCGAGCTCCATGTTGGGCTCTGCGCTAACAGCTCGGAGCCTGCTTGGGATTCTCTCTCCTTCATTCTCTGCTCCTCCCCCACCGCCGTTCTCTTTCTCTCTCAAAATAAATAAATAAAAATTTATTTATTTAAAAAAATTAAATTTTTTTAAAAGCAGCTGGGTTTCAGACTAGTTGAAATCAGGAAAACTTAAGAAAGAGAAGTCAAAGCTGTCTGCATTGGGATAGTAAGAAGATACAGTTTATGCTGAGTAAAGAAGGAAATGGACGAGAGAGAACAAATAAAAGACCATCACCTTGGGGCAGGCTGAGCAGTCCCAGGAGGAGCATCAGCTATCAACTCAGAGAAGCCTGCGAGCAGGGGTGACAAGCTTAGACAGCATGTTCTTCATGGCCGTGGTGGAGAGGAAAAGGGATAGCCAAGTATGAGACACTTACCAAACACAAATATTCCTCTGGGAGCCTGTGAGGAAACTCCGTGTTCCTAAGAAAAAATTCCACAAAGGCCCTTTATATTTATTAGAGGGATGCCCAACACCCAAGATACTGGTAGTGCCCACCTAAAGAATGCACTGAAGGAAATTACGTTGTGTCCAGACCACAGGGTTGTTAGATTTGGTTTCATTTCTGCCAAAACCGAAGAAAACGATTGCCTTCCGGAGGAGATGATTTGGCCAGCTGACTAGCGTGCACACTTCCCCTGTCTCGTCACTGTGTTCTCATCACCCTCCCGACAAGTTCTCATGTGCTTTGTGGGGCTTCTGCTTCGTGACTGAGTCTAGCTGGAGAGGGGGCACCAAAGGTGAGGGCAGAGAAGACGATTATGGCATCTTTGCCCCAAATGGTGCCTTAGCCCAGCCTCGGAAGGGGAGGGGAGGGTGGGAGGTGGCAACAGAAAACTTAGGGAATGTTTCCAAACGAATTTTGAGACTCTGGCTGAGGAATGAGTGCCATATCCTGACAGAATTATTTCCATGAGAGAATTTGTAAGCTTCTGAGTGAGGGTAAGGGACAGAAGCTAGAGGAATACAAAGGACCCTAGATGTGGTCAGATCGGCTTAAGGACTCACGTAAGGCAGTGGTGTAGCAGGGAATTAGATAAAGGGCCTTTCTCCCCTCCTCTGCACTTAACCCCACTGCCACACTCACACCCAAGAATACAGCACCTTTGGCATGAACACTGATATTCTTAGCTCAGACAGCGGCAGTTGGCAGTGGCAGGTTAAGTCAAATGGCACCCAGCAGAAAGACATGGTGGATGCCATGTGGTAACTGTCTGACAGACAGGTCTCTGAGCAGATGTGAAGCACTTCTTCAGGGAATCCCCAAAATAAATAGGAACAAGTTGGTGGTGGGGTTGGGGCGATACTAAGTTACTCTTTGACAAAATAGAGTGGTGCCACAGAAATTTCATAGGCTGGTGAGGCCAGATAACATCAGGTTAACACTTCCAAATATTGGAAAGGCAACAGTCAAATATGCCATATAGCTTTGGCCAGCATCTCAAAAAATAAAGAGAGGAAAAAAAAGGGAAAGCACCTCAAGTGTACCAGGGTCATAAATTTGGTATAAGATTGAACCTATTTATGCTGAATGATATAAAAATGCATCACATTTTTTACAAAGTGCTTACAAAAACTTGTGAGACAGGGCAGCTAGGTGGCTTGGTCGGTTAAGCGTCCGACTTCAGCTCGGGTCATGATCTCGTGGTTCGTGAGTTCAGGTCCCATGTCAGACTCTATGCTGACAGCTCAGAGCCTGGAGCCTGCTTCCAATTCTGTGTCTCCTTCTCTCTCTCTCTCTTCCCCTCTCCTGCTCACATTCTATCTCTGTCTCTCAAGAATAAATAAACATTAAAACAAACAAACAAAAAAGCTCGTGAGGCAATTGCCTATCATTTTTAGTTTTGACAAGTAAAGAAAGATTAAGGATATAAATTTGGATAAGGAGTCAATATCGAGATGACACAAATTACAAATGGAAGCACTATCATTATTTGCCTTAGGAAGTGCCCGCTTACCTACCATAAGGTCACAACCACAATTTAGACCCTAACAGCTAATCTCCAGCTTCTCTTCTCTGCTTCTGATCTTCCACATCTCTGAAAGGCTCACACAGGACCTTCGGTGCCAATGTTAATTAGTCTCAATTAAGAGCAAGAAGATGAATATGGAGTTTAAATTGGGGTGACCTTTTCTAAAAGATGAAACAAGGGACCATCAAAGTTCATCAGAACATCTGGCAATGCTAGCTGAGGGGGAAATTTCCATAACGTTTTATTATTGAGTGCAAGGTTTGTACTGATTGCCATAATTCATAACCTTAGAGTCAGCACTTTTATTCTTTAACTTAAAGCCCCAATTAATTGAAATTAGTGGACCATTTTGATGAAATAATATTTCTGGTTAATCGACCTTTTAAAAAAAAAAGTCAGTACTCTGTCAGCATCTTTCTAAACACTTTATAAGCCAACTGGTCAACTTTAAGAGGCCTGATTCCCTTTCATATCACTAATACAGTGTTGGTGATTACAACGCCTCTGCTTTGTAATTCTAAATCTCACTTCTCATTTTTCTGGGACCATTCATTCATTCATCAATCAATTTGATAAATATTTACCAAAAACCCACTATCTGCCAAGTCCTTTCTACAGGCACAGAACAAAACAGACAAAATCACTTCCATGGAGATTAACTTCTAGTACAACGTTCTATGTATAAAGAATGAAAGGCTGGACTGACTTAAGTTTTACTAGTACATACCCTTGAACTTGACTTTTTCCTAATCACTGAAGTCAGCTAGCCTGGTATTATTTGATGTTTTCTCCTGAAATATGTAATTTTGAATCTATTTAAATATAGCTTCAGGGAGTTGGGTTCTGGCTAGTGAAGGTATTCTCCATTGTATTTCTCTTAATTATGGACAAGAAGAGAGAAAAGCCATATGTAATAGAAAGAATGCTGAATCTCTAAAATCTTTTAAATCGAGAACTGTTTTTACCCCTTCAGTCTAAGTTATCTCCTCTACTGGAAAAAAAATTTTTTAAGTAAAACAACTCAATTTTTTTTTCAATGCTAAACAGAGGACCATCATTACCAGCCATCACAACCCTTCTGCAATCTTAGTCTGTCAAGGAACATCCTGTAATTTCCCCCCTTCAGAATCAGAATGGAATCCAAGATCAGTGCAGAACTGGGTGCTAATAATATCCACTCCCACTGATAACAGAGAGGCTGAGGTCTTCACAAACCTTTTCAAAGAACAGTTTGATGTAACTTTAAAGTCACAAATGGTTCTGTGTCTCTAAGCAGGCATTTGTTTTCAGAGGGCTGAACTTGGTTAGAAATCTGAAAACTAAAGAGAGCCAGTGAAGCTTGAAGCTAGTTCAGAAAAGAGCAACTAAAATGGCTGCAAGCTTGGGAGGCGCTCCTGGTGAAGAGATGCTAGAACCCAATGTATTCCTGTGATTGGTTGGGTGACAGAGAGGACTCAGAGGAATTGAAAGGTGCGTGGCATGAGTCATTGCAAACAATGGACCTAAATGCTGAGAGAGCTAAACTTATAAAAAATACTACACTGAGTGCTTTACACATGTTATCTTTTCTTAAGCCTTTCAGTAACTCAGGAGACAGATATCATTGCTACTATTCCCATTGCACAGTTGAGGAAAATGGAGGCTTGTGTACAAGGCCACACAATTAGTATTGAACAACTGGGTTGTGAACCCAGGCTGACTCCAGAGGCCCAGATCTGAATCGGTACACCACACAGCCTGAAGAGGAGAAACATCCAGTTGTCCATAAGATGTAAATAAATGAAGGCATATAAACACACAAGAATTCAATACTCATCACTCCAAAGATTGTAAATGGAATAGAACGCCTTATTGAGATGCATGGGATTCAGGTCTCCCTGAGAGCTAAAAGCTAAATTAAAATGGCTTTGGGTGTCTCCTTTTTTCTGGTAATTATTAAAAGATGGTTTTTACACATTTTACCATTTGGAAAATGCAGGTGACATAAAGAAAATTAACACTTAATTAAATAACATATGTGATATCCTTGGAATGTTAAACAGCCAATTAGAGAGTGAACTTTTGTCAATTAGGGAAAACGGGAGCACTTACAATTCAGGTATTCTAACATTATAATGTCAGGTTAAGCATTCATGTCTTGGTGATTCTGTACGGGTAAAGAGGTGGGCAGAAAGCACGTCGAAAATCTCTGAATTATCTCTGCTCTGTCTGAGGGTGAAATTTCTAAATATGTTTTGCTTTAATGCCTTAGAGAAAAAAAATCTTAAAGAAATTGGCACAAATCTTTCAAGACATCTAAGATGACAGAAAATGTGCTTGTGTTTCCTGTGAAAAAGTTAATTGGTATGTCAGGCACCTCGAAAATGGAGGCCAACTTAGTGGCTTGAGCCCATGTCACAAATCTAAACCTAAGTCAGCCTGCACTTACAGAAAACACCTGTCAAGGAAACTGAGCATACACCAGTAATAGTCCTCCAATCTAGTTTTTGATAGCTTACCTCACCTAGAAAATAGGACTTGCTAGCTTTCTGAAGAGACCCCTGACCTCCTGGACACTTGCAAGAGACAGGTGTGTGCCAGTAAACAACTGAGGGGGAGGGGTTTTGATTTATTATTTGCAGATTCCCATGATGTAAATACTCCCACCGTGTTGGATTTCAAGCTAACAATTTGAAAAGCCACCTCCTAGAAATTCAACCATCTGCTCCCACGAGCCCAGGCCAGAGGCTCCAGCACATTATTGGTTCTAGGCCTTCAAGGCAAGTTCAGCCAACAGTCTTGTTGTCATAGACTTTTGGATTTCACAAGCAAAAATAAAAAATTTTGAAAATTATTGGACAAATAACCTAAAATCTCTTCCTCCCCTTCTCCCTTTCTCCCCCCTTCCTTTGCCAAGTGCTAAAAAAAAAAAAAAAAAAAAAAAGTAGATAATCTATAATCACCATCATCTCATAAAAGAAGGGATATTTTAATAACAAAAACTGAAAACAACATAATTTTAGAATAAAGAATAATCCTTTAAATTTAATGAATCTAGATCTATGAACATTTTATTACCTTATTTTTCTAATCTCGTTATTATATACCAGTGGAATTTTGGTATATCCATTAGGATGCTTTTGGCTACAAATGATGAAAAACATGGCAGTTCAGGTCATTTTTTTACATATGAAGACGTCTAGAGCTTAGTGGTTACAGCAATAGCTGTCCTGTGATGCTATCAGATATCTCCTCTTCCCCAGGCTCTCCTTTCCACTGTCTTCAGCCCATTTACCTTTTTCTCAAGAGTGTAGCTTCATAATCATTAGATGGCTGTTGTACTTCCAAGAAGATGAAAGGAAAAGGGCAGAAGCCCTCACTTTGAGTTGAATTTTGTCCCCCAAAAAGGTATGATGAAGTCCTAACCCCAGGTACCTATAAACATGACCATATTTGGAAATAGTTTTGGCAAATGTAATTAGTTAAGATGAAGTCATGCCAAATAAGGATGGGCTCCAATCCAACAGCTGGTATCCTTATAAGAGAAAACAGACAGATACAGAGAGTATCCCACGGCATGAGAAGACACAGAGGGAAGATGGCCATGAAGACAGAGGCAGAAATTGGAGTGATAAAGTGTGAGCCGGGAACATCAGGACTGCTAGCAGCCATTAGAGCTGAAGAAAAGGCAAAGGAGTCTTCCTCAGAGACTTCGAAGTCAGCAGTCCCTTGATGTCAGATATATAACCTTCAGAACTGTGAGGAAATAATTTATGTTGTTTTAGGCCACACAGTTGGTGGTGTTTTGTTATGGCAGTCCTAGGAAACCAACACAAGTCTCTTCATCACAAAGCCTTGTCTTGGGAAGTGTCCAGATTTCTCTTTATAGCCTATTGGTGAGAACTGGGTCAGATACCCAAACTTAGAAGAAGCAATGGCCCAGGGGAAGGAGATTTCCATGACTGGTTTAGATCTATACTGATTCATCCTCGAGTCTGGGGTAGGATCTCCTCTCCCTGTGATCAAGGGACTTCTCCCCACCATCTGAACACATTGGAAGAAGGGGATATGGCCTTAAGGAGGCAATGGACAGTGACAGTCGCATGTAAAGATGGACTGTTTTGCTGCTTTGCATGTTAGAAATGCTGCCCTATTTAATAGTGTTCACCCCAAAATAGATCTTTCCATTCTCCAGAATCACTCAGAAATTTAGATTTAGGATCCAGATAGGCAGTTCCAGGGTAGGAAGTTGAAAAGATTAGGGTATCTGAGAGGTAGTATCCACAGGGAGAAATAATGGGATCTCATCTAAAACTAAGTGAGAAATTATGGAAGCAATACCTATCAATAGATGAATGGATAAAGATGTGGAATGTCTTTAACCAGAGTGGAATATTATTTAGCCATAAAAAAGAATCTTGCCATGGCATGCATGGAGCTAGAGAGAATAAGTCAGTCAGAAGAAGACAAAAACCATATGATCTCACTCATATGTGGAATTTAAGAAACAAAACAAATGAGCATAGGGAGAGAAAAGAGACAGACAGGCAAACCAAGAAATAGACTCTTAACTACACAGAACAAACTGACAGTTACCAGAAAGGAGGTTGAGGGGAGGGGTGGTGGATGGGTGAAATAGGTGAAGGGGATGATGGAGTGCACTTGTGAGGAGCACAGGGTGAGGTATGGAATTGTTGAATCCCTTCATTGTACGCCTGAAACTAATATAACACGGTATGTTAATTTACCTGGAGTTAAAATTTAAAACTTAACTTAAAAAAATTCACTTGGGGTGCTAGTTGTCTCAGCCAGTTAAGCATCCAACTCTTTTTTTTTTTTTTTTAATTTATTTTTGAGAGAGACAGAGCATGAGTAGGGGATGGGCAGTGAGAGAGGGAGACAGTATCTGAGGCAGGCTCCAGGCTCTGAGTTGTTAATACAGAGCCTAATGCAGGGCTCAAACTCACCACAAAAGGCGAGATCATGAGCCTAGCCAAAGTTGGATGCCTAACCGACTGAACCATCCAGGTGCCCCAAGAATCCGACTCTTTATTTTGGCTGAGGTCATGATCTTACAGTTTGTGAAACTGAACCCCACATGGGGCTCTGCACTGACAGTGTGGAGCTTGCTTTCAATTCTCTCTCCCTCTATCTCTCTGTCCCTCCCCTGCTTATGCCCACTTGAGCGTGCTCTCTCTTTCTTAAAATAAATAAATAAACATTTTAAAAAGTTTTACTTAGACAGCTAATAATAGCTAAATTAGGTAACAAGCCTTTGCAAGAATACTTGCTAAAATGGGGTTATAGCAAACTTCACATTCAGCATGATCTAAGATTCCTTAGCCAAAAAACCTGGGAAGAAAACAGCAAAATATAATGATTATGCCCAGGAAGTTGATGATACTTAACATTTTTTTAATGAACATGTGCTGAGCATTTTACTTGGACTTTTTTTTCATTTCATTTTCTAATTTTTTTTGCAATGGGCACTATTGTTATCCCCATTGTACAGATGAGAAAACTGAAGGATGGAGCCATCAGTAAAAAAGAAAAAAGAAAAAAAAAGAGAGAGAACTAAGAGAGAAACATGGTAAATGGGAGAAAATGAAGAGTCAGGAAACTAGTAATCCAAGAAAGATGAGATGATCTGGTGCTGATGAAAATCCCCCCTCCTTACTCCAAGGGAATTACTTCCCTCATTTCGCTGTAGCAGCAACATACAGTAAGACATGCATTTTTAATCTTCACTCAGTAACAGGCTTACACAGCTAAACCCAGCACCAAGGATGCAGCGAATGCGTCCGTGTTGTTAAATGTATCTTTTTCAAAGCTAAGACAGAGACTAAATGTGCTCATGAATTTAGCTCTAAAGACCAGAGGTAATAGAGTAGCTGTGCAAGCATTCCATCCACTAAGCAACTCCCAGCTCTACACTCTCTGGAATTCCTCTTCAACATTAAATTCGTTGAGTGCATATCTGGGAACTATAGACATTGTCTGGAGGCCAAGTCTTATAAAGACTGTTATACTTCCTTGGGGCACCTGGGAAGCTGTCGGTTAAGCACCCGACTTCAGCTCAGGCCATGATCTCCTAGTCCCTGAGTTGGAGCCTTGCATCAGGCTCTGTGTTGATAGCTCGGAGTCTGGAACCTGCTTCAGATTCTGTGTCTCCGGTTCTCTGCCCCTCCCCTGCTCGTGCTCTGTATCTCTCTCTCAAAAAGAAATACACATTTAACAGTTAAAAAAAAAGGGGGGGGGGCGCCTGGGTGGCTTAGTTGGTTAAGCATCTGACTTTCGCTTAGGTCATGATCTCATGGTTCATGGGTTCGAGCCCCGCGTCGGGCTCTGGGCTGGCAGTCAGCACAGAGCCTGGAGCCTGTTTCAAAGTCTGTGACTCCCTCTCTTTCTGACCCTCCCCTGCTCACGCTGTCTCTCTCTCTCTCCTAGAAATAAATAAAACATTAAAAAAATTTTTTTAATTAAAAAAAAAGACAGTTACACTTCTACTGGAATCTTCCCATGTGTGCCAGCCAAACCCATTCTGCCACATCTACCTGTACCTGTCCTTTATTCTAGCTGCTCCAAATATAGAGTTCCGACTGGCCAACTCATCTACCTGTCTTTTCCTGACTGCACCAGTTCTCTGACCATGACTGCTTTATTCTCACAGTTTGCTCTGCCTGGGAGCACCTTCTCCACGTTGGTGTCCCCTCTGTTCCTCAGACATACATCTGTCATAGCAATGAGGTAGAGTATGACATTTGTTACATGTCTGTTTCACCTTGCTAAAGACTTTGGAGGCAATAGCCATGCCTTAGTTACCTTTGTATTCCCAGAATCTAACACAGTTGAGGGTCTATGAGATATTGGATGGATAAATAATTAAAGGCTAATCCCAAGGGAAGCAGATCAGGCTTTAATTCCTCAGCTGGGCTCAGTGATGTTCCACACAGAAGCCTTCCAGTGACAAGAATCCAAGAGGGGTGTTGGCCACAGGTCTTCCTGGTGTGTGGAAAAGTAGGAGATATATACAGTGAGCATAGGGCAAAAATCCTTTGAAGTTAATCTGATTTATTTGTACAAAAGTCAATGCTCAGTTGCGGTGATCTGTTTCTAATGTGCAAATTCTGCTTTCTTGAGAAATGGAGAGGAACTCGAACAATTTCTTACATCGTTTCAAGTCCAAACTCCTTCTCAGAGTTCAGGACGTCCTTTTGTGAAATGTCCAACTGAGCAGTTAGCAGTCGGAACTGAGAGCGGCAGAGGCCTGCAGATGTGAACATGATATGGAAGCTTTCATCATCCAAGTGGAGCTGTGAGACATAAGCTGCAGCCATCGGCTACACGGTGGTGGTGGAGGAGGCAGGGGATGGAAGGAGTTTGGATGAAAGTGAAAAGAAGTGCAGGGACCATCAGAAACATACTCATTTTACATGCTCGCCCTAAAACCAATCCTGTGGCTGGTAAATGTACTTTTTCCAGCCCTAGTTAAACAATTGCTGGGTTTGGCTGCTAAAGTCATGTAGCTTCTTACTGTTTGCCTCCGCATCGCAATTTGCCCTGTTTTCCTTTCTGCCATTTACTAGGTCACTGTGAACTTTCTCTCCACATGTACTCACAGAACCGGAGTGTAAGGGGGTGGGGGTGGGAGGGAGTGCCTCCACCTGTCCTGAGACCTCCCACCATTCCCCATGATTGACCTTGCTGTGCTACTTTTTAAAAAATTTTCTTATACCTTATATTCTGATCATTTTTATCTTCTCTTTTTTCTTCCATCATTTGTTTCCTACCTAAATCTGGAAGTGACTTTAAGAAGTGATCTAAGCAGAAGAGATGCATCGTTTTCAGACCTTGAGAGGACCCACACTACTTCATGGGGTGCCTTTGTGTGAACTGGAAAAAGGCATTCCTCCTGGGCAGATGCAGCCCCACACTAAGGTATAGGCTTAGCGAGCAGAGAAGCAGACTGATTTCAGGACAAACTCTATTGTGCCATGAACAACCTGCCCAAATGGAAGGTGCAGTCCTGTTCAGAAAAGAACAGTTCATAATCCTGCTTAAATTATTATAGCGACCATTCTCTTCATAATGAAAATATTCTTCTTTAAAGTCTTTCAATGGATGAGTGACCTTGAACACACATGTATTTCTTCCATCTTTGGTAGTTTACAGGTCTTTGAGTGGTGTCGAGGCTACACAGTGGCTTTCTGCTGCCATACATCAGATACAAACACCATGGACTAAGCCATCTCTTTTTAGTGCTGTAGCACCATCACATATTTGTCTCCATTTCAGCAAACAATTGATGAGCAGGGACGTGAGTCAGACTCTAAAAGCCAGCCATCTTTTGTCTTTCTCCAGTTTGGTATTTTCCCTTCAACTGGCCTATGACGAAAGGGGAGTCCTTGAAATTTCCAAACAGAAATTTCCCTGAGATGGTTGGCAAGCCCTCAGCATAACTTTTTGCTGCTCCAGGCCCGAGAGGCACAGGGGAGAGCTCTTGGGTTAGCTCCTCCAGCCCCCTGCCCCCAGAACTTGTCTTAGCCACTCCCTACCCCCAAACCCACTTCAATACAATGAGCTCAGAGATTTGCTTGAAGTGCACAGACTGGTTCAACGTCATTCGAAGGACTCTCAAACTCCACACAGAAAAACAATGATAAGACCTTAGGCATGCAGTATTTTGTTTTAGAAAAATATTGTCATATGCATTAGTTCATGTCATCTTTAGTTGAAATTATCACCCAAAAAGCAGAAATGCATAAACTCAGACTCGTGAAAGCTGTCTACCACAGCCTGTCCTTTTCTGTGGTTAAGGTTGGTTCATAAGAAGGCACAGAGACAGCGCTGCCCCATGTGGTCCCATTTCCTGGGTCTCAGTCTCCAAAATGGGTACAAATGTCACTGCAGTTCCATTTGTTCTGACCCACTTCTTCCTTGCCCTGAACCCCAAGCCAGTGGCCTCCACACCTTCACTCTGGCTCCCTTTCTTCCTTCTAGCTCCCTGCAGGCTACTGGTGAAATGCTTTCTCTCAATGCCCTTCAGCTTCTCCAACTAGAAACGTTTAGGTCTGTACCATTTTCCAAGGGAAACCTTCTTTATATGCAGCCACCTAAACCTGAGTCTGAGATACAGGATTCATTCACACAGAACCTTTATCTTTTTGAAACAACAGGTATATTACCTAATGCCTATTCCTATCTGTATGATAGACACGGCATTCTGTGCTTTATGCGTATTCTGCCATTTCATTCTTACAGCAGACATATAAGGGGGCTACTAAGAGTATGCCCATTTACAAATGAGGAAGCTGAGGCCGAATTTAAGCCACTTTTATCAAAAGGACCTGGCTGGCTTCACAGCCATGTGCTGTCTGTATTCAGACTTGGCCTACCTCTTTATTTTCTGATAAAAATATGCTTAAAATCCCCAGGTTTCTCCTTAACACCATACCCCAGCTTTACCATTCAACGATCTACCAGATCTTAGGGGGTCACCTTCCCAAACCTTCAGCTGGCACTTCCCCAGACAAACTAGCATGCTCACAGCCCAAGGCATCCACCTTACTCTCATCCCACAAAATGTGGAGGAAGCCACATTTTCATTACAACCCAGAAGAAGAAATATTCACCCTAGGTCTGCAGCTGTCCACACAAGATGTGGAAATATTCGGGGTGCCTGGGTGTTGGTTAAGCCTCTTACTTTGGCTCAGGTCATGATCTCACAGTTCATGGGTTCAAGCTCCATGTCAGGCTCTGCACTGATAGCTGAGAGCTACAGATTCTTGCTACAGATTCTGTGTCTCCCTCTCTCTCTGCCCCTCCCCTGCTCGTGCTCTGTCTTTCTCACTTTCAAGAGTAAATAAATGTTAAAAATAAATTTTTTTAAGACCTGGAAATATTCATCATCTAGTCTTGGCCCTAAGGCAGAGGTTTTCAGCCATGGATGCACGTTAGAATCACAGGGAACTTTCATAAAGCATGGATACTTGGGCTCCCAGGCTCAGGGCAACTGATGCACAATCTCTGGGGGTGGGACCTGGGTGTGGGTGGGTTTTCCATTTGTTTGTTTTTACTATGAATAGTAATTAGAATCACTATGAAGTGATTCTAATGAGAACCCTACAGGTCTGTCTCTTTATGATCCGTATTCATTACCATTTTCTTTTTTTAAAATTGTTTTAAACTTTATTTTGAGAGAGAGACAAAATACAAGTCAGAGAGGGGCAGAGAGAAAGAGAGAGAATCTCAAGCAGACTCTGCAGAGTCCAAGGTGGGGTTCAAGCCCACAAAGCATGAGATCAAAGCCAAAGTCGTACACTTAACCAGCTGAGCCACCCAGGCTCGTTACCATTTTCTATAGCTGACTCAGAACCATCAGAGGATATATGGAGTATCTACCACTTGCTTGCCAGAAAGATGATTGCTCCCTCTCCGTATATCCTCATTAGTTCCTGATCAATAGAACATCAGTTTGCTTTGTCTCTTCTGTGTGAATATATCCAGTCTGTCCCATATCACTGTGGAATATCTATACATTTTTCTAGAACTACTGTTTTCTCATTGCATATAGATTTGCTTTACTTAAACAGATAACTATCTCAAAGATGTAGGCTATGCTTTATAATCTTTGCCTCTTTCATAGTGCCCGCAAATAGCTTCTAAACCACAAGAGACAGTAAATGAATGATGCTTAGAAGAAAACCTATTCTTTTTACTTTCATTTCCCTGTGATATGAACGGTAATTAAATAGGCTGCAGAGAACAGGGTGTTTAGAGGCTGAAATAAGAAAAATATGTAGCCTGGAAAAAACCTGGAGATGCCCAGGAAGCAAAAGTGAATCTGATTATCTGTCATAGTGGGTAATTCTTTTAAATATGAAGTCATTGAAATGTTAAATGATCCCATTCAAAACTTCCCTTTGGGAAAAGTTGCTGGAGTCCCCACCTTGGGTGAAAGGATCCAACACTCTCTTTAGAATCTCTAGTAGAAAAATACCAATTTGTTGAGTCCAGAGCTCTATTTTCGTGTTGAAATATAAAATTGGTGGCTTGATCCTAGTCTAGAATCTGCTACTAACTGGCTGTGACCTTGATATGTCATTGAGGCCATCAGAGCTCACAGACCCCCAGAGTCTCTATAGTAATAATGTTAATAAAAATAGCTAGCATTGATGGAGTACTTGCTGTGTACCAGGTCCTGTGCAGACCATTTTTCATGCACCATTTCACTCAATCCTCACAACCACTCCTGGAGATGGGTACTATCATCATCCCCAACTAAGGAAACTGAGGCCCACAGAGATTAATTGGTCCAAGATCATGGAGAAAAACACATTTTGGTGAAACTGTATTCACTCAACCCTAGCTCAAATGCCCATCCGTTTCCCCACATCTGCAACAGAGTGCACGATTCTGGGCTCCTCTAACACTTCAAGCACACTGATATTTTGTGCGTCTCCCTTTGGTGTGTGTTGATTGTTTTTGCATGTCTCCCCCAGCACACTGAGAGCACTTTGAATTCAGGGCTCGGCAATTAGAAACACTCAATATACGGCCAAGTTAGTGATAGAAACCCTTATTTAGTCCTCACAACTATGGCAGCCTAGGCAAGCAAACCAAAATCTATGCCGGTAAATGCCTCAGGATTACAAAATTGAAACCTAGAGATAACCAATCACAACCGGCCAACTAGGCTTTAAGCTAGAGCCAATCAATGACTTCCTTGCTTTACCTCCCCATTTTTCCTCTGCTATTTTATCTCTATCATTTTTCCTCTACCAAGTCTCTCTGGGAGCTCCTGTGGGTGGAATTCCGCTGATGCTTCTGATTTGGCACTACCCATTAGAACTGATTTTTGCTCAAATAAACTCTTAAAAGTGTTAATAAGTCTCAATTTATCTTCTAACACCGGGAACCATTCTCTACAATACTTCTCTGGCCGTGATTCTTGTACCCTCCGCCAACTCCGCTCACGGTTTGGTTTATCAGTGTGTCCCCATCCCTCAATTACCACCGTAATTCAGATTAGTGCCTTTGCACACCCAGATTGCCCTGGTAGCTAGAGTAGAAGATATGGAATATTGGCTGACCTCCAAAACATAAAGATTACAAATTGGGAATGACTTTTATACACTATGAACATTTCTTCTAATCTCTTTTAGAGACAAAGACGTACTTCCACACACTTAGTCCTGAATAGCTTAAATCATGGTCCACTGGGAAATTAGAATTGTATTTTCACCCACTGACATAAATTTTGGTGTGAGGATCAGCGCATCTGCTCGAGTCCTATAAATCACAGGAGGCAACCAGATAGTCTCCAAGATTCTAATCTTGTTTGCTGATTGCATTTCACCAATGTATTTCATCGACCACCATTTAGGACCTCACTGTGATAACTGCATTTGGGTTTCTTGAGTTGTGGTTGCTTTTAACTCATTTCATTGCTCGGTTTCTCTAGGGCTGGGGCCTTGGGTTGTTCTTGTTCTCACTAACCTGAGTTCCCAGGTTTCCTGTCTACCCGTCCCTGAATAAATATCTCATGCTGTGATATTGAAGTGTTTTTGCTGTGCTCGGCCACCTGCAAGAGGACACTTGGTCACGCTGCCTTAAGGCCTCCCTACAACACTCACCGCTTGCCTTTTGCTGCCAGCATCCTTCAGATAACTTCCTCCTATTTCTCCCATGCCCCTCAAACAGAGCTTCCTCCCCACTGTCTTTCTCGTCTCAGAGGTGGGTCACCTTATAAGCATGGCAACTGGCTTAGACCCATAAGTGTCCCTTTGATACCTACTTATTGCAAACACAAGAGAAACTTCTTTAGGGCAAAGGGAGCCAGCCATTCTTGGCAGACTGCTCGGGATGTTTCAACAATGAAGCTTCTCGAATATCACGGTCTCCTGCTTTTCTGGGAACCATGGAACAAAGTACTCTAGTTAATTTTCTCAGCTGACTTGCCAGGAAGGTCACACTGGTAGGAGTTCCACATACTATTTAAAGTACAGAAGTTCCTTAGATGGAAGAGCAGCAATATATGGCCAGGGTTTCAATGAGGCAGGGAAAGGTGTGATGTGGCAAAATGAGATGATGGATGAAAATTGTTCTCTTTGAAATTAACACTGGCCATTTATTCTGTTTTGTAATTCCATTTAAACTGATTGTCTTCATTTTAAGTATTGTGCATTATTTATTAGCATTATATATTTAACTTGTTAAATGAAGAAATGTGTACTTGTATGAGAAAAAAGAAGCCTGCGCTAGTCTTTTGGAATTAGTCTTTAGGAAGACTTGTGGAAGTGGAACTGTGTCTCAAGGGAGAAAATGAGGATCGCGAGGAGATGAAATGATCTCTCTCCTTATTCATTATGGTATACATGTTTCAATTCTGTCTAATAATTGATGGCTATAAGGTTATTCCTTTTCCCTCGACCTTTGCATCTTCTCTGCTTGTCTTTCTAAATTCGTTTAGATGCAGAAAATTCCAAAAAACTACATGGTGGTAGATGGAGGAGAGGTGAGCGTTATACTATCGGAGGTATAGCTCCTACAAGCTAACATGCGGCAGTGAGAGTCAGAAACAAGATTGCTCAGGGCAGCTCAGTGCAGGGTGATATCAGACACTGAGGCAAGTCAGGAAGCTCAAAGAAAATAGTACCTGAGTCCATCGATCCACTGTTTCTATTCTTCACGTCTTCAACTTCCATTAACTTTTTTTGTGTGTCATTAAATACTTATTTCACACTTTATTATGCCCATGCAAATAGCACTCATAATTTAATATTGAGTGCACTATGATTACTATTAAATTTTCTTACCATTTGCTTTTTCCTCATAGTTAATAATTGCCTTGTAAGAAAACTAAGAAGTTTTCTTACTCTATTATGCTTCTTCCCACACTTCCAATATTCTATCAGACCAGTTTTCCACAAGATTAGCCAAACTAGGAGAGGTATCAATTCCAGTTCCAAAATAAATGAATTCTTTTACGTTTGCAAGGGCTATGACATATAGCTCTGTTAGGAAATTTGAAAATCCTGCCATTTTTGAAATGGAGTATTTATGAGTGTTCTTTTTAAAAAACAGGCAAACCATAAAAAAATATAGGTAAGCAGATCATCATCAAGTGGGAGTACTTTGCCAGGAGTCAGTAGAGCTTAGGGGCTAAGTTTCTGGCATTAGAATGCTTCTCTTCAAATCCTGGCTCTGCCCACCTGAAACAAGATACTCACCTATTTGTGCCTCAGTTTCTTCATCCATAAAATGGAGAAAATAGTACCTATCACACGGATTGTTTGAAGTTTAACTTAAATAATGTATGTAAGTCACTTTATATAATGCCTGACACATAGTAAATTATGAGCACGTGTGAGGTATTATTTACCACAATAACAAAGAAAGAAAGTTAAAGAAAATTAAAGACTTTATTTAAAGGTTATGTATGAAAAAATATGAACACAAAATTAAATGGAAAATAGTAAACTGGGATAAAAGCTTTTACAGCATGTGTGACAGAGCAAAAGGTTAACATTTAATACATCATAAACTTAAATAAAATAGAAAAACAAGCAAAGTACATAAATTGGTAGTTTATTAAAGGAATAAAACTGGCTACATGGAAATATATTTGCCCTCACTTTTAATGGAAATTGCATAGTAAAATATAATAATATACCAAAAAATGAGAGAAGACACAAATTACTAATATCAGAAATGAAAGAAGAGCCATCATTACTGATCCCACGGACATTAAAAAACTAACAAAGAAAAATTATGAGTAACCCTACAGCCACAGATATAATAATTCAGGTGAAATAGACCGTTTCTTTGAAAGACACAATCTACAAAAACTCATACCAACGAGAAATAGGCAATCTACGTAAGCATAAGTAATTAATAATTTTCCAAAACAGAAAGCACCAGGCCTGGATGGGTTCACTGGTGAATTCTAATAAACATTTAAGGAAAAAAAATATCAATTCCCTACAACCTCTTCCAGAAATAGAAGCTGAGGAAATACCTCCTATCTCATTCTATGAGTTCATCGTTACCATAATAGCAAAACCAGACAAAAATATTAAAGAAAGGAAAACTACAGACCACTGTCTCTCATAAACATAGATGCAAAATTCCTCAACAAAGTATTAACAAATAAAAGTTAACAATATATAAAAAGAATTACACACTATGATAAAATGGGTTTTATTCAAGGTATGAAAGGTTGGTTCAATGTCTGAAAATCAGTTAATGTAATTCATCACACCAGTATACAAAAAAAAAAAACACCATGATTATATCAATATCAATAAATGTAGAAAAACATTTTTAAAATATCTAACACCAGTTCATGATATTAAAAACAAACAAATAAAAAACACCTTACCAAACTAGGAATAGAGGGAAACAGTGAACTTCCTCAACATGATAAAGAATGTATACAAGACACACAGAAAGATGTTCAACATCATCACCCACCAGCAGGAAAATGCAGATCAAAAGTACAATGAGATATCACCTCACACGTGTGAGAATGGCTAAAATCAACACAAGAAACAGCAAGTGTTGGCAAGGACGTGGAGAAAAAGGAATTCTTGTGCACTGTTGGTAGGAATGCAAACTGGTGCAGCCACTGTGGAAAAAAGTATGGAGATTCCTCAGAAATTAAAAATAGAATTTTGAAGACTCCTGGGTGGCTCAGTCAGTTAAGGATCCGCTTTGGGTCAGCTCAAGCCCCACTTTGGGCTCTGTGCTGACAGTGCAGAGCCTACATGGGATTCTCTCTCTTGCCCTCTCTCCCTACCTCTCACTCACTTGTGCCTTCTCCCTCTCAAAAATTAAGTAAATATATAAATAAAAATAGAATTGCCATATGATCCACTAATTCTGCTACTGGATATTAACTCAAACAATACAAAAACACTAATTTGAAAAGATACATGCACCCCTATGTTTATTGCAGCATTATGCATTATTTACAATAGCCAAATTATGGAAGCAGTCTGTGTCCATTGATAGATGAATGGATTAAGAAGATGTGGTAAATATATACATATATATATACATAATGAAATATTAAGGTATCTATGGATATTATGATGCATATATTATATATCATTATATATATACTATATCTATAACTCAGACACAAAAAAGAATGAAATCTTGCCATTTGTAACAACATGGATGGATCTAGAGGGTATAATGCTAAGTGAAATAAGCCAGTCAGAGAAAGACAAATAACATGACCTCACTCATACATGGAATTTAAGAAACAAAACAAATGAACAAAGAAAAAAGAAACCAAAAACATGCACTCTTAACTATAGAGAACAAACTGATGGTTACTAGAGGGGAGGTGGGGGGGCGATGGGTGAATTAGATGATGGGGATTAAGAGTACACTGATCTTGATGGGCACTGAGTAATGGTTAGAACTGTTGACTTGCTATATTGTACATCTGAAACTAATATAATACTGTACATTAATTATACTAGAATTCAAATGATTGACTGAATGAATATCGACAAAATATCTACATCTAACATCATACTTAATGGAAACAAGAAGTGTTCTCATTAAGACTAGAAATAAGGCAAGAATGTCCCCTCTTACCTCTCCTTTTCAATATTGTACTGGAAGTCCTAAGTAAAGCAGTACGTTTTTTATAAAGGAAATAAAAGGTATACAGATTGGGAAGAAGAAATAAACTGTCTTTGCTTACAAATAACATGACTCTCTCTGTAGAAAATCCCACAGAATCACAAAAACCTCCTGTGATAATAGCAAGGTTGCAAGATACAAGTTAATATACCTAAATAGTTGCTTTCCTAAGACCAGCAATGAACAACTGGAATTTGAAATTAAAACACAGCACCATTTACATTAGTACTGAAAAGAAAAGCCTAATTATAAAATTTAAAACAAATGTGCAAGATCTATATGATGAAAACTATAAAACTCTGATGAAAGAAATCAAAGATCTAAGTCAATGGAAAGGTATTCCACAGATAAGAAGACTCAATATGGTCAAGATATCACTTCTTTCTAATTCGATCAGCAGATTCAACTCAATCCTAATAAAAATCCCAGAAAGTTACGTTTTGGCTATCAACAAATTGATTCTAAAGTTTATATATGGACATAAAAAACACCCAGAACCTAATATTAACCTAATATTAAAAAGAAGAAGAAGAAATGCAGAGGACTGACACTATCTGACTTTAATTCCTTCTATAAAGCTGTAGTGATGCAGTATTGGTGAAAAAATAGACCAATAGATTGATGGCACAAAATAAAGAGCCCAGAAATAGTCCCCATAAATATAATCAACTTCTCTTTCACACAGGAGCAAAGGCAATTCAGTAAAATAAGGACTGTCTTTTCAATAAATGTTTCTGGAACAATTGTACATCCATATGGAGAAAGAGAAAAGAATTGACACAGACCTTACACCTTTCACAAAAATTAACTCAAAACGGATCACAGACCTAAATGTAAAATACAAAACTATAAAATTCTTAGAAGTTAGAATAGGAGAAAATCTAGGTGACTTTGTGTTTGGCAATGAGTTTTTAGATGCAGTATCGAAAGTATATGAAAGAAAAATCAGCAAGTGGGACTTCATTAAAATTAAAAACTTCTGCTCTACAAAAGAAACTATTATGAGAATGAAAAGACAAGCCACAGCCTAGGAGAAAATATTTATAAAACACATATGTGATTAAGAACTTATATCCAAAATGTACAAAGAACTCTCAAAACTCAATGATAAGAAAACAACCTAATTTTTAAAATGAACAAAAGCTCTGGACCTTACCAAAGAAGATATAGATGGTGAATAAGCATGTAAAAAGATGCTCAACACTACATTTCATTGGGGAACTGCAAACTAAAACAAAAATGACACACCTGTTAAAATGGCCAAAATCCAAATACAGTGATGACACCAAATGCTGGTGAGGATGTGGAACTACGGGAGCTCTTCAGTGCAGGTGGGAAGGCAGAATAGTACGGCCCCTTCAGAAGACAGTTTGGCAGTTTCTTACAAAGCTAAGATTTCTTCCAAATCTGTTTTTTTGTGGTTTTGAACTTAAAATGCATATTGCTAAGTGAAAGAATTAGGGCTAAGTGTAGCCAGTAAGGAAAGGCTACATGCTGAGTGATTCCAACTATTCGACATTCTAGAAAAGGCAAACTCTGGAGACAATAGAAAAATCAGCGGTTGCCAAGGTTTCTGGGGGAAGAAAGGACGAGTAGGTGAAGCACACAGGATTTTTAGGGCAGTGAAGCTATTCGGAATGATACTCTGATGGTGGATACATAGTGATATGTGACACCATGAAACACGGTGGATACAAATACACATTTGTCCAAACCCATAGAGCGTAAACACAGAGTGACCCCTAATGTAAACTAAGAACTTTAGTTAAAAATGATATAGCTGGGGCGCCTGGGTGGCTTAGCCGGTTAAGCGTCCGACTTTCGCTTAGGTCATGATCTCGCGGTTCGTGGGTTTGAGCCCCGCGTCGGGCTCTGTGCTGACTGCCAGCTCAGAGCCTGGAGCCTCTTTCAGAGTCTGTGTCTCCCTCTCTCTCTGACCCTCCCCTGTTCACGCTGTCTCTCTCTATCCTAGAAATAAATAAAAATATTTTTAAAAAAATGATATAGCAATATTGATTCATCCGTTGTAACAAATGTACTACACTAATGCAAAATGTACAATAAGGGAAACTATGGAGGTAGAGGGGGAATCTGTATGGGAACGTGTTCAGGAACGTGTATTTTCTTACTCAATTTTTCTATAAACCTGAAACTGCTCTAAAAATAGTCTTAGTTGATATACATTATATATATATCATTATATATAGTGATACAACATATTTCCTTAGGACATTTCAAAATTACTTTTATATTGCAATATCCACTGTGAAGATGAAATCTATTCTCCACTCAAATATATTATACGTTTATACTTCTATATTTATATATAGAATTTGCATGTGTGTGTGTATGTGTCTGTGTCTGTGTCTGCTTTAAAACCTCTATTTGCTTCTCAGTGCCCTCCAGAAGAAAACCCATATTCACTCCTGTGCTTATAGAACCTAGCACGGTGCCTACTCCATAGCAGATACTCACTTACCCATTAATATTTGCTACCTCAATGTTTGTTGAATGATATGTTGAATATTGAATGTAGATGAGTATGAATGCACTAAACATGTGCTATCATATTTCTCCATCTTATTTATAAAGTTACAATGACAGGCATTTCCAAATGCCTTGCTGATATCAGGACACAATGTACCCAGAGTATTCCTCTGGTATGTCTAATCTCAGCTTGTTAGAGTAGGTGGAAAAATAATAAAGACAGGTAAACAGTAAAGGATATATAACATGTGGATTAAAAGACACAGTTGCTCAATTAAATTCTATGTCTCCAGTTTCTTAAAAACAAAATAGAGAATTGCAGGAAGTTATTTGCAAAGCTTTTTAAAGTTCTGGATAGTATGGTATTTANATATTATTATATATAGTATTATTCCTTAACAAAGAAAACACATATTTTTCAGCTCATCTTCGAGGAAAGCTGAGCTTCCATCTGAAAATAGGCCATTGAGCTTTGCCTAATCGTGAAGAAATATTAAAAGCCATTTGGATCAACTACAATATCAATAGGCAGGGGGTACAAATATCTGATTATCTATGTTCATTGTAAGCACTGAATAAAATAAAAACAATACCTAGAAAATACTTATGAGGCATTCAGGCTTTGAGAACCCGATTTCAAGGAACCACAAGGACAAAGAAATGAGCATTCATTAAAAACTCTGTACTTAACAGAAAGGTTAAAATTTGCAACGCCTGGGTGGCTCAGTTCATTAGATGTCAGACTTTGGCTCAGGTCACCATCTCGCAGCTGGGGAGTTCGACCCCTGCATCAAGCTCTGTGCTGACAGAGCAGAGCCTGCTTGGGATTCTCTCTCCCTATCCTCTCTCTACCCGTCCCCGACTTGTGCTCTCACTCTCTCTCTCTCAAAATAAATAAACTTTAAAAAAAAGAAAAAAAATTTTTTTAATTTCCACAACAGGGAATTGCCACTCAATAGCACTATCTCAGCTTCCTTTCTTGGGTTTGTAAGACTTTGAAATTGTGCCAAAATTTGCCTATCAAAAAATGTTGCTGCATTGCAGAAGCATGTGAGTTGCCAGGCTCTGCCGGCTGGGTGTTGCCTGGGAAACCGTTACTGGTTACAGCTAGAAGGGAAAATGTCTGTTCCCGAGGCAAGAACGGCATCAGAATTCTGTCTCTGGCCCCTCTGTAGTTTCTGCAATCCTCATGGCTTATCTGTCTCCTGTCCATAGCTCCCATTAGACCTGATTCTGTGTGGTTCCTGATTCCCCGATGTTTGCTGGAATTTGACTATTTCACTCTCTAGACAGAAGTTAAAAACCTAATGGCTGCAAACCTGTTTGGTTTTACCTACATGGTGTTTTTGTTTATTTTGACCGATGTTTAAAAACCAGGATGTATCTCATAAAAACCTTTACAGCTTTTCTTTTTGAAAAATTGGAATATCTGGCAATAACTGAAACTATATCCTCTCGTGGAGCAGTCTGCTAGAACAGAATGGCTGAAGCCTTCATACATGGAACGTGTTCTCCACTTCCCCACACCCCCACTATTCCCTATTGTCCCCAACAATGAGGCTGCATGTTAAGTTCTCATTGACCACTCTACTTTCACTTTTGTTTTTTTTCTTCATGTTGGGGAGGTATTTTGCTCTTCCATTTATTCATTAGGAGTGGCTAAATGAGATAGGAGAGGTTTAAGAATTTCAAGAAAAAATATACAATACATTCTTGGAGGAAACAAGGACTATTTCTACGTATTTAATATGGAAAATGAATATACATCCAAGAACAGACCCTGCTTCATGTCCAGATCCTGCTTATATCTCATGTCTAATACCTACAGCTATTGGAGTTTGTGACTCTGGGTGTTCTTGGGGTGGTATTATGCTCCGGATTTATCCCCAGTCTGAGCTTGCTGCCTTGTTTCCTTGATTCGCCACTGCCTACAGACCAGGAGATGCAAGTCAGACATCAGGTAAAGGTTCTGGGCAGCTCTAATTGCTCTTCCTCGTTGTCTACAAATGAGATGATTTCCACTCATGGGCCATAGCGTCTCCTCCTAATTCAACAATAAATGCTATATGGTCGATGATTCTTAGTATAAATGAATGTGGATATCCTAGCTCACTTACCCCACCCCCCAAGCACTTAATCTTTGTATTCGTGGTTGTGTGTAGATTATGTTAGAACCATCAACGAATTTAGCCAATAGTTTTTGGCTAAAGAGAAGAGAATGGAAGGAAGGAGGGAGAAGAAAGGAAAAGGTACACAAACAGCACTCAATAAATGTTAACCGTAACATTATGACAGTTGGCATCGGGCCTAGAATATTTTCCTCTCTCTTTGGTAATTTCTTTAGCTTACCAGAGACAAGGCAAAAGTATACTTCAGTTTTCTGCACTCTCCAATGAACAGGTCATTTAAAAAAATCCTAGGGGCGCCTGGGTGGCTCAGTGGCATCCAGCCCACCAATCCTCCGCAAGAGTCAGTCTGAGAAAGCAGTGAAGAAAGGGAGGAGAAGACCAGACAGGAGTCTCTTGTCTGAACAAAGGAGGGAGGATGAAGGGGGCGCTTGGCCATACTGGGTCCCACTAACGCTGGCACACCAGGAATGGGCTCTGAGGTGGGAGCTGGCATGTGGGAGGAGAGATCAGGTCCTGTGGCCAATAACCGGTCAAGCAGCCTGGTCACCTGAGGGAGAGGTGATCCAGTCGGGGTGTGGAAGGAGCTGAACAGATAGCTGCCCTGCAGCCGTGCGTCAGATACAGCTGAGTGGAAAGGCTGCTCCCTCACACTTGGAAGTGCAGGCGCCATGCCCCACAAACTATAGTCATGTCGCAGGCTAGCAAGAAGAGCGGTGTGGCCACTGTCCCACTTGCAAAACCCGTCATGGGCCTGAAGCCAGAGCCTGAATGACTTTTTTTTTTTTTAATGTTTATTTATATTTGAGAGAGGGAAAGAGACAGAGAGGGAGACACAGAATCTGAAGCAGGCTCCAGGCTCCAAGCTGTTAGCACAGAGCCTGACACGGGGCTTCGGCTCAAGCCATGATCTCGCAGTCTGTGAGTTGGAACCCTGCGTGGGGTTGTGTGCTGACAGGGTAGAGCCTGGAGCCTGCTTTGGATTCTGTGTCTCCCTTTCTCTGTCCCTCCCCCACTCATGCTCTCTCTCTCTCTCTCTCTCTCAAAAATAAGTAAGACATTAAAAAAAATTTTTTTTAATCCTAGGTTTTTAAGGACCTTATTTGTTGGAAAGCAAGGAAACAGACCTGCATGAAGTCATGGGATGTTAGCAGACCATTGGATGCCCCAAAATCTCATTAGAAAGTGTAGACCAAGGTTGCCCTGGTGGTCTCTGACTGAGGGCCTTTAGGACAAAATCTTTTCAGGTCCTAGGTGGCATCTCGTGGCCAAAGCATCAAGTAAATAAAGGGACCTTAGCCTGAAGGTGACAGACTGAGGGATAAATGGGTTTAACTCTTTATCCCCCAAATGTAAAATAAATGATTAGGATGCTCAAGGCTGGTTTGAATAATGAAGCAGGTTGCTGGCATGTGGGCTCATCTGTTGCACAGATGAATCAAGACTAGACACAATCAGGGCCGTGAAGAAGGAAGCGCTGGGCCACCTCTCCCGGGCAGTCTGAAGCTTCCGGGACATGCCCTCTGACTGGCTAAGGCTGCTGCCTCCATCCAAGCCTGCTGGCACAAGTGCCATGTCTCTCCTGATAGGGCAAAGCCAACCCAGCACATCAGCAAGGGGCCAACAGGAGCTCCCGACTGCCGTTTTCTGTACGGATGACAGTGTGGCACGCTTCCAGACCTCTCTTCCTTCTTCCTTTGGACCGAATGGTGAAGGGACAGGACAATAAGGAAATCTTCCTTGCATAAACATGGAAGTGTGCATTCTTCAACAGCTCCAACCACAAAGTAGAGAAATGGCTTCAGCCCTGTGGGCTGGGTCCTGGCCCTGGCCCTGAACGATAGATCACATACTCTTAAAACATGCCACTGAGCACTTATTTAGACAAAACACTTTTGCATTCCCAACCCCCAACACTTGGGGCTTTCCCATTTAAAAAAATAATAAACTCCCTCTATAGTTTTCTTTAACAGACTAAGGATGTGACAGGCAAGGTCTCAGATTTTTTTCTTTGCCTGTTTCCTCCTAAAATTTAAGTCTGCGGTCAAGTCAAACTAAACTGCAAGACGTTTCTCCTTCAGCCTGTGGCTAACAGCTCTCTGAATCATCCCCACATTTTGTTGTTGCAGCTGCTGTTTTCCTGAGGAATAGAAACAATCAGAATAAATTTGTAAACAAATAAGGGATAAGAAATTTCCCGAGGGTCTTAAATCTGCAATTCCACCCAATGTCAAGGACTTCTGAGCCTGCTGTCACCAAAGATATGCCTGAAACCAAAGCAGTGACATGTTAGGTGGTAAAGTTGGTGCTGTCTACTCCGTGCCAGCCTCAATTCCCCGGCAAGGTAATAATAAAACAGCCCGCTTGACCTTGCCACATTTTCATTTCCCTGTATGTCACCATTCCCTGTGTGGCGCCCTATAGGTATGGTGGCTGACCAGGAGGTGTGAAGTACCCAGTTTGGGGGAGGGCAGCGTGGCGGTAGGCTGATCTGCAAATTGCTACTTTCTAGCTAACTAGCCTGGCCTGACACCCAGCAGAGTGGTTTAAAAAGTAACAGCTAATGGACATGTATGTCTGGAATGTAAAGGAACTGCCCAGTAAACGGCGCCAGTAATTATTGTTGCTGATATTGTAAAAAGAGTTAGTATAAACTGTTAACATTCTGAGCAGTTGATGATGCGCTCAGTATGTGTTTGGAATGATATACTCCGTATATATTTGTGATGTATTATTGTGATCTATGGGGACCAAAATGCCTTGTTGTTATGGGATCTTCAGACCTCACTGGGGCACTGTCAGGTCGGTATTTGACTAACATGACTGATTAAGAAAAGACAAAATGCTGACTCTTTTCAGAAAAACTCTGACATGATTTAGCAGGTTAAACACAGTCTCTGAAAGGGAAATGAAATTATAAAATGCACATCTTAAAACGAGCATAGACTGCAGACAGAGAATGGGGTAGAGGAAGAAAAGAACACATGTGGGAAGATAAATTAGGAAGGCACGGCCAGATTTCAGATTCGAACTCAGGGAGTGGCTGAGGGAGAGAAGTGGACTGATCACAGAGTGGTCAATAAAGGAGAATCTACCCCTGGTAGATGAAGGCAAAGAAGGAATCACAGATGATCTTGTAATTTCTGTCATGGAACAATTAATAAATATTGACTTCACTTACTGAGAGGAGGAACAAGCTTGGGAAGTAATATAATTCGTTTAGAATTTACTTTAAATTGGATACTTACGTCATCACGGAGTTTATTCAACTGGGAACAAAGAGACATTTCTTTCTTCTTAGCTATTTTTGTCATGCATTTTTAAACTGCCCCATGATTTAACTAGCATGCATCACCAAAAATAAACGCATATATAGAAAATAAACACAGCCTTTTGTTCTGTACAAATATATAGGGTGACCGAGTCCACAGTTATGCAATACCTAGAAATCATGACTAAGAAAACAGAATATTGACATTGATTTCAAAGATGTATGGTCAGAGGTCAATAAAACTGGTAACCATCAGATTCAGAGGAGTGAAAGTAATTTATAATTCTCCCTTTTCATTTGTTTGAATATATTTCAGAGATCCCACAACCAAACGGTAAGAAAAAAAAATGTCCTAAAGGAGAAAAAAAATGGTAACAAGAGGTAAGCTGTAACACTAGTTTCGTAAATAATAATTTAGAAAAATATCTAGAGGTCTACTATTTTACTGGTAGAATGGACTAGTGATAAATGACTGATTTTTAAAACAAACAATGCAGGGTGCCTGGGTAGCTCTGTGGGTTGAGCGACCCACTTTGGCTCAGGTCATGATCTCATGGTCCGTGAGTTTGAGTCCCACATCTGGTTCTGTGCTGACAGCTCAGAGCCTGGAGCCTGCTTCAGATTCTGTGTCTCCCTGTCTCTCTGACCCTCCTCTGCTCACACTCTGTCTCTCTCTCTCTCTCTCAAAAAGAAATAAACATTTTTAAAAATTTTAATAAAATAAAATAATGAAACAAACAATGCAATTCAGGTCAATCATTATAATTATAAAGCAAATATTCGTTTGAAAAGAACCTGACCAGAGGCTACTTTTTCCAGAGCTATTTTCAGTTATTCTCATATTTTTAATAAAATATTTAAAATCTCTTTTCAGTAGTAGAATACCCCAACATAAGGCCGTAATTGCATTTCCAACATTGAATTGTAGTCATTGGCTTCTGTGTTTTTCCCTCACTTGACTGTGAGCTCCTGAGCAAATCCCAAAAAGGGAAATAGCACACATCAAAAACATGAAGCAATGTCTACTTTCCTGGGCAAAAGAAACTTCGTGTTTAGCAATGTAGCTGTTATATCTCTTAAAATATTGGATAAATATTTATATAGTATAACCAGGTTTCTTTATAAATAGAGTATAACCAGGTTTCAGACAGCCTTGAAAATAAAGAAAACTATTGCATCTACAATCCCACCATGAAAATATAGGAAGGGTTAGCATTTTGATTTAGGAAAGAAAGCCAACTAGCACTGTTAGAATTAATTTATAATGCACTTAAAAGCATGCATTTTTAAAAAAAAAATCCAGGTGTTTTCTTAATTGACAGCGCTGGGGATAGCCCCGTCCACTGGTGTTCCTGAGTGGCTCAGTTGGTTAAGCGGCACACTCTTGATATCAGCCCAGGTTATGATCTCATGGTCATGATCTCGTGGTCTTGAGATGGAGCCCTGCTTTGGGCTCTGTGCTGAGTGTGGAGCCTGTTTGGGATTCTCTCTCTCTCTCTCTCTCTCTCTCTCCCTCTCTCTCTGTCCCTCCCCAATTCATGCACACACACTCTCTCTTGAAAGAAAATTTAAAATAATTTTGAAAAAGTAATTAATTAATATTCTTTGCCAGCCTCTCTGAGTGGGAGAGAGTTGATGCTCCCAACATTTTTTGAGTCCAGGATGGAGCTTTATTTGCATACTTTATGCTAACATGGATTGAGGGAAACAAGTGTTGTAACTCATAAATAACTAAGTCAACTGACCTGTAACATAAAACATCTCAAATAAACTACTTGAGGGCTTCTTGACTGGGATTTGACATAGTTATGTTCTTATATGTATGGTAGCTGGGTGAACTGTAGTGAATTTGGCAATGGAACATTACTCGGCCTTTAAAAAAGGGGAAATCTTGGAGCGTTTGGATGGCTCAGGTAGTTAAGCATCCGACTCTTCGTTTCTGCTCAGGTCATGATCTCACGGTTTGTGAGTTTGAGTCCCGCATGGAGCTCTGTGCTGACAGCTCAGAGCCTGGAGCCTGCTTCAGATTATCTCTCTCCCCTTCTCTCTGCCCCCCCACCCCTGCTGCCTGTTTGCTCTCTCTCTCTCTCTCTCAAAATAAATAAATAAATGCAAAAAAAAAATTTTTTTAATAAAAAGAAGGAAATCTTGTACGTACAACAACAGGGATGAACCTTGAGGACATCATGTTAAGTAAGATAAGCCAGTCACGATAGACAAATACTGTGTGATTCCACTCAGGTGGGGTAACCAAAGCCGTCACAGTCATAGGAATAGAAAGTGCAAAGGTGGTTGCCAGCGGCTGTGGAGATCAGCAAAGCAGAGTCATGGTTTAATGGGTATAGGGTTTCAGATGTGCAACACGAAAACGCCCATGATATCAGCTGCACAACCATGTTGTGAATATATGGAACACTACTGAACCGTACACTTGCAAACGGTTAAGACGGTAATACGAAAGAGAGAGAAAATTGGAATCAGAGAACTAAACCAGTGGTTTGGAGTCTTCTAATTAAGTTTAATATTATTTAGAGGTAAGGGACATTGCTAAATTATTCAAAGCCCCATTCTCCTAGGATATTTTTTTTAATGTTTATTTGTTTTTGAGAAAGAGAGAGAGGGAAGGAGGGAGAGAGAGCTGGGAAGGGGCAGAGAGAGAGAAGGACACAGAATCCAAAACAGGCTCCAGGTTCCAAGCTGTCAGCACAGAGCCTGATGCGGGACTCTAACCCATGAACCGTGAGATCCTGACCTGAACCAAAGTCGGACGCTCAACCGACTGAGCCACCCAGGCACCCCTCTCCTAGGGTATTAAATTATTCTTTGTGAAAAAGGTTCACACCTTTTTTGCCCCCCTGAAATTCATGAGCTGTGGCTCTGGGACTAGGGGACTGAGACTGAGGAGGTCTGGTCCTTCGTCCAAGCTCAGTGGTTAGCCTGGCTCTGATTCAGGCTGTTGCTTGGCCTCCCGGAGCCCCAACTTGGCCTAAGGCCCTGTCATCTTGCCCACTTGTCAGGTCTGTTCCTTCAGGGATAAGGGCACACCAGTCCACAGACCTGTGCCATCAAATGGGGCACTTGTCAGTATTTACACTTTATTCAGTGGTAGTCATTTAAAGGCTATTTTTACATTACTAAATTACTAACAGAATTTACTAATTATTTTATATTGCTAAAGCATGGATACACGTATACTAATTTCTAGAATAACTGAGCATTTACTAAGTGCCACTGTTCTGCTTAGCATTTTACGTATTCAATCTTCTCTGCTGGATTTGAGCCAGAGAGGCTAAGTAACTTTCCCCAAATCACACAGCTCACAGGTATCAGACTTGAACACAACCTTTCTGCCTCTGCCTGCAAAGGCCATGCTCCGAAACCACTAAGCTACACAGGAGCAGAATAGAGAACTTGCATAAAACATAAGAATTCTAAGAAAGTTTGGAGCACCTGGGTAGCTCAGTTGGCTAAGCATCCGACTCTGGCTCAGGTCATGGTCTCACAGTTCGTGGGTTCGAGCCCCACGTCAGGCTCTGTGCTGACAGCTTAGAGTCTGGAGCCTGCTTTGAATTCTGTATCTCTCTCTCTCTCTCTCCCTCTGTCTCTCTCTCTCTGCTCATGCTCTGCTCATGCTCTGCGTCTCTTTGTCTCTCAAGAATAAATAAACATTAAAAAAAATTTTTTTAAAGAATTCTAAGAAAGTTTGTAGAAAATTTTAAGAAGTCCTGACAGAATGAGGTCTTTTATAAATTTGCCTCTCATCCCATCCATCCTGGTGACACCACCAATTTGGCTCTTCTTAACCTACAACCTCCCAAACTCTAACTCTAAGCCTCGCTTCTCAACAACACAGAGGTTTGCCTGTACTGACTTAGTGCAGAACTTAATTACGTTACTAAAGTAAACTCATGACTTTAATCCAGTCTCAAAGTGCGTAGTATATTATGAGAGAAGACTTTGTGCCTCAATAGAAACAAATTATTCATATATGCCTGAAAGTGCCAAATGCAAGTGCCTTGAAGAGAAATTATCGAGAATATGCAGACTGTTGTAAGCACACAAGCAAAGAAAACACATACTGTTTTGTGATTTGCCAAATTTGATCCCTTTTAAGGTAGCCACTCATAGAGTTGAACATAAACACACAGCAGGTTGCTGAAACAAGTGTATTTACAAGGACATATTTAGTGGGTTGATTTCTGGCCTGCTTGAAGCACTCCATTCAAAGAAGATAAGAAAAACAACAGTGTTCCTGGAAATAGAAAAAGTGAATAAAATGATATCAGCTTAAAGAAAGATCAGGTTTTTTTAAATTTTTAATGTTTATTTTTTGAGAAAGAGACAACACGAGTGGGAAAAGGGTAGAGAGAGAAGGAGAGAGAGAATCCCAAGCAGACGCCACACCATCAGCACAGAGCCGGATGTGGGCTTGAACTTACAAACCACGAGATCATGACCTGGACTGACATCAAGAGTTGGATGCTTAACCGACTGAGCGACCCAGGCGTCCTAAAAGTTCAGTTTAAGTTAATCTATGGCTAGAACTATTAAAGAGTTGTTAATATTCAAAGAACATTATTTTTGTCACAATATTCATAATATTTCCCACTATCTAAAATACTTGGCTTTTATGGGTTTGCTTCTAAATAAATCATAGTTTAAAATGCATTATAAATCTGTAGTGGCATATTAACATACATTAATAGAAACCAAAAGGCAAAACCTCAGCCCTGACTAAATACAATTTTTGCCTACTCCACTATCTGCAACCCACGGGACTAAAACAGACTAGAGAAAACCAAACATCCATGCCGGAAACTCCCCAGGCTGGCGCCTCCACACCTAGCCATACCCCTGCATCACGCACCTGTACTCAGCCTTTTCCTGTGTGTTCTCCAATCCAAGGCCAAGCCATCCGCTTAGGCACCAGATCCCAACCCTTTCACCAACATCGCTCCGGTATTCTTCCTGCACCACCTAGTTTTCCCCATTTACTGACTGACTTCTAGGAGCATACGAACCTCCTACTACTGTTCCCATCTTCAAAGAAAATTAAAAATCTCTTAACCCCTCTCCCCCCTTGTTGGGGAAGAAAAATTTTACTCTACCCTTTAAGATTCTTTTGGGTGGTATAAGAATGTTAAGTTAACATGAAACAGATTAAGGGCGGGGGTAGGGGGGGCTGGAATTAGTTCATATGTACAGAGGCCTCATAGATATGGGACCTAAGAAATGACCAAGACAGGCAGTTTATACTTCTTAGACAAAGAAACATAAATTTATGAAGAATTCACAGCACAAAGAAAACTTGTGCTTGGGAATCGTCACTTAGTAAGGAATCTAAACAGAAGTGGGCTGAGGTAGTAAATTAGCAAAAGTAACAAGGTTTGTTTACGTAGGCTTCTTCAGCCTGAATTTCCTGTCCCTCATGATAAGGATGTCTCTCTTCCTCCTGATGCAGGGAGGATACCTTTCACATGGGAGATTTATGACCTGCTTTCTAGAGACAGAAAAGGGTCAGACTGTCTTTGTTACACTGGCTGTTTCTTAAATAACCTTAATTTAAAAAAGCATCTTGCCGGTGTGGCATATTTGGGGGCATCCTGCCCTGGGCTCCCACAGTCTCCAGTTGACTTCTCATTCTTTGCTTTCCTTTATTTGTAATAAAACTCCTCCAACATAGTACTGTCTCTGACTCTTTTCCTCTTTTGTAACCACTCCAGTCAGCCTTTGTCCCTACTATTCGGTGTCCCTACTACTGCCAATGTCCTGCACAGCCAATGCTATAGCCAACTGTCAGCTATCCCACTTGACTTATTACCTGTCTCTGACACAGACAATCTCAAGTCCTCCCTTGAAACACTCTTTCCCCTTGGCTTCCAGAACCTCATACTCTCCTAGTTTTCTTCCTGTGTCACTGGCTCTTCCTTCTCAGCGTCCAGTGTGAGTTCCTCCTCAGCTTCCTGACCGCCTAAAACCAAAGTGCCCCAGGGTTCAAATCTCAACCTCTTCTTCTCTATCCTCACCTTCTCCACTGGTGACAGCATCGAAGCCAAATGGACATCTCCAGCCTAAGCCCTCTCCCCTCAAGTCTAGACTAGTATATCCAAATCCCCATTCAGCATCTCAATTTATTTTTTTAATGTTTTATTTATTTCTGAGAGAGACAGAGAGAGAGAGAGCATGAGCAGGGGAGGGTCAGAGAGAGAGGGAGACACAGAATCTGAAGCAGGCTCCACGCTCTGAGCTGGCTGTCAGCACAGAGCCCGACACAGGGCTCGAACCCACGAACTGCGAGATCATGACCTGCTGAACGCACTGAGCCTCCTAGGCGCCCCATCAGCATCTCAATTTAAATATGTATAAGGAACGCTGAGTGCAGCAAGTCCCAAATCGAACACTTGTCTTCCAGATCCAAACCTGTTTCTCCTAAATTTTCTCCATCTCAATATATGGCAACTCATCCTTCCTGTTGCTCAGGCCAAAAACCACAGGGCTAGACTTGCCTTCCTCCTTTTTCACATACCCCGTCTTCTCTCTATGGGCAAATGAATGCTATCATCTCTACCTTCAAAATAGATCCGGAATCTGACCACTTCTCATTGCTCAGCTAATGTCGCTCTGGTTCAAGCCTCAATTCCTGGATTATTTAATAACCTCTAAATTAGTCTCTCCACTTCCACTCTTGCTCCATACAGTCCATACTAAGGTGGTGGGCATTTTCTGCTCAAATCCTTCACAATGGCTCCCAAAGTAAATACCCAACTCCTTTCAATGGGCCACCATCTACCTCCTTTTCTTCTCTGCCTCCATCTCCTGTGTCTGAGTCGCTTGTTCACTCTAAGCTAGTCGCACCCACCTCCTTACTGTTCTCTCTGCTTGGAGCTTCCTTCCTCCAGATTTTTACATGGTGTTTCCATCACCCACTTGTAGACTTTGCTCAAGTGTCATCTTCTCTGGGAGGCCTTCTCCAGACCACTGTTTGTCGCTACTACCCTTCCCAGGTTTTCAGCTGGGTCTCTGTAACAGAAGCCAGATTGACAAGGAAACACACACACACACACACACACACACACACACACAAATTAGCCTTCATAAAGAAATGAAGACCCAACCCAAAGCAAGGTTAAGCCTGAGTGTTTTTTACAGAGTTTGAGGAAGACTGGTAGGAGAAAGGGTTCCAGCTAAGGGTGGTAAACTGGGGCAACTTTCCAACAGCTGTTTGTTTGGATTCCTTTCTGAGTCCTGGTGTCGTCAGAGGTAAGGATGTTACTTTCTTCCAGGTAAGGGGCCACCTCTCCCAAGAGGGCTTATGACTTGCTTCCGGGGGGCGGGGGGGTATCAGAGAGTTCTTCCAGCACCTGCCATTTCTCAAATTCCTTCAGCTTACACTATTCAGTATACCGAGGTGTCATTTCTGAGGTGGTGTGTCTGGAACCCAGCCACTACCCTGTTTAAAATTCCAGCTCACAGCCCCTGAATCTTCCCCACCCAACAATCATGTTCCTCTTCCACCTAATAAATTATTTTACTTATGTTTTTTAGTTGCCTTCCCCCAACCCAAATGTCAACTCTATACGGGCAAGGCTTTTTTTTTTTTGTAATGTGTTATTCACAGCCATATCTCTAGCACCTAGAACAGCGTCTGCCACAGTATTCCCGCTGCATCACCTAGTTTTCCCCATTTACTGACTTATTTCTATAAGCATACAAACACACTATGACTGTTCCCATCTTAAAAGAAAATTAAAACTCTCTTAATCACCCTTCCCCCTTGTTGGGGAAGAAAAACTTACAAAATTTACAAAATCTACAAAATTAACCATGGGCCATGGTTAATGATGCAGACACATTTTATTATACACGATTATATCCTTGATGCTCTGGGTATATTTTCTCATTTAACTGTCACATCTATATAGTGGTTATTAAAATTTTTTTAATCTTTATTTTATTTTGGGGAGAGAAAGAGAGAGAGAGACAGAGTATGAGCAGGGGAGAGGCAGAGAGAGGGAGACACAGAATCTGAAGCAGGCTCCAGGCTCTGAGCTGTCAGCACACAGCCTGACACGGGGCCCAAACTCATGGACTGTGAGATCATGACCTGAGCCAAAGTCGACACTCAACCAACTGAGCCACCCAGGCCCTCTGTAGCAGTTATTATTGTTACTATTTTGCAGATGAGAAGATCAAGCCACAAGGAGTTCAGTGACTACTGGTGTCATGTAGCCATAAACGACAGAATTAGTTTTCCAGCTCTAGTCTGTGTGGCCCCAAAGACACTCATTCACAGTATCATAGCTCTGGTTTCAATTCCTCCCAGCAGAGGAGGAAACGGCAGGTCTTCGTGGGTCTGCCACCGACTGAGCCTACCGGAGGTCTGTAGTTCTCCGTAGCTCTGGGATGGGCTCTTCACGCACAGGGCTGTGGGAGGGTGAAGGGAGAGGATTTGGGGGCGCTACCTAAACGAATGCAGCACATGAAAAGGCATTAAAAATTAATTCGAAGAGGGGACCATCTGCTTCTTATCATCCCCCCTTTTCTCTTTTCTCACTTCCCCTTTCTCTCCCCTCCCCATCATTCTTTCTCTCCTTCCCCTCTGCTTTTTCAGTGGGGAACACACCGCACAAGCTACAACGCAGTAAGAACCGAGGGTCTGAATTGTGAAAACAAAACAAAGTTTAAGAGTCGACAAATACAAGCTACCCCCAAATTACTGAGAAAAGTGAAACGAACACCAGCTCAGAGCCAAATTCCAGGAAGATGCTGCATTTTGGATTTGCTTCACGTTTTCACATTTGTTGTCTTTTTAAAGCTTTGGTCATTAGTCTTCCGGTTCCTACTACAAAAAAGTAAATGCTGACTCGTGTCATTGGCCTAAGATACTACCGGAAATGGCATATTCTCGCCAGCAGCTGGCTCACAGGCGTAGAAGCACCCAGGGGTGAACTTATCTGCCTTCCAGCCGGGACTCTGGGCTCTCCAACCTGGCCCCTGATCTACAGCCGGAGAAAGGAGCCTGTCTAGGGAAGAGATCTAGAATCAACTGAGAGATACATTCTCAAATCACCAGTTACTGTAATGAGTAAGTACTTTCCAGTTTTCCCATTTTATTTTAAGCATTAATTAGGATCCTCATTTCTTGGGTACTTACTGTAGAAAGGAATCACCATCCTAACCCCCTTCACCCTCCCCCCACTTAACTGGACAGGCCTGAAGAGACAACTGTTATTTTGGGGTTTTTTTGTTTAACATTTTTTTTTAAATTTTATTTATTTATTTTTTTTACAAATAGTTTATTGTCAAATTAGTTTCCACATAACACTCAGTGCTCATCCCCACAAGTGTCCTCCTCCATGCCCATCCCCCCTCCCCCCCACATCCATCAGTCCTCAGTTTTTGTCAGCATTCAAGAGTCTCTCATGGTTTGCCTCTCTCCCTTTCCCCCACCATTTCCGCCCTTCTTCTCCCCCTTGTTCCTCCGTCAAGTTCCTCCTAATCCTCCTATACGTGCAAACATATGATATTTGTCCTTCTCTGCCTGACTTATTTCGCTCAGCATAACACCCTCAAGGTCCATCCATGTTGCTACACATGGCCAGGTTTCATTGTTTCTCATTGCCATGTAGTATTCCATGGTATAGATAAACCACATCTTCTTGATCCATTCGTCCGTTGATGGACACTTAGGCTCTTTCCATGTTTTAGCTATTGTGGAGAGTGCTGCTATGAACATTGGGGTACATGTGCTCCTATGCCTCAGCATTTCTGTATCCCTTGGGTAAATTCCTAGCAGTGCTATTGCTGGGTCATAGGGGAGTTCTATTGTTAGTTTCCTGAGGAACCTCCACACTGTTTTCCAGAGGGGCTGTACCAGTTTACATTCCCACGAGACAACTGTTATTTTGTAACAAGAAGGATTTATGAGTGATACACTACTATATCTCTAAAAATGTACAGTAAAAAGAAACAGCCAGTTGTGAACAGGAGAAAGGATGTGAAGCGTAGGCTGTCTGTGCAATCTTGTATGTTGTGGCTGACCACAAAGGCTTGGCATCAGTTTTGACTCCCAGCTCTGCTTTTTCATAAAATAGATGACCTTGGGCAGATGACTCATCTTCCAAACTTAATTTTCAAATGTGAAAAATGGAGAAAAATAAAATACCAATGTCATAGATAAGCAGGTAAAACACTTCGTATACTGGTGGAGTGGACACTAAATGTTACTGAATAACACATGAAATTAGTGTTTCTCAGTAATAAATTAAGCCCTTCGTTCAACTGGAAAGCTCTCTTACCTCGTAAAAACCCACCCCTCGAACATGCAGATGTGGCTCAAGAATAACAACAATGAACGTTTGTAAAGTTTACAGAGCATTTCATCTGATTGCCACAATTAACCCTGAGAGCAGAGCATGTTGACTTGATTTTGTCACTGAGGGATAGAGGAGAAGCCCAAAGCCCAGCTGAACCTGGCAGTAGGAAGGGAAGCTCATGGGTCCAAACTCGGAACTGAAGGGAGAAAAACAGGACTTGGAAAAGGCCAGCACCAGAGTGAGTTTGCGCGTTCCATTCTCCAGGTGAGCTTCTCTCCTCTTGGATCTCGTCCCTCTTCCTGTTCCAAGCCACGCAGCTTGAAACTGGCGAAATCTTCAGTCCCGCTGCTGCCAACACACAGAGCGGTGGGAACACGGGTCTTCCAGATCCTTCTACAGCATAGTGTGGATAGGGAGCAAGGCGGACAAGAGACTGACCCTTAGAATCCCATGTTTTAATTCAACACCTTTTTTCCCCCCATAGAAACACTAATGCATTTAGTATTCAGATACATTGTTAATTGTAGCAGCAATAATAAAAGAATATCCAATGTTAAAGTTCTTTCTGGGACCCTGGGGTGGCTCTGTCATGGAAGCATCTGACTTGATTTCAGCTCATGTCATGATCTCATGGTTTGTAAGTTCGAGCCCTACATTGGGAGCCTGCTTAGGATTCTCTCCCTGTCTCTTTGCCTCTTCTTCACTTGCTCTCTCTTTCTCTCCAAAAAAAAAAAAAAAGGAATTAAAAGCTATTTCTTGTGATCTCCTTAGAGGAGCACTAGAGGCCACTTCTCCCATTTGAATATGAAAACACAGAGATGAAGTGAGCTAAGAGGTGAGAAACCCCAACCTGCTGACTCGGCCTAACGCTCAGATCACTGGTTAAAAGGGCTCTTGTGGCCGGCCATTCCTGGAGACAGAATCTTCAGAATTCAGGCTGTTCATCCATTGAAAGCAACTTAAGTCTTTATTGATACTCCCCATCACCCTTCCTTTCCAACCACGGGAACTTTTTCTTCAACTCCTGGTTAGAATCTGGAGTAGTCAGCATAAGTATAAAAAAATTTTGAAGCACAAACAGAGCTTAGCGCAGCATTGATTTCTCCACTGACCCATTAGGAGAAGGAGTGAATTCTCAGTGATGAAAGCTGAACTAAGTTAACTTCATTCCTGCTCTGTTTCCTCATGGAAAAATTTAAAGCTGTGTACAAAACACTGCTCTGTTTTGTTTTTCAACAGAGAATAGAAAGGAAAACGGTACACAAATATTGTTTTTCTAGATAAGACTATTTTGTTCCTCTTAATTTCAACAAATATTTATAGCTGGGGTTAAAAGCTCAGGCTTTGGAGACGTTATTTCCTCCTAAGAAACAGAACAGTATCTTAGGCTTATCTAATCAATCAGAAGATTCATTGGCAATGACAGACCAGTTCTGCCTTTTCCTAGCTGAACAACCTTGGGTGATTTACAGAACCTCTCCAGTACCCAAGAAATGAGGATCCTAATTAATGCTTAAAATAAAATGGGAAAACTGGAAAGTACTTACTCATCACAGTAACTGGTGATTTGAGAATGTATCTCTCAGTTAATTCTAGAGATACATTCACTCATAGAATGAAGATAATAATAGATCCTACCTCATGAGGAGCCCACGCAGTAACTTGTCAATGAATGCTGACCATTACGCAGAGGGATAGAAGGGTGGGCGGAGACCCACTTCTGCTCTCCAGGACTAGGATATACTGGGGTAGTTAATTATAGCACAAAATAACCAAGGGCTAAGTCAGGGCACCTATCCAAAGGAGGAGAGATTTTTCCATCTGGGGAAAAAAGGGAGGCTTTCAGACAGGACTGCGTTTGAAACCAGATCTTAAGGCAGAAACAATTTCAGTAGAGGGGGCGCCTGGGTGGCTCAGTCAGTTAAGCGTCCGACTTCGGCTCAGGTCATGATCTCATGGCTCATGGGTTCGAGCCCCGCGTTGGGCTCTGTGCTGACAGCTCAGAGTGTGGAGCCTGCTTCAGATTCTGTCTCCCTCTTTCTCTCTCTGCCCCTCCCCTTTCACGTTCTGTCTCTCTCTTTCAAAAGTAAATAATAATAAACGTTAAAAAAGTTTTAAAAAAAGAATTTCAGTAGAAGAAGGGGTTAGGGAGCACTGATGCTGACCCACAGAGCAAACATGAAGAGGTGAGAGAAAGCTAAAAAACAAAGTTTATAAATACAACGTGTTGGGCTTATGCTAGCATATCAGATGAAAGTGAAGATACGAAATTCAAAAGCCAAGATGATCACATTTTATGTAAGAACACAGAAGCTAAAAACCATACCATTTTAGAAGTCTTCCAAAGTAAAGACACACTTTCTTTCTTACGGCTTATTCATTTTTGAGGAGAGAGAGAGAGAGATGGAGGGGCAGAGAGAAAGGGGGACAGAGGATCCGAAGGGGCCTGAGGGCTGACAGCAGTAAGGCAGATGTGGGGCTCGAACTCCTGAACCATGAGATCATGACCTGAGCCAAAGCTGGACGCTCAACCGACTGAGCCACCCAGGCGCCGGGAAGACACACTTTCTTAAGAATTAAGAGTAATTCGTGGAAAGTACAAAAGTTATTCATACAATCTGAAACAGAGGTGAAATTGGTCACTGTGCTCAGCTTCCCAAAATATATTGCAACATCCTCCTCCGTAAAGCATATCCTCAAGAATCCCATCGTTATTTTTTAATGCTATGAAATAGTTGAACGGTTCTCCATCCAGGCTATCATTCCAGGATTCTGAGGTTTTAGGAAGAGTGGGGACAGCCGCATTCAGAAGTAGAAGTGACTTTCACCAGCTTATCCCCAACCAATGTCTCAAGCCAAGCATACTTGATACAGCAGCTCTCTGAAAACGCACAGCGGGAAAACGCTACCGTCATTCCCACAGATGATCTGATATTTACCTTCAGGAAGATTGTCCAAAGGTCACAGGAGAATTATCTTAGGAATTCAGCCAGGGTTTGATGGTAGGATAAATGGGCGTCTAGAGAATTTGAAAGTGATAAGAGGCCCACACAGAGGTTCCTCCTTGCCCCCTCCCCTTCCCCACCCCCTGGGAACTTCATTCCACTCACCTGAATGCGTCTGGCACTGGGAAGACAGATTTGGGCTGGCGTAATTTATTGAGCACTTAAAAACGCGGCGGTCCTCGCGCTAATGACTTTGTTCATTTAACCCTCTCTTCTAAAGAGATTCATGGTATTATTCTCAGTTTGTTGATGAAGGTTCTGAGTGCAAAAAAAATCACTTAAAGGGCCCTGGGTCTCAAAGGCTGGTAAGCGGTGGAACCGGATATAAACGCAGGGGGCTGGCTCCGGGCCCCCCTCTGAGCCACTGGGCTTTGCCGCAATTCAGGAGCCTTCTGCATACAAATGGTGATTGATAAGGAGACTGAATCATTTGTTTCCGTCCGAAGTGGGACTTTTTATGGTGGGGGGAGGGGTGCTGTTAGTAACTGCGCTGGGAAAACAGGGGGTCAGCCCCAACAGTTTGGGGCAAATAGAGAAGTGTGATCACCTTTCGACTGATGCCGTGAGAGTGGATGGATTTACCCAGGCAAAGAATGTTCAAGAAAAGAAGAGAGGAGCCGATTAGGAGGTCTTGGGAAAGACCAACAGTTNGCTGGGGATGCTTTGGGTGATAAGGACCACGAGGTGGCCATTGCTGGAACGGCCGGGAAATCACTGGTGATTTACTCACCAACATTTCTTCAGTTTGGTGCAGCCGGAAGCCAAATTAAAGCAACAGGAGGAGTGAGTGGGAGGTGAGGACCCAGACACAACCAGTGCAAATAACTCGTTTTGAAAGTGGCCTTGGAGGGGAAGCAAAAGATAGGACTGTCCTGGAGGTGGAGTCAAAGAAGTTTCCTTTCTTTTTTAAAGCAAGAAACTAGAATGTGTTTAGGCTTGAAGGAAGGAACCGGCCCCAGGAGAGAGAAGAAAAAGTAGAGTGCATAATTATCCCCTCTCCAGGGGACATCGTGGAGCAAAGTTCCTGAGTCGCCAGAGCTGAGGAATTACCTTTACCACCTGAGCAGCCACCTGAAGACCTACTGCGCGACAGACCTGGGCAGCGCACCCTGGCCGTCACGGCCCACCTGCTGGCCTCGGAAGCGCAGCAGCTGCTCCACCACAAGTTCATGGCCATCNAGGTGCTGTCTGCGGGCTCGTTTTTCTCTGGAGTCCCCGCGGGGTGGGGTGGTTGTGGTTGAAAGCTGCCTAATGCGCCAGGCACTGGACTAGGCCCTTGTTGGACAGTGACCCGGATCTCTTTTCATCCTCACTGTTGGCCAGTGAGGTAGGTGATCTGCCTCACTTTGACCGCAGAGGAGAGACGGTGGCTCAGAGCAGTAGGCAGCCAGCCCAAGAGCACACAGCTGTTTGGGGGCAGAGTCCACTCTGACTTGAGTGTCTCCTAGAAGTGAAAGCTGGCTCACTGCCTTTCCCTTATCTTTCAGTCTCAGAGGAGGAATTGATAGGAAGTTAGCGAATGTAGTTTAAATAATGATTTGAGACCAGAATGTGGAAGCCTGTCATGGACTGTACATGATTGGAAATCATATTTTTTATATGAATTGCTTTGATATTTTTACCCTACGTGATCCTTTCGTAAAACAGGAGTTGTTTCTTTTTTTTATGGGGCTATTTGAATAAAAGCTCCATAGGTTATCTTTGTTTTTATAGAAGTCACCTGCTTTTATAAAGGTAGTACGAAGCCACCCTTCATTTGTAAAGGATGTGGTCTGCATTTCTTTCTAAAGTCCATAAGAAAATTTTATATTACGGATTTTTACAACTTGGTCATTTTCACACTCTTAAAGTGTGTGAAATTCTCCCGTGGACACTTTATTGCAAGAGAATCCCAAATTTAAGATGGTGGCCCCGGAGGGATGGTACTGATGCAAATTGATTATGTCTGTAGTGATTCCTGCCTCCACAAGGACACCTTGCAGTTCCATGGAACCCACTTTGAAGATCACTTACTCTAGGTTTCAGTTTTCCATTTCCATCACGTGTGTTTGAGATTTTAGATGTTTGGTGTATAAGGGTTCCCTGAATAGCCAAGTAATAAATATGGGCCATACGGGGATAGGGTATAGAGGAACCTTGAGAGTAGTTGAGGGATGAGTCAGATTTGCAGAATGACACTGTCACAGCCTCCAGATAGACACAGATGTTCTCTAATTTGTAGTGAATTAGTTAATGGGCTGTAGAGCTGAGACCTATTTTAGAGGGGAAGTTACTTGGACTGGGGGATTAGAATCCAACTTTCCAGAGGCTTAGATTTGCAACACATTTGCACTATTTACCATAGTAAATTAGGTACCATAGTATTTCACAGTATTTTATGTATTTTTTTTTTAATTTGCTCTTAAAACCACTCTTAAAAATAGTAGGCCTGCATCATTTCCCCCTTTTCTGTGTTCTGTGGAAGAGTGTGTGTTAACTGATTTGCTGCAGATCAAAAGGGGAATCTTTTGGGAATTGGCAATCCTCAGGCCATTCATTAAGCTTTCCTAAAGAGAAGTTTGAATTGTTTGTTTTTCTTTTTACAAAACTTTATATGACAGGCAATTTAATTTTTGACAAATTTAAATCCCACTTAGAAAACTCAGCAAATGCCAAGACACGGAGGTGAATTTGTGAAAAATAATAATCTTACTTGTGCTATCTATTCCGTTTAAATAAATGTAGGGGGATCTTGCAAAGTTCCAAACATTGATTTGATTACCAAACACGCAGCTAGAAGAAAATGAACTATTTATATTCCCAACATAAAATTGCATTAAGATGGTAAGTCTTATGCAAGAAATTTTTTAACTAGTTGCAAGTACTTCCTACAACTAATCAAAACAACATCCTCATTGTTAGTTTTTCCTCTGATTTAAGACTTCTCTGCAGGAGCAACTGATCTCTATCTGTGTCTGTCTTCCTGTAACTAAAGTTCAATAAGAAAAGAAAAGAAATTAACCTAATTTCTACAACACATTGATTAATGGAAAACAAATGTTACGTGTTTGGCTTGTGATAGTTACACAAGCAATAGTCAATGATTTATAAGTCATGGTGCTTATGAAGCTATTAAAAATTAATTACCCCCAAACAGAGAAATCTAAGCAAAATACTTGAAAGTAATTTATTGCAGTAGTAGCCATTATCAATGCATATTTCTGTAACAGTGTTACTCAACATCCAAATAGAAAGCATGCAGCTAGCAGCGCCTGGGTGGCTCAGTCGGTTAAGTGTCTGACTTCAGCTCAGGTCATGATCTCATGGTTGTGGGTTTGAGCCCCGCATTGCGCTCTGTGCTGACAGCTTGGAGCCTGCTTCAGATGTCTCTTCCCTTGCTCTGCCCCTCCCCCGCTCATGCTCTGTCTCAAAAATAAATAAACATGTTAAAAATTGGAAAAAAAAAAGAAAGAAAGCACGGAACTAACTTATGATTTGAGGAATCATCATCAAACTCTTTAAAAAAAAAAAGTTTCAATTTGACGTTGGAATCACAGATTGCAATGATCACCCAAATACCTCCTCCCTCCGTCCCTCCTGACTCTTCCCTCTGGCTTTAGTGCTTCATTTACATATCCCACCGTAGCCTTCTCCAATATTCGCTTTTCTGTGTCCATTTCCTTTCTACTGCCTTTTTATACCTAGTCCTTCCACCTAGCACAATATAATTGGTTTTCATTGCCCTTTACTGAATGAATGAATCAATCACTGTATCTATAAAACAGCTACCAAAATGAATAAGTTGAGCAAATTTGAAGCAAAGAAAGAAGCCAAGGCTAAAAAGCCCCAAAATCTGTTTTCAAATCCCCTTTTCATTTTTTATAAATAAAAAGCAGTGAAATTGGAACTTACCGGTCTTTTTTTTTTTTTTTTTTTTAGAACAGAGAAGATTTAACTCTCAATTATTCTTCTTTCACTGCCTTCCCGCCCCCCTCAGAAGTCATTTTGTTTTTGTTAGGTTTTGTTTTTAATGCTTGGTATCTTAGTTTAAATGATTCTTCCCACAGCGATAGTCCTTGGGGTGTCTGATTACCAATCCTGTTACAGTGGTGGCGTTCTTTATCAAAAATTTCATGAATTTCCTTTCAGTTTACCTTCTGACGAGATGCTCTTTCCCAGTCATTTCCTCCTCCCTTCTTTTCCACGGTCTGATCTGCTCCCGGGTTCCCCTGCAGAAGGACAATGAGAAATTCCTAAGGAGACATTTTTGCCCCGTTTGCATTTGGGGGTGGGTTAAGCTCACTGGTGGGGACAGAGGGCAGCCATGATTCCTCAAACACTGACAGACCCGGGAGTCTGCAGAGTTTTGTTTCGGTTGTTCTAAAATCCAGGTTATTTAATTTTCGCACGTCTCTTGCTTGAGATCAAGGGATGGGATAAAATATGCATACTCTCACTCAGCCCTCTCTCCATCCCCTGAGTACACGTGAACCATCTTTTGCTGGGCAGGCAAAGGAAAGGGTTGCCTGGCTGCCCATACAGACCTACCAAAGCACTCTTCTCTCTTGTCTTCACATATCTCCGTGACATGGGCCGAGCTCGTGTCTTCAGACCAGCCCGCAGGGCATTCTGTTGTAAAGGATGTCTCCTACGGAGACAGACTTTGGCTTCCGTGGCTTTAAATTTTAGCTCCAGCACATCAATATCCTTCCCTGTAAAATGGAAATAATAAAAATTACCTCATAAATAGGATTACATTTGTTAAATGACTGGCCTCCAGTAGCCATTCAACAAATATGAATTTTGCTTTACTCAAAATCTTTCACTTAGGTCATATCATTTGCTCTTCACAGAACCCTGCTGGGCAAACAGCACAAATGCTGTAAGCACCCCCCACCCCACCTTTTCACAGATGATTAACTGGGTGTTTTGAAACTTGCTCAGTAATAATAATAATAACAATGAACTTTTATTCATGCTTACTACTTGTCAAGCATTGTTTCAACCATTCATTTTACATTTAGTCCTCACAACAAATCTATGGAGTGAGGGCTAAAAGTCCCATTTTACAGATGAGGAACATTAAGGCAGAGAAAGGCTACATAATTGCCCAAGGACAAAGAGCTGGCAAATTGAATAGTGGGAATTCACACCCTAGTAGTGTTGCTCCAAAAGAAGTGCTTTTCACCAGTATACGTCATGTCTCTATTTCCCACGGTTTTTAAGTAGTGGGTTGGACTCCCATCTGTGAGTACAAATCTAGAGCACTCTTTCCCCTCGGAGAAGGAATGCATTAGGGCCAGTAAACAAAGGACCCTCATGGCGAGAGCTCCAAGTTGTCAGATCTGCCAGCCGCAGGGAGAGAACTCTAATGGAGGATGGTGTTCCATATGCTAGGGGGCTGCGCACGCAGTAGGACCAGAGAGCCAGCCCAGAGAAGGCACACACAGCGGAGCAGTATGAGAACCCGAGAAAGCCTGGCAGGAGGTGCTCCCTTCACTTTGCCCTTTAGAGACGGGGATCTAGGGTAGAGAATACTGTTTGTTCACAGAGACCCTGAAGGTCCACAGCACCTGTTCATTCCCTGGCACTTAGCACTCTTTGTATTGCAGTTAGCAGTGACTATTTCTGATCTGCTCCTGAAGGGTATGACCAGATTTTACACATTTTTCTATCCCCCACTTGGAGCTTATAGTAGGTACTTAACAAGTGTGAGCTGGAAGAATAAATGATCGCAGACAAAGGAACATGCATGAGCCCCAAATGGATTTGGAGTTTGCCTTATGTTTTATTTTCATGCACGGCAGCGACCTAAATCCAATTTTTAAGCTTTTTTTTTTTTTCTGATAGCGAAAACATTTAAATGAAGATTCTTTGGGGACACATAAGCCGATATTTTCAACTATTCTTTTAGGGCAACTCTTATATTGTACCCATTTTCATGTTTTTATGTGTGCCCTTCACCCATTTAAAACCACAAATAGTATAACTTTTAAAAACTGAATGTGTAATTTAATAATATCTACCCACACCTACTAAAATGCTTTCTAATGCATAAAAGCCTACGAATATCAAGCCGCAATAGATTTTATCAGCTTCTGTGTAAGTGTATGAAGTGAACGCCGTGTTCCTCTCCATCTGAGATTTGTCAGTAATACTGATGTGTGTTTCTACCTTGTATCCATTAATGGATATGGTTGTAAATGGCAGCTTTAAAATAAACACAAAATGAAGTTTGGAAGATGAATTTCACAACTCTTAACATTTTATTCAATGTGCTGAGGAGGAAAAATTCTTCCTGTACCCTCTTAGGTTCGGTATCTGGGGCCCCATGTATTAAACAAAGACAGATTAAAAGGAGAAAAAGCACACCATTTCTGTTAGTACTTATACACACCAGAGTTCACCAGAAAGAAATGAAACTCAAAGAAGCAGATTCAGGGGCTTACATATCATTTTAACAAAGGCAAAGGGGCTTGGGCTTCATGGGATGATGAATTGTGGGGAAGAACTCAGAAATATATAAGGAGCTAATGGAAAATCGGGGCTATTTTAGTAAAGTCTCTTTACACAAACTCATCTTGGTGTTGACAGCTCCCTGTCTTCTTCCTTGACTCTTCTCTCCCTGGTGGGGGAAGGATCACTTGTGCCAAAGGGAAATTTACACACTACTTTTAAGGCAAATAAGGGAAGTACCAGAACACTTCCTGTGTCTGTTGATTCTTAGTTGCCTTCAGCTCAACATAATCCTTAGGCCAAAATGGCATCCTTGGGGATGACGTATTCTGATCTGCTTCCTACGGAAGGTAAAGAATATTACAGCTGACACGTGTGAATTATTTCCAATGTTACTGCTGTAAGGCCACAAGTCTAAACGTCTAAACCAAACTGACTCCATGACCGGCTTTAAGTTTCCCCTCTAAACTAGAAGGCCTGAGTTTCAGCTTCCCCGAAACTTTCTGGTAGTTACACATTGCCCAAGGCAGGAGTAACCACCCTTGCAACACCCAATCAGGAAGGGCCAGCGACCACCCTCCACATTGTTAAGGGAGAGGCCTGGAGCTAGAAACTATAGATAGGACCCTGTTACCGAATGTTCAAGTTAACCCCTTAGTCGCCGAGTAAACCCTAGGCTCACTCTGTGATTGGTTCAATTTAAAGGTACTGTAAATGTTGTAATTGGATCCCGCCAAAAGTAACGNTTCCTTGTTAAAGAAATCTGGTTTTATATGTTTTCTGACCTGGCACACGTACTTTTCCTTTCTGTTGTTTGTTGCACTCCATTGAGTTCTTTTTAAATTATTAAAAGTAACATACAATTATATAAAGTATACTTAAAAAAAGGGGAGAAGACAAGTCATCCGCAATCCTACTTTTCTATTACAAATTATGTTTTTGCATACTTTCTTTCAGTGTTATCTATTTGGATAGTTGCAGTGACGCAGGGCACCCATGCAACTTCAGACTTAACATATCACAACATGCTCTGTGCTCTTGCTCGCTCACAGTCCTCATTAGTGAGCAGCTGCAGAGTTCGCCTCACTATTTTCTGGTCCTCCGACACCTGAGCTATCTTCCCAGTGGCAGTTTGACCTCTAGCCAGGGGCGGAGGTGGGGTTGGCCACTTCTGGACCAGTGGAACTTGGGGCTCCGAGAGCGGCCGCAGAGGCTCCCAGGTTAAAGTAAAGCCTGGCCCGGCAGCACTTATGGCTCTGGGCTCCCTTCTTGCTCTCTTCCTGGTGCCAGGCTTCAGGAAGTAGACTTCCCAGGCCACCCCTCCATCCCCTTCCCTGAGTCCTGCCGCAGAGGGCCTGCCCAGAGTGGGTCCCTCCCAGCCACTCTCCCTTTCTGTCCTAGCAATCTGAAGACCTACTGCGCATAGAGGAAAGACCTGGGCAGCGCCATGGCCTGCCTGCTGGCCTCCGAAGTGCAGCAGCTGCTCCACAACAAGTTCGTGGTCATCCTGGGAGACTCTGTCCACAGGGCCGTGTACAAGGACCTGGTGCTCCTGCTGCAGAAGGACCTCCTACTCACTCCCACCCAGCTCAAGGCCAAGGGGGAAGAGAGCTTTGAACAGGACAAGCTGGTGGACGGAGGCCAGCGGGGCCCCATGCACAACGGCACCCAGTACCGGGAGGTCCGCCAGTTCTGCTCTGGCCACCACCTGGTGCGCTTCTACTTCCTCACCCGCGTGTACTCCAGCTACCTCAAGGCCATCCTGCAGGAGCTGCAGTCCAGCAAGCACGGCCCCCCGGATGTGATCATCATGAACTCCTGCCTCTGGGACCTGTCTAGGTACGGTCCCGACTCCTGGAAGAGCTACCTGGAGAACCTGGAGAGCCTGTTCGAACACCTGGGCCAGGTTCTGCCCGAGTCATGCCTCCTGGTGTGGAACACAGCCATGCCCGTGGGCAAGCAGATCACTGCGGGCTTCCTCCCGCCGGAGCACAGGCCCGGCGATGCCTCGCTGAGAGAGACAGTCATTGCAGCCAACTTCCACAGCTCTGTGGAAGCGAAGAAACACGGCTTCGACGTGCTGGACTTGCACTTCCACTTCCGCCACGCGGGGCGCCACCTGCAGCGCGACGGAGTGCACTGGGACGAGCGCGCGCACCGCCACCTCTCCCAGCTGCTGCTGGCCCACGTGGCCGACGCCTGGGGCGTGGATCTGCCCCAGCGGAACCCAGTGCCTCCCTCCATCCGGGTTGGCCCCGAGAGGACCAGACCTGGCCGGGGAATTGAGAGACGACCCCAGGCCAGCCCAGGTCCACCGGCCTTGGCTCCTTCTGGGTACCGCCCCCTGCTCCCACTTCAGCATGCACCCTGGCCCCCACCTCCCCGCCTGCCCATGGCCCTACATCCTCGTCCCTTTCCCTTTCAGGTGATGACCCGGTTCGTATTCTGTCCCCGAGGTAACTCTCTTGCTTCAGACCCCCCTTTCCAGTCCGATCAGTTCTCCTCAAACGATTTCCATTCAGATGTCCCCTCACCTACCCAGACAGGATTCTCCTTTGAAGATGATACCCAGCCACCTATGCCCCCTTTCCACACACCCTACCAGCAGCGGCCCCCTGTGGTTCATAGGGGTTTTCCCCGGTATGTACCGCCTGGCCCTTATGGGCCCTGGGGTCGTCGGCCCAGATCTTCCAAGAGATGGGCCCCATCCCACCCACACCCAAGGCCTCAATAAACTGACTTGGGGGCCTTTCTCCTCATCATGGACATGGACTGGGCAGATCATCTGACTCTCCCGAAACAGACTGACCTTGTTAGCAGAAGCCTTTGGTCCCTGCTTGGACTTCTTTTTGGTCATTGCTGTTACTAATGAAAGCAGGGAAGAGCAGTCTCAACCATTTTTGTTGGCTTGTGGCCTTTTCCTCCAGTCTCTGGCAGTGACCACGCATTATTCTGCCTCTCCACTCCTTGCCCTCTTTGTGTTTTTGTAAACGTAACATTGAAATAAAGAAGTAGTTTCACAAAAGTAGTTGTAGGTTTTGTGTGTTTTTATGTAATGGAGCCTCTCCCTTCCATTAAACAATTAGCTTCTTGAAAAACAAGGACAGTATCCGTTGACTGAGTGTTTCTGGCATCTACTTGACAAACTGCTCAAAGTGGAATTTGTCTACAATCATTCTGAAGGTTTCATTAAAATAGACCTGATTCCTTACAAAGTAACAGAAGAACTTTAACTTTCTGTGATCATATTTTTCCAGAGAGTCTCAAAGAATCATTGCATTTTAAAACAGAGAAGACTGAATATACAACATTTAACTAACACAAACAAGGTAACTGAAACCAAACGTGGTGAGTGGCTTGTTCTAGGTCACACAAGAGCCCTCATCCACTAGTCTTTCCGACTTTAGCCTATAACTTTCAAACCACAGGACTGATTCATACCAAGTAATATCAAACCAAGGACAGTTTACCAAACAAGCTCTTTCTATGAACATGATGGTGAAAACCCTTACAGGTGCTTAACTCCATAAGCTCATTGGTTAAGTGTGCAATGAATTACGTACGTAAACTACAGTTGATGGCATGTTTGTGACTTTATGATTTTTTGAATAGCCTTGAGTTTTGGACTTGAGAAAGTTAGAAAAAAGTAAGTTGCACTCAATGGCAATGTCTATCACCATCATAGAATAAAACTACAGTTGGAAGGGAACGGCCAGGGCACGACTCGGACAGATGGCCATGGCCATTTCTTCTCTGTTTTGTGGGAATGTTAACATCACCAAGACTTTATCTTTAGGCCCCTTATCACCCTAGACTAGTGAAGTGTTAGCACTTCGGTGAAATAGAACAGGACAGGACGAACATGGAATGATAGATTATTTCATTGGATTGAGTTGACAGGTTTATGAACCCTCACTTGGATCATTCCTGAACTTGACAAGTTCAAGTATCAGGAAATGTTATCCTGAGAAAAATGAAATTTGGGAAACCACAAAAAATTGATGAGATTAGCTCTCTATAGAAGAAATACACAGCAGCTTTTAATCTACTGAAAATACATAAAATCCATGAAGAATAAGACCTTCATCTTACTTACCTTTGTGTCTTAAATCCTAGTGCAATGTATAGAGCACTTAGTAAGTACTGAATAATGTTTCTTAAATAAATTAGGGAGTGAATGAAGAGGGGGTGTATAAGTGAGACTCACCCAAGTCTCAGACGTTTAATCATCATAGCACATCTGAAGGAATATTGTTAAAGCAAGCATGATGAAATGTTCAAGGTGGTACCTGCATGTCAGAATTTGCCAAAACATAACCAGCAAACACAGGAGAGAGAGCACCTGTCCAACCAATGTACGTGTTCTAATCCCATGGAGGAGATTAATGCGCCAGGCTGTAAGATTTGGTAAAATTAGCCATCAAGATGAGTCCGTTGCCTTCCGGCTTTACATTTCCCAAGCAAGACAAAGTAACGCTTAGGGGCTGATCTGAATAAGCTGACTCATTTAGTATTTATGTTTCCATGAATAAACAAACAAATCAGTGATGTGTTTTATCTCTCTTATGAGTCAGGTCAGTGTGGATTATTCCTCTTTAATCTGATCACACCTGACAAGGCAGGGAGAATGCGTTCTTACATATACAGGGCTGAGGACCAGACACTGAATCTGCTATAGTATGATATGGATTAAAATGCACCGATCACTTAATGGCCCTGTTTCTCTCGGAAGGGTAGGAGTGCAGGTAGACTTAAGCAGGGATGATCTTTTCCTGCCCAAGTGTATTAATTTCCTGGGGCTGCTGTAATGAAAACCACAAACTCAGTGACTTAAAACAACACATACTTATTCTTTTAACAGTTTAGGAGCTCAAAAGTCCAAACAAAATCTATATGGGGTCCCCTGCCATCCTACAGGATCAGGCCTCTGTCTATCCCTGCAATGTCATCTTCTGGAACTTTCTTCTTTGTTGCTCATGCTTTCAACCACATAGGGCCTTTCATAAGTTGGGTCTTTGCTCTTGCTCTTCCCTTTGCCTAGAATATTATGTATCCCCCACCCCTGGTTTCTTTGCATATCTAACTCTTCATCCTTCCATCCATACTTTCCAAGTCACTTCCAAAGGGCTTCGAGGATCATTTCATCTAAAAGTACTGTTATGATCTATCCTGGTGCTCATTCTCTCCTTGAATTGCCTACCCCACTCAGCAGTGGCTTCGGTAATTGCCTGTGTGTTAGCCACTCCCATTAGAAAGTAAGCTCTGTTAAGTCTCGTTCACTATTGAATTCCCAATGTTTAGTAGCACAGTGCCTGGCAAGGAAGGTGTTCAAGTGTATTTATTTTATTTGTTTATTTATTTTTCTTTTATTCTTTTTTTTTTTTACAAATAGTTTATTAGTGTATTTATTTTAGACAAATGTTCAAAGACAAAATTAATTCACATTGTATACTCATGAGAATGCAACTTAAAATTGAGCTGCATTTGACCACTTTTCTTTAGAAATTGTCTAGGCAGCTCTTTCTGCCCACAGGTCCTGTCCCTGTGCTTTAACAAAATCACCTTTTTGGGGAGCGTCTGGGTGGCTCAGCTGAGTGTCTGACTTCCAGGCAGGTCATGATCTCTTGGTTCACAAGTTCAAGCCCCGCCATCGGGCTCTGTGCTGACAGCTTAGAGCCTGGAGTCTGCTTCAGATTCTGTGTCTCCCTCTCTCTCTGCTCTACTCCCAGCTCGTGCTCTGTCTCTCTCTCTCAAAAATAAATAAAAACATTAAAATAAATAAATAAAGTCTATAGAATTCTACCATAACTTTATCTGAGTCATCCTGGGTGGCTAACACCCTTGAACTTCTTCACTCCCATGGGATTAGCCTGACAGCACCTTCAGTGCTAATTCCATATATAACCTGGCCTTTATCTTTCAGCCCCAAGCTTTCTTCTTTGCCCATTTTTACTATTGCTACCTTGCTCCTTAAGTCAAGAAACCTAACAGTGCAATCAAGCCATTGTCTGAAAAGAAGAGCCTAAATTATTCAACGGTTATGAGAGAAATTACTGTTTTATTGTTAAGACTTAACAATGCAGGGTTCATTCAGCCTGGCCTGCAACCTCAAGAAATAACAGCGCTCAAAGCTTTTTATACTTGACTCTTGTCTTCTGGAAAAAGAAAAAAAGTAAAACAGATGATTAAATTAACATTATACAAGCAGCGTATGATTCTCACCTTATTCTAGAATAAGATATACTGTTATAGCAAAGGCCAAAACTTCAAAGCTCTAACTATAGTTCCATAAGCACAGTGTAAGGCCCAGCATCTGAAATCAAATGGAATCTTGTATCCTTTCATAGGATGGGGATCAGCCCCCTCTCTCCTGACCAGCCACAAAGCTTTTATTTCCAGGGCCCCTCCTGCATTACATGTTACTTCCTATGAGCTGCATGCAGCTGCAGTTCCATCTCTGACAGTTTTATGTTCGTATATTCTGCAAAGGTAAGTTATTTGGAAAACGTGGATCATTAAGGTTCATAGAGAAAAGATTTGCCATTATTTTAAACTATTGTATGCTTGTCTTTAAAACTCTAGGATCAATATCTCATTCCTACCACTTTTTTAAAGAAGGCCTCTTGTCATTACATCCTTAATTCACAGTACAGTTTTTCAAAAGACTTCACCCATTAAACTTGAAAGAAAGCTTTCCTAAAACATATCTCTCTGACCATAATCTTTAGGCGAGGATGCTTGTAAGGATTTGTTCTGTAATTGCCCCATGCAGAAGTTCACAATGACTTAATGGATTAGAGGCTTTGAGAAGTTCTGCATGAAATGAACTTGATTAAACATGTTCAACCTAGTAGTTTCCAGATTTATTCAACCACAGACCATTTTCTTATGTATTATCTCCTAAAAACATGTTTTGGGAAATACTGTTCTAGAGAATGCCGCATAAAATAGTTGGTATAAATGAAAAGAAGTCTTGTTAGTGATATTTTACATACGGAGCCCTGTTTCAATGGAGCATTATAATAATCTGTGCCCAGGTATGAGCTAATATTCATTAGGTAGGCCTGTGACAAGTCTGAGATTGGTTAGTTAAGCGAAGTGAGATGAAATGGACCGGGAATGACGGCCTTCATCTTGCTGTAAGGTGGGAGCCTGGGGTGAGAATGGGGCTGTGTGGCCAGTCCAGCCTGCAGAGTGAGGCGCGCAGTGGAGGTAATAGTCATTCAACACAGCACCCTCTGTCAGCACTTAACAACACAGTTAGGAGCAGACCCCAGATCTCTAAGAAAGCCTTTCTTTGAAGAGTGAGAGAACCCACAGACGCTGCTGTGGCAGAGCCATACAACACCCTCCTCCCCCCATAAAGAAGACACACCAGCAGGCCATGTGGTCTGTGACATGGAGTCTGGCCCCGGTTCCCCTCCATTGTTCTGCAGGGATGCCTCTCAGACCTGGGTGGTACCTGGATTCTCATCTTCCTACTCCCATGTCTAGTCACATGGACTAATTCTTATATTTCATCTCAATAATTCTATCACTGCCAGATGGATCCTTCCCTAGCACTCATTCGTCCCTAACCACACATTATCCTGGTTCTCAAACTTTATTTGGAGAGCTCATGAAAACACCACTGCTGTCATCTCCCCGGCATAGTGGAGCCCTAAAATCTACATTTCTAGTAAGTTCCACATTTGGAAAACCACCAAAGAAACAAAAAATGTAGAAAGAAGTATGCAATCCCACTTATGAAACCATAACCTAAATTTATAACCGTTGTTAACGTTTTGTTGTATTTTATTTTTCTGCTGAAGTATTTTAAAGTAAGTTCCTTCCTAATATTTCATCCCTAAATATTTCATATGTGGGAAAGAAGGACATTTTCCTACATAACCGTAATATTACATCTAACAAAGCTGACAATAATTTGCTGATATCATGTGATACTGTTAGGGACTGAATGTGTCCCCCCACCCCTCCAATTCACATGCTGAAACCCTATCCCCTACTGTGATAGCATAGGAGGTAGGGCCTTTGGGAGATAATTGTGATGAGAGGCGATCATGAAGTTGAAATCCTCATGAATGGGATCAGGGCCCTGATAAGAGCCACAAGAGAGCCCGCTTCATCTCTCTGCTCTTGGCTATATAAGAATACGGTGAGAAGAAGCACCTGAGTGACTCAGTCAGTGAAAGCATTGGAATCTTGATTTTGGCTCAGGTCATGATCTCATGTTCATGAGATCGAGCCCCCGTAGGGCTCCGTGCTGAGCATGGGGCCTGCTTGGGATTGATTCTCTCTCTCTCTCCCTCTCTCTCTTCCCCGCCCCTGCTCACACTGCACAAGCAGTCTCTCTCAAAATAATAAAAAAGCATTTTAAAAAACATATAATAAGAGAGAGAAAAAGAGTGTTTTCATGAGAATCCAACCATGCTGGCATTTTGATCATGAACATCTAGAAAAATTTGTTTATCAATTCTAAATTTCTATGAGAAATATGTCTATCAATTTCTAACTTTCTATCTATTAATTTATGAATTTCCATTGTTTATAATTCACATTTATTTTATTGTTGTAATAAATTTCTATTGTTTATAAGCCACTGGTTTATATTACCAAAGTCTATGGTACTTTGTTTTACCAGCCTGAATTAAGACAGATGCCCATTACCAAAAATGTTTTCTACAGATATCCAAACTGGGATCCACTGAAGAATCACACACTGCATTGATTATTATGCCTCTTGAATCTTTTTTAGTCTAGAAGAAAACCCAAACACGTGCTTTTCCTTTTCATGACATTGACTCATTGACAAAACATATCCTATAGAATGTTTTACTTTGAGTTTCCCTGATTTCTGCATGATGCCACTTAATTTTTACTTCATCCCCTATGTTACTTGTAAAGCAAACATTAGCTTCAAAGTTTCGAGGAGATGCAAGGTAAACATTTTTGCTAGAGTATTTCATAGGCAAAGCAACGTATTTCACATTGTACCATAATAAGAAACATATAAAACTGGTTCCCTAGTATTCAGTACTAAGATTGATCACCAGATAAATGGCGACAGCCTAAGCCTCCATTTTTAGTTATATTTTTCTCATGGATGGAAATAGAGGGTGTTATGCTGAGCGAAATAAGTCAGGCAGAGAAGGACAGATACCATATGTTTGCACATATAGGTGGATTAGGAGGAAGCTAACGGAGGACCATGAAGGAGAAGAAGGGGAAAAATAGTTGGGGAGAGGGAGGGAGGCAAACCATGAGAGATTCTTGAATGCTGAGAACAAATCGAGGACTGATGGTGGTGGGGGGGAGGGGAAGGAGGGTGATGGGCATGGAGGAGGGCACTTGTGGGGGTGAGCACTGGGTGTTATATGGAAACCAACTTGATAATAAACTAAGAAAAAAATAAATAAATAAAGTTATATTTTTCTACTTGCAATCAGCAAGTGTCCTGTGGCTGATATGCTGGTACCAGGTCAGTATTCCAGTTCCTCATCAGTCTTTCAACTTAACAATTTTAGCAACCATTGATGACTCTTGCTTAAAATGGTGATTTCATTAGGACTGGAGAAACTGATTTTCTGGTTTTGCCATTCCTGGTACAATTCTTAGCCAACATTCTTTTGTAAAAGACAAATATTTTCATCAACCAGAGCTATTTGGTTACTCTGAGACCCACCTCCTACAGAAAAGCCTGGCTACCATGAGATATGACAATAGGTACAACTGGGTTCTACTCTTAGATTCCTCCTCCCAATCAGCTGGGGGCTTTACTGACAGGACCCAGACACAGAGCAAAGGAAATGACACTGATCATCTGAAATGTGGTTCTAGTTAGAAGCCAAGTCTTTGAAACAAACCAAGAATCCTGATTGGGAAATAAGCTCAGAGCTAGACTAACACCAAGGAGACAGACCAGGTGGAGATGACTACAAATAGAACACAAGTGGTCTTGGTTTTGCAGATGGGAAGGAGGCAAAGTCTCCTAGAAAATTCTAGAAAAGACTCTAGAAAACCAACCAATAGGCCGGTTAACAAAAGAATGTCAAAAGTGGGAAAATTGTCTTTGCATGTGAGTCGTCTTCATTTTGGGATTGTATCTTTCCTAGTTGACCAATAAATAAATTATTGCATATCAGAGTGAGGTTATTTATGTACCTGTGTCAATTGGCAAATGATATACCAGTCTCATTAGTTTATTGGCAAATTCATATTTCTTAACTCAAAAAATGTTTATTTTGTATTGGGCAATACATTCCATTTTCATGGCTAGAGATAAAATTTGAATAAGAAAGCCAAATTATATGATATTTTTCCAGAAAATTGCTATTGGGTAGATTAATTTAAGAATGCTTTACTGAGTATTTTTTTATAGCACCAACCATGTGCCAATCACAGTGGCAAGGACTTAACTACCAAATTCTTAAAGTTTTTCATTGAAATAACTCTAGTGGTGGGGAAGATTGAACCTCTGATTCACAGGACATCTGCCTGTAGCAACTGGCAGATCCCCACGGATCAAATTTATTTTACACCTCATATTAAAATATTAACTGAAATGCTGTGTTCAACTCCATACAGCATCATTATTTGTTTTATATTAAAAAATAGTAATAATGTCCTTCAAAATGTTGAGTAGAATCAGTGCTACAAAAATACTATAAGATTCAGGGTCCTAATCTATAGAACTAGTGGATGATGGCAGTATCTCATAGGATTATTACAGATATCGACTGAGGTAATATTTATAAAGTCCTTGCAGCTGTGATTGGCACATAGTTGGCACTATAAAAATATTGATTGGAAAAATTAAAGATGTGTTCCAAGATTTGTTCCAACTAATATCTCCCAGAATATTAGTAACCCAGTTTGAGTGTGATTTTAAAATGTAAGGCCATAATTATGGTTGGAGTAAGAGAACACAGAGAATGTGATTGTTTATTTGGGCTGAGTTAGAAAAGGAATCAAAGAACAGAGGGAAATGGACATGAAGCCATGGCCGTGGCAGAAAGGAGTGGTGTCCAGACAGGTTGATTGTATAGCTTTTAGCAAACGTTTCAGAGCATCCGCCCCAGGCAGAGGGCCAGGCACTGAGGACTATGGGAACCTACCTAGTTGTTCAGATGATGTGATCCAGTGTTTCTAGAACACTTGCATCAGAATTACCTAAGGTGTTTGTTAAAAATAAAGAGTATGTGGCCCCAGCCTGGATGTATACAATCAGAATCAATGGGGGTATGCCAGAGGCATCAGGATTTTTAAACAAACACCAATTCCTTATGTAACTAGAATGTGAAAACCATTGTTGTAAGGGATATTGCTCAAAGTTAATGCCCTTTTCTCTTTACAAATGCCAATTTAAAAATATAATTTAAAAAGTATAATCTGTGCAGCATGTCAGAATAGCCTAGAACTGTTGGCTGGAGGAAAATGTAGCAATCAGGTAGCCCAGTAATTCCTAACTCTAGTAGCATGGTAAAGTAACCTGGGCAGTTAAACAAACAAATAAATCAAACAGTCCACAGGCCCCACCCCAAAACAATTAAATCAGAAACCCTGGGGTGACAACCTGGGCATAAATGTACTTAAAATCTCTCTAAATATTTGTAATGTGCAGCCAGGATTAAGAATCACTAACCTGGTCCAACCTCATCTTGCAGATGAGGAAACTGAGGACTTGGAAATTAAATGGCTTGCCTAGGATGGTAGAGCTACCTTCCACAGGTAATTGTGTAAGGTACACCTGCTGTGTACCAGTGCAGTGTTTTTCAAAACAAAGGTAATGACCCAATAGTGGATTGTGAAAACAATCTAGTGCATCCTGCATTTTTTTTAAATGAAATAGAATAGAAGATATCAGAAGACATAGCAGTAATGGTATTATTTCATGGTGTTTGTTCTGTGACGAGATGTTAAACATAATTCTCATTTTCAGTTGTCCAAAAAGTTGGAAAGTCCTGCTCTGGACTTAAAATTCTATTATCTAAGGATAGAAGCTGTCATTTATATCCAGGAGGGATAAACCTGCCTCCTCTGCCCAGCAAGTAACCCACAGAGAGGGTCTGCATGTCACTGAGGTCAAGAACACATGGTTGGGGGTGCAAATACCTTCAGGTAAACAGAATCTGTGACCCTTATTGATGATGAAAGCATGTGTAAGAAGTTAAACTCTTTAGAGCTCAGGTACCTAAACTTTACAATGAAACCGACCTCATAGAATTGTTAGTTTTAAATAGCACAATATCTATAAAGCATTTAGCACAGTGTCTAGCATATAGTAAATTGTCAATAGATACAAATAACTAAAAAGGGATTCATGATCTACCATTTCCCGACTCTAAGAAGAAATAACTTAAAAATGCACCAGGAGGGCTCCTGGGTGGCTCAGTCGTTTAAGCATCCAACTTCGGCTCAGATCATGACCTCACAGTTTGTGAGTTCGAGCCCCATGTGGGGCTCTGTGCTGTCACCTGAGAGCCTGGAGCCTGCTTCAGATTCTGTATCTCCTTCTCTCTCTGCCCCTCTCCCGTTCTCAAAACTAAATAGATTTTTTTAAATGTTTTTAAATGTACCAGGATTAGGATGGTCTTTGGAGGGATGTGTGTTCTTGGGTCTGTTTATTTTAGGAAAAAACAAAAGTTTAAAAAATAGTTGACATTATTGTTTCAACAGGCAAAAAATTAACATAAACAATTTTCTATTTTCACAGAACTGGAAATCACGGTATCCCAAAGATGACTGCTTATCTTGGAGACAAAACATTCCAATGTTTTTTAAAGAATGCCTTGTCATAACAGGTGTACATCAGTCATGTGATGTCATAACTCATTTAGTTTCATACTCTTTTTCTTTCTAGAAAGACATTCAACATTGGCAGAAAAAAAAGCATTTTGCATTTGTTTCTGGTGGCTGGATCCCAAATAAAATGACAAATTAGGCTGATGGACCCAAATCCCCCTACAGTTGCTCATGGACTTCAAAAGTTGCTCAGATCCTTTGCGTGAACAGAGACGTGTCTCAGGTATAGCTCTCCGCTTTTAATACATACCTCTTCAACCAAGAAATAAAACCCCCTAATACTCACCCATGCTTCAGCTTCCATTTTGTAAAGAGACCATCTCACCTGGTCCTAAAAAATAGACATGATTGGAATACTAACATTTGTATGGCAGCGGGTAAAAATTCTAAGTGTTCTTTTTCCTCTCATTCCTTTGAAAGCATATGGATGTTTTATAATGTCATTTGCATATATGCACATACATAAACACACATACATGCATACACACGCATATATGTACAGTTAACACACATAGAAAGGACTATGATTATATAAGTCTGTCGGACATAAATGTATTGAACTAGGCATTGCAGAAAATTAAGAAATGCATAAAAACTAGCCCTGTCATCGGAAGTTATCAAAATCCTTAGGAGAAAGAGGGCAAAAACCTCTTTGACCTCGGCAGCAGCAACTTCTTACTCAACACGTCTCCAGAGGAAAGGGAAACAAAAGAAAAAGTGAACTATTGAGACCTCATTAAAATAAAGGCTTCTGCACATCGAAGGAAACAATCAGCAAAACTAAAAGGCAACTGATGGAATAGGAGAAGATATTTGCAAATGACCATATCAGATAAAGGGTTAGTATCCAAAATCTCTAAAGAACTTATCAAACTCAACACCCAAAAAGCAAATAATCCAGTGAAGAAATGGGCAAAAGACATAAATAGACCCTTCTCCAAAGGAGACATCCTTATGGCCAACTGACATGAAAAAATGCTCAACATCACTCATCATCAGGGAAATACAAATCAAAACCACAATGAGATACCACCTCACACCTGTCAGAATGGTTAACATTAACAACTCAGGCAACAACAGATGTTGGCAAGGATGTGGAGAAAGAAGATCTCTTTTGCACTGCTGGTAGGAATGCAAACTGGTGCAGCCACTCTGGAAAATAGTATGGAGGTTCCTCAAAATTTAAAAATAGAACTACCCTATGACCCAGAAATTGCACTATGAGGTATTTATCCAAGGGATGCAGGTGTGCTGTTTCGAAGCGGGCACATGCACCCCCATGTTTATAGCAGCACTGTCAACAGTACCCAAAGTATGGAAAGAGCCCAAATGTCCATCAGTGGATGAATGGATTAAAAAAATGTGGATATAAAAAAATGTATATATATATATATATACATACATATATAAAATGGAGTATTACTCGACAATCAAAAAGAATGAAATCTTGCCATTTGCAACTACATGGATGAAACTAGAGGGTATTATGCTTACTGAAATTGGTCAGTCAGAGAAAGACAAATATCACAGGACTTCACTCATGAGAACATTAAGACACAGAACAGATGAATACAAGGGAAGGGAAGCAAAAATAATATCAAATCAGGGAGGGGGACAAAACATAAGAGACTCTTAAACATGGAGAACAGAGGGTTGCTGGAAGGGTTGTGGAAGGGGAAGAGGGGCTAAATGAGTAAGGGGCATTAAGGAATCTACTCCTGAAATCATTGTTGTATTATATGCTAACTAACTTGGATATAAATTTTTTTAATTAAAAAAAAAAACAACTAACCCTTTCATCAAGGAGCTGAAAATCCAGTGGAGAAGATAGGACATGTGCACAGATAACTCCAGCCAGGAGAAAATTCAGTAAGTGCCAGAGAGATGGCTGCAGCACTGCGGGGGTTCAAAGGGATCGACTACATGCATCCAGCAGAGGTGAGAGCAATGAAGTCTGTGGCAAAGGAGGCATCCGAACAGCATCCTGAAAGACGGCCAGGCTTCACCTCTGCTGACATAAGGTGGCATGTCGTCCAATGAGGGAGAGACCATAAACGAGGATCCAAATGTAGGTAGGAAAGCGTGCCCAGGGTGCATTGAGGAAGTCGCTTTGGCCAGAGCACAGAGCTCACAAGGGAGAGAGAGGTCGAGAATTCAGGGTAAGGGGTTATATAATAGTTTTCTTGGCCACTGTAACAAATTGCCACCCGATGGTGGATTCAGATAACACAGATATATTGTCTTACAATTCTGGAGGAAAGAAATCCAAACATGGGTCTCACTGGGCTCAAATCGAAGTGTCCACACAGCTGTTTTACTTTCTGGAGGATTTAAGGAGAACCCATTCATTCCCTTGTCATTTCCAGGTCGAAGCTGCTCCCATCCCTTGGCTCCTGGCCCCGTCCGTCCCTCTCCAAGGTGAGCAGTGGCCCCAGCAATGGCCAGTTGAGTTTTTCTCGCATCATATCCAAACATGCTTTGGATGCCTCTTCTGCCTCCTGCTTCCACATTTAAGGATCTTTATGTTTACCCACCCAGATAATCCAAGATAATCTCCCCATCTCAAAATCAGCAATTACCAACCTCAATTCCACCCTCAACCTTAATTCCTCTTTGCCACCAAATCTAACATATTCCTAGGTTCCGGGAGATGGGACATGAACATCTTTGGGTGGGGGATTGAGGAGGGGGGGAGTGTTCTCCCTACCATAAACTGGAACCCCAGATTAAAGAGCCCTGAATGTCAGGTTTGTCATCCGCATTTCTCGTGCTGAGGCAGAAAACACAGTGTCTGTTTTCAGATAAAAGATGGTTTATTTAAAGCAAATATTTTCTTGTTTTTAGCTGGAATTGCAGCAATTCAGTATAGTAACCCAGATTGTCTCCTACTGATTGAATGTTCCAGTTGGCAGTTATAGATTACTTTGATTAATAAAATATGGGGAAATAAATTAAATATTGATAAATGCAGGTTGGTATGTTCAGTTTTCCAAAACACAGGACCCGAAGGGAGAGGAAATCATGAAAGAGGATCTCAGTATTGGAAATATTGGGAAAAACTGCCTTAAAATATATAGCCTCTGATTATTCCAGTTGGTTCTACCTGCAGTATGTAACATTTTTCTGTATTATTGACACATCTCTAGGATCGCAGGATGAAAACTTTGGAAAAGATTAAAAAAATACATTTGGCAAATGCACTGCATCTTCCCACTTGTTTATGGCTTGATCAATAATTCATCCCTTAGCATCTGTCTCTTAAAGACTATCTTGTCTGTTGTCTTTATGGATGACAAAATAGAGACTGAAAAAACAAAATACCTTCTTTTTAAAGCACACAGCATCTCAAATGAAATGCCCCAAATTTATGGTGTATAGATAACAAAAACAAATGACTTGAAGCTATACAACTAGGAGAGGGAAGAAATATCTGGTAAAGCAGGAAGCACAAATAAGAAAACAAAATCCATCTGGGTTTGGGCATGGAGCTGTTCAAATGGTCTTTATTTATTTGCTTAGCCAATTTGAGGTTCCTTCCTTTTAAAATACCATTTCAGGGGCGCCTGGGTGGCTTAGTCGGTTAAGCGTCCGACTTTCGCTTAGGTCATGATCTCGCGGTTCGTGGGTTCGAGCCCCGCGTCGGGCTCTGTGCTGACTGCCAGCTCAGAGCCTGGAGCCTATTTCAGAGTCTGTGTCTCCCTCTCTCTCTGACCCTCCCCTGCTCACGCTGTCTCTCTCTCTCTCTCCTAGAAATAAGTAAAAATATTTTAAAAAATAAATAAATAAAATACCATTTCAGGGTGCCTGGGTGGCTCAATCAGTTAAATACTCAATTCTTGGTTTCAGCGCAGGTCATGATCTCATGGTTCTTGGGTTCGAGCCCCATGTCAGGCTCTGTGCTGATGGTGTGGAACCTGCTTGAGTTTCTCTCTCTCTCTCCCTCCCTGCTTGCTATCTTTCTCAAAATAAATAAACTTAGTAAAAATTTTTAAAAAATAAAAATAAAATACCATTTCAGTTAAAATGTTCTACCGTGAACTACAGGAGTATAAGTTTACGTGACTGTTTGTTGCACTGACCACAGATTCCTTTCTATTCCAGCTGTTTGTGTGGAATAGATGTCAAATTCCTAGAGCCTACCTTTCTGATCTGAATTAAGAAATGGTGAAAAGGTAGAACAAACTAGTTCTGTGACAGACACATCTAGGCAGGAAGAGGAGTGTCAGGTAGGCACATGGACTTGAGCACTTCCTACGCACCAGGGGCTGTGCGGAATTACTGAGAATTACTGATTACTACTAGTAATCTTATAAAGAAACCAAGACTTAGAGAGGTTAATTTGCTTACCACCGTTAGCGAGGGAAGGAACAGGGAGTTCATCCCTTGGCGATCTTCTGAAAACACAAATGTAGTCATTTTAATCCTGCTTTGTAAACATTATCTCTTTAAAACTCACAGTCTTGTGGTTCTCCACCTTGGCTTGGCATTAGAATCACTTGGGGACCTTTTACAAAATACCATTGCCTAGAATCCACTCAGGACTACTTAACAACAACAGTAATGCTCATGATAGCAAACACTTACACTGGGCTTACAACTGCCAAACTTTTTCCAAGTGCTACAAATATTCTCCTTTAATCCCCCAAACAACGCTGTGATGAAGACATCATGAAGTATCCTCAATTTATAAGTGAGGAATGTGAGGCCCCAAAAGAGTAACTGCTTAGCTCAAAGTCACGTGACAAAACCGAGATTCTGGGGGCTCCTGGGTGGCTCAGTCGGTTAAGCATCCGGCTTCGGCTCAGGTCATGATCTCCCGGTTCCCGGGTTCGAGCCCCGCGTTGGGCTCTGTGCTGACAGCTAGCTCAGAGCCTGGAGCCTGTTTCAGATTCTGTGTCTCCCTCTCCCTCTGACCCTCCCCTGCTCGTATTGTCTCTCTCTCAGAAATAAATAAAACATTAAACATTTTTTAAAAAACTGAGATTCTGATCACAGGCAATCTGGCATCAGAGTCTGTGCTCAGAAAACAGAAACAAAACACATTAACCAACCACAACAAAACCCCTCACTGATAACCTCTGGAGGAAGCTAGAGAACCAACCCATTATTATTTAAAATGGCAGATAAACAGGTAGGATTAGGCATTTATTCAGCCTTTATATGTATAAACTGTGCCTTCCCATAATCAGTAGATTGATATGTAGTCTCTCTTCTTAGGAGAACTTCGACTAACAAATGAATGAGTAATAAAATTAGAATATCATCATTTTGCAGGCCTCAACAAAATAATGAATGTAAGCCATGATCATCAACAGATCCCAATTTCTCAAAAAGAAATGTCCAGATTCTTCCTTATAAAAATACACCCCACCTCCTATGAAGTGTTCTTGCTAGAAAAGTCAAGACTCTTCAAGCTTCTATAACCAAATACCATTTGGGGACAAAACAAGAGACCAGAGAAACATGTCACATGACATCTTGGGGACACAATCAACAAAATTCAGCATGTGGAGAACTCAACAGACAATACACTTGAGTTTCTTCACATGTAAGTCGGAAGAGAGACAATGAGAGTGGAATCTATGGATTGAAAGATTTATATAAACTAATTGCAACATATGAATGCATCAATCACATTTGGATCCTGATTTTATCAAATGCATGTAAACAATAAAGTTGGAGGACTTTTGAACATTTAATGGATACTTGATGCTATGAAAATAATTATTAATTTCTTTTTCATGTGATAATTGTATTGTGGTTATGTTTTTAGAAAGAGACTATACCATTTACAGATACACACAGAAATAGTTACTGGTGCAATGAAGAATATACAGCAATAATTACTATGTAAATCGATATTTAAAGGTGTGTGTTTAAAGCAGAACTGACTTGATTCCTGGTTCTATCCTGTACTTTTACTAACTTCTTCGATGACTTAATTGAAATCATAATTCTCATCATCATCGTTTCATAAAATAGCCTGCATGCAGCAGGTTTTTAATTAGTCTTTTTTTTAATTAAGAAAGCAATAGCAGATGATGTGGGATTAGAGCACAACACCAAATCCTTTTCTAAAGCCCCCTATGAGAGTGCTACTCAGAGATAATTGTCAAATTCATACATACTTCTGGAGAGTTGTCCTCACTGCTTGGCCATTCTTGACTTGATCTTTTTTTTTTCTTGGCTTCTCTATCACATTTTCCAAATGGATGTTCTGAGTTGTATCTACTTTTTACAATGTTTTACATCTCCTCTCAAGACTTAATTCTTATTTTTAGAAAGTTCCTTATTTTGTCCTCGGTATTCTTCAGAAAGCCTCTGTGCTATTTTATTTATGTTTTCACTCATTTGCTCATTCACTTGCTTATTCAAACATGTTTAGTGAGCTCCCATTTTGTGCCAAGAGTAGGTGTGAGGATACAACAGTCAAAAGACAACAGTTCCTTCCCCGTGGGTACACAGAGACCGTTTGAACATTTCTTGCTATGTTTACCGTCTTTTCCTCCTCTCTTCCTTTCAAAGACCAATGGCTCCTCACTTCCCCCAGGCACTTGGAAACTCTCGTCTAGCTTAGTAGAAAATGAAAACAAAAACAAAAACCCCACAGGCTAAAGAGGTAAAACGATCCAGGCTCAAATCCTGATTCTCTCGCATAGTAGTTATACAGTTTTGCACAAAGTTCGTCTCTAAGCTTGTGTCCTGACCTGCAGAGTAAGAATCAGAATACCTAAGTCATAGTGCTGTGGGACAATGAAAATTAGAGTATGAAGCTGAGTGAAACACCTGGCATGTGGTAGACACTTGATGACAGCAGTTGCCATTATCTTCATCACACACCATCAATCTTCCCCACTTTCACAAATACCTTTTTCTTTCACAGTGGTTTTTCTCCTCTATCTGCAGAAGGATGTGGTCACACCACACAGCATTGGCCAGATCATCATGCCCATGCAGAGATGTTCTTCCCAGCTCCCAGGTAATCTCTACTTACATAGGAGAAAAGATGTTCCCTTCCTAAACCATCATCAGAACCACACGTGTCCCATCTCTTTCATTGATGTGTTTCTCCCTGCCTCTCATTCAAAGGAGGAGATGCTGATGACAAATGCATACACAGCAGACCTCTGGGAGCTCCAGGATCTCAGACAAAGAAGCTTGACTTTAACTGGTTCTCACCGTGCTCCGCTGGGCACACTTGGCCTTTTTTGGTTACATCAGAAACAACAGTCAGCACATGAACTATAGGGCCTTTACCTTTCAACATTCGAGAAAGTGTTTTCAATGGTCCTTCTATCTTCCACTCATGCTCCACCAGGAGATTCATAGAACCACGTTTACTACCCTCACTTAGGGGTGAGAACTTTGAGTCCTCGTTTGGTTAAGCACCTTGCCCAACAACAGGCAGGTTGGTGGTGGTGGAAAGATTTGCTCCACTCTTTCTGGAATCCATGTGCCAGAAGAGAATTCCTTCTTCTCCAGTCATATCACATAACAAAGAGTTTGCTGCCCTTAGAAAAGAGTCTAAAGGGAGAATGAAGTAAAATAAGAGAACAGAGATTAAACAGGGGGAAGAAAAATAAGAGGCAAACTAAATCAGCATTTTTAGCAGATGGTCTCGGGTTGCTGCACCAGGCGTGGTTGTCTTCTCTACCAGAGCATTATGCTCTGTCTGCAGATCCTTTAAAACATCGCTCATTCGTTCATCATCAACTGCTCACCTAAGGGGTGCCCCCTACACTGGTGCCGGGCTTACAGGTGCGTAAGGAAGTGAGAGTCTGCCCTCCAAATCACTCTCTATCACAGGAATTTTGTTATAAATGCAAGATGCTTCCACTTAGCCTGCAGGGCTTCTCTGGAGAACAATCACAAATGACCTCAATTATCAGGGTGTGGGCCAAGAACTCCTCTGCAGCAGAGTTCTAATCTGTGTCTCAGTTAAGTTACCTCTTGTCCTGGAATCCTGGCCCCATCATGGGATTCAAATAGAATGGTGAAGAAATATGCTCTTTTGTAAGATATTCTTATCTGACTTCATTCCAAGAGCTCAAATTTCCACCACTACATTCGTATGAATTAACCAAGGAGAATGGAAGATGGAGAAACAGCCCAGGTGTTTCTAGAAGGCAGGACTCTTTAACCCTGGGCTCAACTTTTAAAATATGTTTTGGCACAAAGTCTTTTGGCTCAGATGCTTCTGGAGAAAGTTTAATATGTATATTTGAATCCTTGATTTACATGGGAGCTGAGGAGCTTCCTAGGAAAAAGATTCGAATCATGTATACCCAAAAGGATTAGATGTGCGTGCATACACACATACACACACACACACACTTGTGCACATGTGCACATGTGTATATTCAAAGCTTGCCGGTGGCTCCAAAGCAGCTAGATTACATACAAGGAGAATGATGGGGACCACTAGGGGAGAACATTCCATGAGGAAGGAGAATCTTTGGCCTTGGGAGCTCAGGGCCCTTGTGATTCTAGGGATCACAGGGAGCCTTATACTTCTTAGTAGTCAGTATTACTGAAAACCAAGTATAGCAGGACTCTATCTCTAATGGCAAAAATATATGGTGAGATTCCAACCTCAAAGGCAGATGTTAATTTTGGTCACATCAACTTGGCATTAGGAACAATATTCTGGCATCGCTGTAGACAAGTCAGACAAGAAACTGAGAAATTAGGAAGTCAGCAATAAGCAGGGCTGACCCATGGACACATGTGAGCCCAACTACAGCATTCCAAAAATTGCTAAGGAAGGGAACATTGTCTAATCAGCTAAGACCAGATTCCCCTGCCTTTAGCCTTTCTCGACTATTTTAACAGCTAAAACCAAAAAGCACAAAAAACCATAAATCCATTCCCAAAAAAGTTGGTGAACAAAATTAAGATTTTTAAGGAGCCTCAGTAAATAGCACTCCTCTTCCCCACCTGGGCTCTGAGCAAGGTGAGGAAATAAAACACAGATAGAGCTAGTGGGGATCAACTTTGTCACTGCTAGAGACCAGGCTGGAAGACTAGGCTTTAGGCCTAATGGTCAAGTGGGCTGAAATTAGACAGACTTGCCCATAGACAAGCATTTGCTGGACCAGGACAGGCTCAGGCAAGACAGAGAGTACAAAGAGATATTGTACTTTCTCAGAAGGTTCACTCCAAAACGAAGAAGCAGAGCTGAACCAAGTGCCTAGCAGTTCTTCCAAAATTATGATCAGATTACTCACTCCATTGCCCCAAGGGTGGAATGAGTAAAGGGGTAAAGAGAGACAAGGCCTCTGTTTAGGGAACTCCTCATTATAGAATCTGGGAGAGGAGAAAGGTGCCTCTCTCCTGTATCAATCAGGGTTCTTCCAGGAAAGCAAAATCCATGTCAGAGTTATTAAATACAGAGTAGGAAACACAGGGAATTGGTTACAAAGGTGTTAGAGTTGCTGAAAGAATATCCTGGATGAAGGGAGCATCCCAAAGGCTAACAATTGGGAAGCCACTATCCATCCTTTGGGCTGGAGGGACAAGTGAGAAGGTGGTATTACCTGAGCCCAGGATCTGGGACCACCTGGAAGACCCTTAGCAACACAGGGGCCTATCTGGGCAGGAGCTGGAGCCATACAGGATTTGCAGTTATTGCTGGATAAGCCTTAGGAAGCAGAGGAAAAGGGTGAGAAATACTCTGGCTTCTCCTGTCCTCCCCAATTCCAATCTCCAGCAACACCTCTGGCCGGCAAACCTAGTCTAGAGCTGGTGGTCAGGAGAGCCTGAGAATCAGAGCTTGTGACGATCAGATGGACAGAACACAGGCAGAAAATGGGTCTGAGTACAAACAGGCAACTAGCCAGCACCACCTTTAGCAAGGAAGAATTTGATTAACATTTTTGTCCATAGATTAAAGAGGGATTTGTATACTTACCACACAATGAAACCTTTCCACCTACTCTTTATTTCTTCATATTTCTCTCCTGCAGCGGTAGCCATGACTCTCCCCATCTCTCTTCCCTGCTGAGCTCTCTTTCCATCCCACTGGCTGTCCTCTGCTTCCCCACCCCTTTCTCTGAGTCCCCTCCACAAAAGCCTTGTCCAAAAGTCATGAGGACATCACCTTCTCTAGCAAAGCTGGTTCTCGGTGGGGCTCTCCCAGTGACCATTCTGGGCTTCGATACTGGGTAAATGGCATTGACATGACCAACCCGGCCATCACAGTTTAGTCAAGGCAGTGACATTACCTACCTAAGGAGGGAGTATTCACCTGCTCAAAATAAGGTCATCAGCAGGAATCCTGCTGCCTCCATTTCCCCTTCCAGTTGAGAGCAACTGACCACTTAGTTACCCTGGTTAATGCCTAAGTCCAAAACACAGCCCCTGAAGCCTCCACCTGGCCCACAGAGGTGTTTGCTTTGGATTTACCAGAACTGAAAGTACCTCTTTCTGTTTCATTTTCCTGTAACCACAGAATTTAGGCATCTGTTGGAGGGTGGTAATCACTGCTCTTTCAAGGTGGATGAAACAGATTAGAATGGTGCCTGGGACATAATAGGAATTTGTGTGTTGCTAACACCCAGTTAGATTATACATGATTGCATCAGTTTGCTTAGGGCTGCTGTAACAAAGTACCACACACCTGGTGGCTTAAACAATAGAAACTTATTTTCTCACAATTCTGGAGGCTAGAAGTCTGAGATCAAGGCTTTTTTTCTGAGCAGGGTTAGTTTCTTCCGAGGCCCTAGTTGTGTCGATGGCTGTCTTCCCCCTGTGTCTTCACATGTTCTCCCCGCCATGTAAATCTGCATCCTGACGTCCTCTTCTCTGGGGACAAGAGTCACGTTGGGTTAGGGCTCACCCTATTGTATCGATGTCCAAATAGGGTCCCATTCTGAGGTAGCAGGAGTTAGGGCTTCAACATATGAAGTTTGGGGGATGTGATTTATTCAAAGTCATACTTCATCTCATGCAATATATGATGAGTGTTAACTTATTATGTGAACTACAGAGGACAACACAAATATTTACATGGTTAACTTTACTGTTGGTAGTGGCAGGACCAGGATTAGACTGTGGAGTTTCTGCCACCCTAATCCATCCCTGCTGGCTCAGTTAGAGTGTCTTTCCATCATGGTGGGATTACAGTGTAGTTGTTCGATGATCAAGCTGTGTAGCCATATACCTATGGACCTAAATCCCAGATCTATTACCTATTAGCTACGTGACCTTGGACCAGCTCCTTAACATCTCTTGGTTTAGTTTTGGCATCAGTGTAATGAGATAATAGCAGTACCTTCGCCACTGAGAGGGATGAGGGTTGAGTGAAATGATGTATGTTGTCAGGGAGGAAAAACTTTGCCTCTACACCCTTCTGTTTCATATTTGGGGAATTGCAAATTAAACTAACGAAAGATAAATTAACCGGAGAAAAGTCACATCATTTTTATTAATGTTTACGTGTGTGGAAGTTTGTAGAAAAGGAGTGAAGCTCAAAGAAGTGGTCAGACTCGGGGGCTTACCCATCATTTTAACTAAGGAAAGGAGGTTTGGGCTTCAAGGAATGATAAACTGTGGGAAAGGAACTACGAAATATGTAGGGGAACTGATGGAAGATGAGGGTTATTTTAGCAAGGTCTGTTTATGGAGATGCATCTCGGTGTTGATTCTCCATTTCCAGAGATTACAATCACTCCTGCCTCCCTGGCCTAGAGGTGGGGAGGGGGGGCAGGCAGCAATTTCATAAAGGAAACCTTATGCCCCACTTTTAGATAAACAAGTGGAAGGCAGACTCTTCCTGGATCTGTTGAGTCTCAGTTGGCTTTCAATTCAGAGTAACCTTATGCCAATGTAGCACATTTTGGGGTGGTGTGTTCTGATCCCTGTCAGTGTAAAGTGCTTAGCACCAGGTGGGGTCAGTCCTGGATAGTCACCTATCATTAGAGTCAAATATGCATTTCTGGAGCCCAGCACATCAAGGCAGCTTGGAAAAGGAAGAAGCAGTTTTGTCTTTTCTTCAGTTTTTCTGCCTAGGCTTCCCTACGTGCAAGCTTTTCCACATTTAAAGCATATCTACTTCCACCCTGAAAGTTCACTCAAGTCAGCCCCCTCCTCTGCATCCCTTTGCTACAGACCTGGTTTAGGTTCAGGTAGCATAGACTGCCCTCTGCCTACCTTCCTTCCGCCCTCTCAAATACCAGGGAAAAATGCAGAAGCCTTCATGGGCTCCCCACTGCCTTCAGAGTAAAGTTCAAGTGCAAAGTCCAGAGCCATCTGCTCTGCACATAACTTTTCAGTCTGAATCCCCTTTCACCTCAGCTCACCACTGAACCAATAGCTATCACTGATCGGGTGCATTCTCTTGCCTCCAGGCCTTTGAGGGGGGCCTTCATGCGGTGCCCTCTCTCCATGACTCACTCAGATGTTGCCTGCTCTTGGCAATATTTCTCAGCTTCTCTGCCGCCAACTCCCTTCCCATTCTGGCTGATTTAGAGGATGCTCTGTGCCCCCTCTGCTCTTCAGAATGGTAATTGTGCATTTTCCTCGCTGTCTCTGCCTTTAAGTCATGAGGTCTTTGAAGAAGGGACCACGTTTAGTTCATCTCAGAATCCCGGTGCCCAGCACAAGCCTGGCATCACTGTGGGCATTCCTTGTGTGCTTATTGAATATGTGATGCCATCTAGTCTGTTTTGTCTATGACGGCACAAAAGTCCACAATAACTTAATAGCTTCATTTCTGCCTAAAGTTCAGGGTTTCTGTAAAGAATATGTGAGGTGAATATGAGGTGACAGATAGTGATCCTACAAAAATATATGGGTGAAAGAATGGTTGTAATGAAACCGTCTTTTGAAGTTTCTTCGAGGAAGATATATGTTAATTTCTTAAATGTATGAGCATCTGTGTATTTTCATGGAGAATATCGCGTCTTTTCTAACACTGAGATGCTTGAAATGGGATTATTTCCCTTCCAAATGAAAACCAATTAAATAAATTATATTTTTTCCCCTTGGTGCTTACAAAGTGTGGGAGTTGTCACCAAACATTACTAAATGTTCTAATTTAGTCATAAATGGGCTGAAAGAATGTAACATAATTACTAAGTCCAAAGTAAGTTGTTCTAAATATTTTATCTTATTCAGCATATGCTGTTAAAAAAAAACCTCTCAAACTATAATTGTCAACATTCGATTCACAAAAAGTAAACAACAGCTGAGTATAATGGGATGATAAAGAATCTCTCCATAATTCCCAACATATGGGAAAGAGTATGTCCATTTTGAAGTGAAAGATGATCACGTTGATCAACTGAGCTATTTTCTTTCTTTGAATTCTTCCTATTGGAAAAAAACATCCCCAGGAATACTAGACGCATATTCCTAAAGTGGACAGGAAGACATGAAAAAAGTGATTGATCTTGGGCAGAAAAAAAAAGTCTGATCTAAGTCTTGAACTTAGACTCTCTGGGTGTAATTAAAAAAATAGCCATGTTTCTGTAAGAGCAATCATTCTAGAGTTATCATGCATGAAATGAACAAGCATATGTGGAAAATGTATGGGTAAATTTCTACCTATCAGTTTCAGTTTCTGTGAACAAATGCTGGTGGCTAGAGCCCCTGATATATCTTGTCATGATTTGGATTCATTTTATATGCTAGACAATATTTCTAAGGGAAGGCTACTGGGAAGCTGCTTCAAATATCTTTTTCTGTATCAGATGTTTTGTGTATGTGGATTTCAAGCTCAAAAGAGACATTTAGAAACCGTGTATCTTCAAAGTGAAGCACTAGAGGGACTTGCTTCCTGGCTGAGAGAGACAAGGAACAGAAGCCCAGTTTGGGGACAAAGGGCTTTGGGATGCGGAGGAACAAGACTGTCCCTTTGTTTATTCCCATGAATAATGACAATCTGCCTTAAATCCTTTCTGGAATGAGCAGCAGAGTTGGAGAGCAGGCACTGAGTGAATAAATTAACAAGTCATTGAACTAATTAGTTATTAATAACCACATCTAGGCAGACAGAAATGAACAAGAGGGCTGGCTCACGAGGAACGGAGGAAAGGACATGTTCTATGCCGCTCAGTGTGGGGTAAAATACCGCAATTTGGAGGCAAAGAACTGCTTTCTGGACTTCAGTTTTCTGGAGACGATAATCAGAAGCATCGTGAATATGTTTGGCAACTCTAAAACCCCATACAGCGTTACTTCTCATTCTGCCTGTCTTCTTGACGTGCTGTTTTTAAAAACGATAGCATTCTAATTAATCAGATTAATCTCACTGAATAAAAAGAAAGCCTGCCTTTTCACAGAGCCCTTTGTTGTACCAGGTAGCAGATTTGTTCACACACAGTGATTCTTTCTGTATAGAGACTCTCTCTTGGACATCAAGGAGAAGAGAGGTGGGAGTCATACAGACAACTCAAAAAACAGGCTCAAAACACTGCTCAGCTATTTAAGGCTACTCCAAGGAACATAAAACATAGAAATCTAAGAAAACAAGGTACTTCAGGAAAAAAACTCAGGATGACTTGTCTGAAAAAAAAAAATCTGTAAAGGTCATTCTATGAATTCTTAATGGGAGAGATGGCATTACCACTCCTGAGACACAGAAAGTGAAAAGTGAGGATTCTGGAAGCAAAACATCCCTAATAACATGGCTCAGTCAGTTAAGTATTTGACTTCGGCTCAGGTCATGATCTCACGGTTCATGTGTTTGAGCCCCGCATTGGGCTCTGTGCTGACAGCTGGGAGCCTGAAGCCTGCTTCGGATTCTGTGTCTCCCTCTCTCTCTGCCCCTCCCCCCCCATCTCCCTCAAAAATAAATAAGCATTTTAAAGAAAATAATGATAGGAGACCTATGTAACTGAGGTGTTTGATTTCACTTCTTTCAGTATCTTTTGAAAGCCAATGACATGACATTCTCAGCTGAGAAAAGCAGCTGACAAGTTTAAGACCCGTAACGGCTTTAGGCATGATGGAGCCATATGAAGCATGCTACACACAAGACAGTCCAGGACCATTGCCAAAGGGAACAGAGAGGGTCCTTCTGGAGAGAAAATAAAGAGCAATGGGAGCCGAAGTAGTAGGAAGGAGGCTTACAATGCTGGCAGGTAGGCTTTACGGCCTCTCTTCTTATGAGGCGTAGAGTCATTTCTTAAATATTGATGATAATGTTGATGATGAAGGAAAGTATCTTAAAAATAAAATGAAATGAAATAGGAGGAAATGGTGTGTTTTAGCCCCCACCCCACATTATTTAATCATGAGAAATAACTAGATTTCATTGAATGAAGCATTGTAATGACACTGGATTCATGGTATGGATCCTGAAAGCAATATATCAGTCGTTCTCTTTCTTGAACAATTTTGGTCATTTTGATTCTTCCCTTTAAGAAGTTCCTTCCCACCCATTATTTTGTCTGATGGTACTTACCTAACAACTAAGCGTCGAGTTGGGAGACGGTAATTAGATGCGACATCTATTCTTCTGGTTTAAACTTGACCTTTTCTTGACGAGGTGTTTTCTCCCCTTGGGTGCTGGCATTTGATGCCACCTAGCTGAGCTAATTTGGGTTGTTCCTTGCAGCAGAACTTCTCATATGAAGGGTTTAAAGGTGAAAACTCAGTCATTTCATTTTTAAAAAATTAACATTTTGGCTGACTGAAACAGATTCTGCCCAACTACTAGATCAAGACATAGAACGTAAGTGGATATTACATGACAAATAACAGTGCTTCCCGAGAATGTAAATATAATTTAGGTTCTAGATCTTTCCCTTGTCTAACTTTTCATTACTTAACTGGAATCGTAGTGATCTTCTTGCCGGTGAGGTATTGTTTTTTCTCATTACTCACTTAAGATTTATACTGACTTAAGACGTATATTTTTGGGACACATTTGTTTGTGGCAGGAAGAGTGAATTATCTACAAGCTTTTTCACTGAGTTTTTCATGAAAGATTCTTCCTCAACTCATTGTCCTCAGAGAATTGTCGATGCTGTGGTTTGTATTTTTCAAAGCAGATCTTTAAGTTGACGGAATGATGATACTTGCATTTGTCTTTTATGCCTAAAAAATAATTGACAGCACTTGTGGAATATTGACTCATTTGATTATTGGTTATTGACTCGTTTTATTATTGATTTATTGCTCAGTCTTTTGGTCCATGGGGTTGTAGTTGTTGCAGTTGTTGTTGTGAGAAGGAGGTCAGCAGGGCACAGAAAGCCACTTCTCTGAGATTATTAGAAAATAGAATTTAGAGGGGCACCTGGGTGGCTCAGCCGGTTAAGCATCCGACTTCGGCTCAGGTCATGATCTCACGGTCCGTTGGTTCGAGCCCCGGGTTGGGCTCTGTGCTGACAACTAGCTCAGAGTCTGGAGCCTGTTTCACATTCTGTGTCTCCCTTTCTCTCTGCTCCTCCCCCACTCGCTCTCTGTCTCTGTTTCTCAAAATAAAATAAAGACATAAAAAATTAAAAAATAAAAGAAAATAGAATTTAGAGCAAACAGTTTCAGAAAGATTTATGCATATCCCTTTTTCCAAAATTACAATCTGTAGGTTTAGAGGAAAAAGAGGGCAAAGAGGCAGATTAGTTTCTGAGGAAGAATATGTATTTGGATACCTCTCGAACTTATGATTTTAGGACAATTTGGTATGGCAGTAATCACAATATGACCATATATTTTTCTACATAGTAATACCCCACTTTAGCTGGACAAGATTTGTGGATGTTTGCAGATTCCTGCAGCATCTAGAGTCACTCATTCATAAATACTTAATGAGCCCCATCCAGGAGCAAGATACTTCAGCACTATGCAAGAGACACCTTTATAGCAAATCTTAGTCAGTCCTAGTTAAGAGCTAATAAAGAGTTAGGCCTTACCCTTATGATGTTCATTACATTGTTCTACCATCCAGCATACATCTGCGATTCCTAAATAAGTGAACTCAAAATAACCTTACTGTTATTCACTCTTTCTGTCTAGCAATTTCATCACATTCAATGTCGTGATCCTTCTATCCTGACAATACCTTTGCACATAGCAGCCACTCAATAAATAGCTGTGGATGGCAGACCAACTGGGTGTAGGCATAAAAAAGGTAATACCCCACCCCACACCCCAATGTCTTGCACAATTGATTACACCATCATGGGGCTTCTTACCATTTTCTCCTAACGAACACTCAGTAAGTAATCAAAGAAATGGGCCCAAACTCACCCCAAATCCATGTTTATAGCTTTGACCAGATTGACTCTCACTCTTGAAGTGTTTGAGCACAAAACAGTTAAATAGTAGAACCCAGGGAAACAGGAAGCACACAATTTGAACCACAGCTACTGAAGGGGGATGGGTGGGTTGGGTTTTTACTGTGCAAGACAGGAAGCATCCAGAGAGAAGGAAGGGCACAGACTTGTATCAAGTGCTAACTCTCATCAGGCACCATGCCAGCTGCTTGCATGAACCATGCGTGGGTCTCATAGAAGTTCTGAGCCATAGGCATATCCAGGTAGAAAGGATGAGTCTCAGAAGTAGTTAAGTAAATTGCCTAAAGCCTCATAACCACATTTCGTGGATTCTGGACTGCAGCTCAGATCAGTGTGCTTGGAAGACCATGCCTTCCCATTTGGCTCTGCTGCGTCCATCCTACTTTCTGTGGTGAGGGGACATATGCATGGCAAACTAACCATTTGAGTTAGGCTCCCTTGATTTTAAGAATAAGACTCGGGTCACTCAAGCAATGAAGAATGTGGAGAAATGAGGAAGCAGTGATCTCAGCCTCATGGCCAAGTCCCAGGGAACCCAGGAAAAGCAGAAGAACCAAGTTTCAGGAAGTGTAGAAGCAATATCAGAATTAGGCTCAAGGACACCAGAATGAGAAAGTCATGCAGATGCCGAGACCATTCTAGGAGCTCAGGCAGTGGAGTTCCATGGTCTTCCGGGAGGCCCCCTCCAATAACGTGACCAATTTATTCTCTGCAGTTTGCTTCTTTGGGCTTCTCTGATTTTCTGTCACTGTCAACTGGTTTCCCCACCTTTTACCTGCCATCTTTTCATACAGACTGGGTGCCCATTGTTTGTGCCTTCTCTCAACTTCAACTTGCTCAGGGCTCCTACAGTCCCCTCTCTACCTCAAGGCTCTTTCTTTTGCATATCCTATACAATTCTCATTGCAAATTGCCCCGTTCTCTCTGTGTCTCAATTCTAACACCTGAGAGCTAGGCTGCCAGAGCCAATTTATTCTTGTTTGGAAAGGCTTTTCATGTCAGAATATCTCATAGGCTGGTACCAGCCTGCAGGCTTTGACTGCCCCTGAGTTAGGGATCCAGCCTAGTCATCCTAAGAGAGCTCAGGAACACCTGGTTCCTTCAGGAGTGCCTAGGGACTCACGAGCAGGGTGGCTGGAATGCTGGCAGTGACTGACAAGGGTGGAAATCAGTCTCCCATCATTATCAGCAGCGGAAGGGAAAGATCATGAAATGCAGTGACACAAGATGGTAGCTGGTAGAGCGTAGGGGACAAGAGACAGCACTAGGAAGAGATGAAAAGGTGTGCAGTTGGGAACTGAGAGTGCTTGAGGAATAAGTTGCAGACCCAGAGCCATCAATAATACACCTGCTGGGAACAGCCAGCTTCTCACAAAGGAATCACCGCAGACGTCCAGGAATATTCCTTCTCTTTCTTCTGGTTGTGAATTTCATGAAAATACGTACGATCTCACTGAGAGTAGAGATTTTCTTGCTTCCTTGGTGTAGAATCTTAGAATATGACATTCATGGTGTATTTTCTCTCTCAAACTTATTTTTTGAAATTATTTTAATAATTGATATAAAGCATTGCATTCATTTCAGGTATAAACCATGATTTATATATATATATATACACATATATATATATATATTGCAAAATGATCTTTACAGGTCTAGTTAAAATCCATCTCCATGCATAGTTACAATTTTTTTTCTTGTGCCATGAAGACTTTTAAGATTTATTCTCTTAGCAACTTTCAAATACCCGATGCAGTATTATTGACTACAGTCACAAGGTGTACATTATATCCCCACGACTTACTTATTTTAGAACTGAAAGTTTGTGTCTTTTGACCCCCTTAACCCATTTTGCCCAATTCCCGTCCCTCACCACCTGTTCTCTAAGTCTACAAACTTGGTTTGTTGTCATTCTTGGTGTAGTTTTCAGATTCCACGTATAAATGAGGTCAGATGGTGTCTGTCTTTCTCTGTCTGACTTATTTCATTTGGTATAATGCCCTCAAGGTCCACCCATGCTGTCACAAATACCAAGATTTCATTTTTTTTTCTTTTGGTATGGCTGAATAATATTCCATTATATGTATATACCACAACTTGTTTGTCTGCTCATCCTTCTATGGATACTTCGGCTGTTTCCTTATCTTGCCTGTTGTAAATGATATTTCAATGAGCGTGAGCATCCATATATCTTCACAAGTTAGGGTTTTAGTTTTCCTGGGATAAATACATAGAAGTGGAATTGCTGGATCATAGGGTAGTTCTATTTATTTTTTTATTTTATACTTTTAGTGTTTATTTATTTTTGAGAGAGAGAAAGGGAGAGGGGCAGAGAGGGAGACACAGAATCTGAAGCAGACTCTAGGCTCTGAGTTGTTAGCACAGAGCCTGACACGGGGCCTGAACTCAAGAGCCGTGAGATCATGACCCGAGCCGAAGTTGGAGGCTTAAACCGACTGAGCCACCTGGGAGTCCCAGGTAGTTCTATTTTTAATTTTTTGAGGAACCGCCATACTGTTTTCCACAGTGGCTGTACCAGTTTGCATTCCTACCCACAGTGCGCAAGAGTTCCCTTTTCTCCACATCTGCACCAACACTTGTTATTTCTTGTCTTTTAGATACTAGCCATTCTGACAGGTGTAAAGTGATATCTCATTCTGGTTTTGATATGCATTTCTCTGACGATTAGTGATGTCGAGCACCTTTACATGTATTTGTTGGCTATCTCTTTGTCTTGTTTGGAAAAACATCCATACAGATCCTCTGCCTATTTTTAGTTGGATCAATTTGGTTTTGGCTTCTGCTGCTGAGTTGTATGAGTTCTTTATGCATTTTGGATGTTAACTACTTACAGATATATAATTTGCTAATATTCAAATCTTTGATCCATTTTGAGTTCATTTTTGTGTACGGTATAAAATAGTGGTCTAGTCTCATTCTTTTGCATGTACTGTTCAGTTTCCCAACACCATTTATCTACTGAAGAGACTGTCCTTTCACCACTGTATATTGTTGACTTCTCTGTTACAAATTAATTGACCATATATGCATGGGTTTATTTCCCAACTCTGTTCTGTTCATTGATCTATGTGTCTGTTTTAAGACCAATCCCATACTGTTTTGGTTACTACAGCTTTGTAATATAGTTTGAAATCAGGGACCACGAGGCCTCTAGTTTTGTTCTTTTCTCTCAAAACTGCTTTTTCCATTTGGGGTCTTTTGTGGCTCCATAGAAATTTTAGGAGTGTTTGTTCTAGTTTTGTGAAAGAGGCCATTGGGATTTTGACAGGAATTACACTGAATCTGCGGATTGCTTTGGGTAGTATGGACATTTTAACAATATTAATTCTTCCAATCCATGAGCACAGAATTTCCACTTATCTGTGTCATCTTCAGTTTCTTTCATTAATGTCTATGTTTTTCAATGTATTACTTCCTTCATTAGGATTATTCCTAGGTATTTTATTCTTTTTGGTGCATTTGTAAATGGGATTTTTTAAAATGTCTTTCTGATAGTTAGTTATTAGTGTATAGAAATGCAGCAGATTTTTGTATATTGGTTTTATATCCTGCAACCTTGCAGAATTCATTATTAGTTCTAACAAGTTTTTTAGTGCAGTCTTTAGAGAGTTCTGTATATAATATCATGTCATCTGCTACATTTTTATCTCTTTCTTTCCAATTTGGATTGTTTTTATTTCCTTTTCTTGCCTAATAGCTCTGGCAAAAATTATTTTATTCTATAACTAACATGCAAATGTATTCTCACTATAAAAAATGTAAACAGTCCAGATGAAGCCCAAGTCTGCGTTGACTCTGTTTCTCAAATCCTGCTTCTTACCCAGAGGGCATTCTGGGCAGCCTTCCAGATCTATTTCTATGCATATAAGGAGTTCCATTCAATTGTTTTGTATAAATGAACAGCCTTATCCAACACTTTGCAACCTGGAACCACTTAACCCAAAGTAGGTAGATGAGATTCTTCACATCTCAGAAATACCTGCATCCAATTTCCACTGGCAGGTACTGAATGCCATTAAGGGTTAAGTAGTTGAGCAGCTAATTCAAAGGCCAAAATAAATCATTTGGCCATAGTATAAAGAGGCACCTGGATGATGTTGCCCCTTATTTCAGAAGCAGAGACCATCTATGGCTCGGCTCCTGCCTGGTTTGGTGCTGTGAACTCTGTATACGTTTGCCTGATAAATAGCAGCTGAACTGAACCAGTATAGAGGTCAGTGTCAGCTGATGAAAATGGAAGTTCCCTCACCACAAACAACTATAAAAAGTCACACAGGACAATAGTAGGAAAGTGAGGACCTAAACAAACAAATGAAAATTTGATTTGACAGCCCTGTCAGTTCCAACAATTATTGTTCTTTCCATTCCAGCCACATCGCCTAAAACTCTTCAGGGGAGAGTCGAAGCAGGAGTTTGACACTGCATGGAATCCTCACCGGTTTATAATCTAAAAATTCATGATTTAGAAAAACCTAAAAAGTCTAATTTTCAAAACTACCTTTTCCAAAGAGTGGTTTAATTGCTAATTGTATGTAGCAACTTAAATAGTCTAATTAGGATCATCAGATTTTTTTAATGATTGGCAATCAGGGCATCAGCAGTGTTGATATATGAACATCTGCTAACACCCACTTGCTTAATCCAAAGCCATTCAAGCACTGATGAACTTGGGTTGTAAACCGTAGGAAGGCAAGGATTCTGTTGTTCTCTTCCAACATCCCTCCCTTGCCTCCCGTACACATGTATACACAGCACACTTAACCATATCCCATACGTGGACTTGCAACAAATGTATATTGACTGTCAAAAACAAACACGGCAAGGCCCTGCAGATACAGGAATGAATAAGACAGGCTTGCCCTCATACTACTGACATTGGAGCAGTTGGTGGAGACAGAAAATAACATTAAAATGAAAATCATCTCAGATAGTGATCGATGAATGAAGAGAACAAACTAAGGCAAAGGGAGAGAATGACTGGAAGTGGGTACATTTTAGTTGGGGCAGGGGCTGGGAAGTCCTCTCTCAGGGGCTCGTTTAAGTCGGGACATAAATGGTGGGAAAACCAGTCAGGCTAAGATCTATAGTATAATTGGAGAAAATAAACAAATCCACGTGAAGCAATTAGCAAATGATTGGGGGCTACAACAAGGGGATGATGACCACGAGGGCATTAATGGTCAGGGAGGTGAAGGCTATATCTGGGATAGAGGAAGAAAAGCTTGTTCTCCATCCTCTTAGAGTCCCTGGCCGGGTCTGAAAATTAAACATTCAAAGACAAATTGACAAGAGGAAAGCATACAAACTTATTTCGTATGAGTTTGACGTGACACGGGAGCCTTCACAAGACAATGAAGACCTGAAGAAACAGTCCGACACTGTACTTTCATGCCAGGTTTGATGCAGAGTGGACAGTCATGGAGGAATATGATCGGGTGAGGAGCAAACTGGGGGAAACCTAGAAAGTCCAGTTTGTTAGGATTCTTCTCGGCAGCCCTTTGTCTTCGGAGATAAGCATGTTTCCTTTCCTCCAGGTATCTGGATGTAGTGAGGACACATACCTCTCACAGGAAGATTTTATGACCTGTTTCAGAGAAGAAGGCTGAGGTGGAGAGGAGGTCAGAGTGACCTTCCTATTTCCACCATTTTCTCAAACTTCTTCAGCTTAAAATATCCAATATGCTAACGTGCCGTATTTTGGGGCACTAGTTCTGAACTCTGTCTGTGGTCTCAGTATGTCTGATGAGGAGCATGGGGCAAGCTGAGGGCAAAATACAGGCTGGCACTCCCCCCCACCCCCCAACCCTGGTGGAATATGTGTGATATTCCTCAGACACTCCTGACTACTCAAGAACAAAGGAAAGGGGTTTAAGTGCTTGCCATCGTGATGTGGGAAACTAAGACAACTTAAAAATTAAATTCCCTTACTGCCGACAGCCCACAGACTAGTCCTTAAGACTAGCGGAGTGACCTGTCTTTAGGAGCTCAGCTGCGTCAAGCATGACACTTTGCTGGAGGCAAAAGAGAATCTTAGCTTGATATTACCCCAAACTCGAGGATCCTGTAAGTCTACTTCCTTTATCTGAACTGCCCCAAGATACATGCTGGCAATCATGCTCCAAGCTTAAGGCCCCCTGATATACATGAACAGTCTCGTGACTGAAGTTTTGTTAAGTGGTGATAAATGGTGTTTCCCTAGCAACAGCTACCCCCACAGGGTCCTAGACACCTTGCTTCCAAAATTCCTTAGAAACCTACTCTATCCCTAACCCCCTCTCATTCTGAGGTGTATAATCAGTTACCTGCCAGGACCCAAGTGCAGCTCTTTCTGCCCACAGGTCCTGTCCTTGTGCTTTAATAAAATCACCTTTTTGCACCAAAGACATCTTCAGGAATTCTTTCTTGGCCATTGGTTCTGAGCCACCCCACCATCACCCCAAAATTCCATCATGTCTATGTCTGGTCTGGGTAGGACTTAGGGCTAAAGAAGAAGGAAGGGCAGAGGATCTCACAGGGCAGGACAGAGGTGAGGCGATGTAGGGGAGTCAGGCGTGAAATGTAAGCGCTCCCTGTTGGGGTCATGCAAGGGCAAGGTCAACTCCCTGTTGGGGTCATGCAAGGGCAAGGTCAACTCCCTGTTGGGGTCTTGCAAGGGCAAGGTCGGTCCTTGACAGTGGGTGCCTCCTTAAATTGCGTGCACTTCTTGCCTCCCCTGCCTCACCCTGGTCCCAGCGCTAAAGATGGGCCTAATTTGACATGGTCAGCAGGCAGCAAGGAGAACTCCTGGTTGAAGGGGAAAACTGCAGCCCCGACAGCGGAGAGCTGGCCTGGTGCCATCAGTTCAGATCTAGTGCCCCTCTGAGCAGGCCTGGCACCGCCAGCTAGGTCTTGGTGCCTTCATATTGAAGGAAAACAGTATCAGCGAACATCAGCATCGGACAAGGCCGCTCTGATTGTGATGGATCAAGATAAAAACAAAACCACTCCATAACGGTGTCTGAACACAGATAAAACTCAAATCTCGTCCAAGGCACAACACCAAACGTCTCTCCCAGCTGATATGGAGGATGGTTACTTCTTTATCAGTTAACACCCCCAGTCTCCCTCCAGTCTTCTCTCCCCATAACTAACATTTATCAATATACCGATCAGAGAAGGAGCCAGATTGTCTAGACAGCACCCAACCTAGAGTCCAGCCCTGCTTCCTCAGACACTCCCCCAAATCAGCAAATGCAAGCCTAAGCGCTTAGGGTTTCCTGACATCTGCACAGAGACACCTGTGCATGGTTTGTACAGGGGTGTTCCTCGTGGTCTTCGCTAGAGGGCACTGACATAGGTGAGCAGGCGTCTTGCTGAGGCGTGGAGGGGAACAGGGTCAGGTGGTACGATTGGGGTGGTTTAGGAGGTTGAGCATGTAGGAGGGCTCAGCCTTGGAAGCTAGAGGCCACGGGGAGGAAACTTGCTGTCAGCCCATTAGGAACGAAGACTGGCCCGGATGGAAATGATGGTACTGGAAAGTTGACATGGGTAATGTGGGTGTGGGGTGGGTGGCCTGAGCTATGGGCTGTTTTTTACAGATAGAAAAATTGAGACAGCAGCTGAGTGACTTCTCAGACTTTGCATATGGACTAAAACAGGGCTTCTGAGTCTCTTGTTTTTAACATTAGGGGCAACTCCTCAGGGCCCCATCCTGCTCCCACCCTAACCACATGTAATCCTACCAGAAAAATGAAACCGTTTCTTGGCTTTTTAAAAAAGTCGTCTAAGGGGCGCCTGGGTGGCTCAGTCAGTGAAGCATCCACCTTCAGCTCAGGTCATGATCTCACAGTTCACGAGTTCAAGCCTCATGTCGGGCTCTGTGCGGATAGCTCGGAGCCTGGAGCCTGCTTTGGATTCTGTCTTCCTCTCTCTGCCCTCCCCTACTTGTACTCTGTTCCTCTCAAAAGTAAATAAACATTAAAAACATATTTAAAGGCCATCTAATATGGAAATGCCTAGAGGAAATGTAATAAAACAATTCATTCTCTACCATTGAACTTAGTTTTATCATCCATCAAGCCAGCAAAGAAGGGAGCATCGTAGCTCAGCGCTTGGTCCTGTTTTCCCAGAAACACAAACCTCTCTGTCTCTGACGATTCTTTGTGGGTTTTTTTGTTTGTTTTTTATTTTTTTTAAAATTTTTTTTAATGTTTTATTTATTTCTAGGAGAGAGAGAGAGAGAGAGAGACAGCGTGAGCAGGGGAGGGTCAGAGAGAGAGGGAGTCACAGACTGAAACAGGCTCCAGGCTCTGAGCTGGCAGTCAGCACAGAGCCCGACGCGGGGCTCGAACCCACGAACCGCGAGATCATGACCTAAACGAAAGTCGGACGCTTAACCGACTAAGCCACCCAGGTGCCCCATCTGACGATTCTTTGAAGATCAGGGCAATGAGGCAGCTCCACTGTCGGGGCTCCAGGACTTCATTCAAACTCTAGTTCCGTTGCCTTTCTGCAGGTGCCCTCCTCATAGGCCACGTTGACATCCTGAGAGGTCTAGAGGAAACGGATGGCTAACAAGACCTGACCCCCTGATGGAAAGGCATTCCAGTGGATAGAACGGCTCCAGATTGGAAATCCCAGGCCTGATTCCAAAGTAAAGCAGATGCTCCAGGGTTAGGTCATGGAGAAAGGCTTCCCAGCCTTGGAAAGGACAAGATGTGGCCTGTGTCCCAGGCTCTGAGGAAGAAACTTCCCGTGTCCTTTCCCTGTAAGTCTGTGTGGTACCACTTCTCCCACCCTCCTTGGATTATTTGCACAGGTGTTTCCTTGCCCTTCCAGGACTGTTAGATCCCAGGGGAAAGGGTGCACCCCTGATTTGCCTCTATATTCTCCACAGCGAATCTAGTGCCTCTCCCCAGGTAGGTTCTTGGTTGTTGACTGACTGACATTGTATCTGAAATGCACTGAAGAACGATTTTTAAAATAGCTGACTTTCAGGGCACCTGGGTGGCTCAGTCGGTTAAACCTCTGGCTCTTGATTTCGGCTCAGGTCATGATCTCACAGTTTGTGAGTTCAAGGCTCACATCCGGCTGTCTGCACAGATTCTGCTTGGGATTCTCTCTCTCTGCTCCTCTCTCTCTCTCTCAGAATAAATAAATAAACTTAAAAAAAATATAGTTGGCTTCCTCTGATGGGGCTTTGCTATCTGGAACATGATGCAGGGTAACTTCTCAGCAGGGTTTGAATTTTGAGTGCTGGGGAAAGAGCAGCCTGACTGAAGGAGGGGCGCATTTCACTAGGATACACTCTGTTATCTTTGTTTTACATTTAAATGAAACATTTGGGGCTACATAAAATTTGGATGACACATTAAGGGCAATTTCCTCAGCGTGATCCAGGTTGCTGATTAGAGATTTGAGGCCTCCTGGAGTATTCTGTTTGTGCTGCTGATTGGTTAAGAGCTGTTTTCCAGCGCAAGGGTGGGTTCATTCTCCCTTGGAGAACTGAAGAGCCGTGCCTTTCAGGCACAGCCAAGGTGAACCGTCTTCCAGAAGTCTGCTCCTCTGAGTCGAAGCTCTTGCGTTCTCTTCCTGACTACACAGGAAGCAAAGAAACGTCAGTTACACTGTGGGGTGAGGAATAACCCACCTTCCAAAGAGGTCTGACCTTTGCTCTCAGCTCCTGGGAGGGGGCAGGGGGTGGGGAAAATCTCTGGTGTCATTCTTCTGGGTCACTGGAGAGCCTACCAGTGTGATTTACATTGTGGGACTGGCCACCCCAGAAAGATCAACACATGACTTAGGGCCAAGGTATTGAGTCTCCCAGTGTCAGTGGCCTGGAGATGGACGTCGGCAACATGCAACCACTTAATCGCCCCACCATACCTGCGTAATGGAGTCCCAATAAAAAGAGAACACTGAGGTTTAGATGAGCTTCCCTGGTTGGCACTACCCTGTGCAAACTGTCACACGTTGGTGTCACACAACATATGTCGCCTCCCTCTATGAAAGACCCCAGAAGCTCTGTATCTGGAAACTTCCTGGCTCTGTCCTGTGTGTCTCTTCCTTTGGCTGATCTTAATCTGTATCTGTTCCTTGTACTAAACCATAACTGTGAATATACCAGCTCTCAGTGAATCCTGTAAGTCTTTCTAGAGAATACCAAACCAGGTGATGATTTGGGAACCCCTTGAACTTGCAGTTGGTGTCAGATGTGAGGACAGTCTTGGGGACTATGCCCTCTACCTTTGCAATTGGTCCTAAAGGCCTCATATGCACTCTGTCAGTAAAACTTGACCCCAGTCCCTGGGAATAAGGAATTCATTTGCTCTCTGCGGAGAGAATCTATACTGAGATTGGGAGCACCCCAATTTAGAGTGCTGGTGGTGGGGGCTAAGGGGCACTATACTCCATATCTCCCTGCAAACCAGACAAAAATCTATCAATAGTAGGTTTTACCAGCTAACTAGAAATATTAAGTTAGATTTTTAAGGCACTTATGCACAATGAAAAGCATGGGGTAGAAGAAAAGCAGTGAACCGGAAAACACTAGACTAGTGGAAAACACTAGCCTGAGTCTCTAGCTCAGGCTCAACCTCTAGAAACCTCTATTAGTCTGCATAACACAGTTTCCTGGGCTTCAGTTTTCCCATCTGTAAAGTGGGAGTGATGGTCCCTGGCTTGATCACTTCAAAAGGTTATTCGAAAAAATAAATGAAATAATTTGTGTCAAAAGTTTAGAAACCTGTGACACGACATTTATAGAAACAGAAAATATTAATGTTGTTGTCATACTCCCACCATTTTATAGGTGAGAGCCAGAAGGCAGAAGTGGCAAATATTGCAAGTCATTCAAACTGGGAATCCAGATCTCCTAACTGCCCTGCTGGTGAATTTTTAATAAAATTCAGTTGTACAAGAGCGTTCCCTCGTCCAGAAGGCAGGCCTTCCCTTACCCCAACTGCTTAGAGAAAGCAGGGGAACGCCAGAACACAGAACAGCTATCAGGAACACCGCTCGCCAATGGAAGCCTCCAACCACACAGCTTGGAAGTTAATCCAAATGAAGTGTCCTGATTTAACAGTTTATTATTTATCAGATTAAAAGCTACAGAATAGGTGAGGTAGAGCAGCTGAAGGCTGGTAACCAGATGTGATACCTGGGAAAATACCAACAGTGGCAACAATTTCAAGTAGGGACAAAACAGCCCATAATTTGTTAGCATTGCCAGTCTCTGTAATGATGTGCCTGAGGCATTAAAAGAGGTTTAAATGATGTTCAGTTTTCCCTGAAAGAAGGCAAAGAAAGGAAATAGGAAATGTAATTATTGACAAGAAAGACATGTGGTTATCATTTTGTACAGATGATGTAATTACACATAGAGAAAACTTCAGAGAATCAAGTGGAAAACTGTTACAATAATACACTAACTAAGTCATCTCAGTTTCCTCAAAGTAGTTGTAAATTAGCACTTGCACATGAACGTGATAGGTCCTTGACAAGTGGCAGAGAATAAATACAAGTTTCATATACAAAAGTCCAGCACACCAGAACTTACCAATTAGAAATTATAATGGAGGGGTGGCTCAGTCGGTTAAGTGTCCAACTTTTGATCTTGGCTCAGGTCATGACGTCACAGTTCATGAGTTCAGGCCCCACATCAGGCTCTGGGCTGACAGCACGGAGCCTGCTTGAAATTCTGTCTCTCCCTCTCTCTGTGCCCCTCCCCTACTCACACATGTGCTCTCTCTCTCTCTCTTTCTCAAAATAAGTAAAGTTTTAAAAATTTAATTAAAAAGAAAAGAAATTATAATGGGGAAAAGGGATTACATTTGAAATAGCAATAACAAGCTTCAAAACAAAAATCCCAAGGAAGAAAAAGAAATCTGAGCCCCCTATATGAGGTAGATTAGAAAATTACAGAGAGAGAAAAATGATTTCAAAAAATGGGAAAGTATGCTAAGATACTCAATGGCAAAACAAAGTGTTGTAGAGATGTTACTTTTTTTTCCAAATCAACTTATGTACTTAGAGTTATTCCAGGAAAAATCTCTAGCTTACAATTTTGGGGACTTGGTAAAAAGAATCTTAAAATTTCCTCTGGAATCATAACAAGCAAGTATAGTGAAGAATATCTGTGAAAGGGAAGAGAGGGCAGGGATGGTCCTAACATACAGAGTATATTATATAATGTAGGGGAGGAAAACCTTTCCTCCACCCTTTTAGGCTCTGTACCTGGGTCTGAGAATTAAGTTGACATAAGACAAGTGAACAGGAAAAAAACATGCACATTTTATTTACTACTTTTACATGCACATGGGAGTCTCATAGGAAATTGAAGACCGAAAGAAGCAATTAGGACTGAGAATTTACATACGTTGTAAACAAAGAAACAATAAATTTGTGGAGAAGTGAGACGACCAAGAGGTTTGTGCTACGGGCAGTAAACTGGAAAAGTGACTAGGAAATATATGGGGGAAACTAATGGAAGATCAGGGTCACTTTAGGTTTGTTTGTACAGCTCCATTTTGATGTTGACTTCTAGTCTCCTGTGTAAGAATGTTCCTCTCTAATTCAAAGGGATACAGGCACCCTTATGTTTATAGCATTACTGTTTACAGTAGTCAAATTATGAAAGAAGCCCATTTTCATTGACTGTTGAATGGATAAACACGACGTGGGGTATATGTAATGGAATATTACTCAGCCACAAAAAGGAATGAAATCTTGCTATTTGCAAGAATATGGATGGAGCTAGAGAATATAATGGTAAGTGAAATATGTCAGAGAAAGATAAATCCCATATGATCTTACTCATATGTGGAATTTAAGAAACAAAACAAACAAACATGGGGGAAAGACAGAGAGAGAGGAGGGAGAGAGAGAGAGAGAAACCAAGGAACAGACTACAGAGAACTGATGGTTACCAGAGGGGCAGGATATGGGAGAAATAGGTGATGGGGATTAAGGAGGGCACTTTTGATGAGCACTGGGTGTTGTATGGAAGTGTTGAGTAGAGAGAGAGATAATGAGAGAGAAAGAAAGAGAGAATCACATGCAGGCCCCAATCTGTCAGTGTGGAGCCCACTGAGGGTCTCAATCTCATCAACTGTGAGATCATGATCTGAGCTGAAATCAATAGTCAGAGCTTACTTGACTGAGCCACCTGGGCACCCCTGAGTTTTTTTACTTTAATTCCAGTACAGTCAACGTGAAGTGTTCTATTAGTTTCAGGTGTACAATACAGTACAATATATTCAGCACTTCCATACATCACCCAGTGCTCATCACAATCGGTGCCGTCCTTAATCCCCATCCCCTGTTTCACCCATCCCTCACACACCTCCCCTCTGGTAACCATCAGTTTGTTCTCTATAGTTGAGTCTGTTTCTTGGCTTGTCTTCTCCCTCTCTCTTTTTTCCTTTTCTTTGCTTATTTGTTTTGTTTCATAAGTTCCACATATGAGTGAGATCATATGGTATTTGTCTTTCTCTGACTGACTTATTTTGCTGAGCATTATACTCCCTAGATCTGTCCATGTTGTTGCAAATGGCAAGATTTCATTCTTTTTAATGGCTGACTAATATTCCTTTCTATATGTGTATAGACATATCCATGCACACACAAGATTTTCTTCATTTGACTTGTAGCATATCACACTCATGCTTTTCCTCCTACCTGCTTGGTCCCTCTCCTGACCTGACTCCTCTTCATCTTCCCTGACTGGGCTTAGCACTTGGTCCTTTTCTTTTGCCTATTTATATCAATTTACTTGGAATTTAGTTTCATGGCTCTAAATACTACCAGTATCTTTCCAGATCACAGAAAGATGCCTCCAGTCCAAACTTTTCCCTAAACTTCACCCTCATGTCTTCAGTTACTTACGTGACTTAGTGTCCTAGGACTGCTATAAAGTATCACCACAAACAAATGTATTCCTTCATAGGCTGGAAGGCCAAAAATTCCCAAATCCAGGTGCCAGCAGCATTGGTTCTTTCTGGAGGCCTGGAGGGAAGAGGTGTTCCATGCCTTTCTCACGGCTTCTGGTGGCTGCAGGCAATCCTTGGGGTGGCTTGAATTAGAGACACATCTCTCCAGTCTCTGCCTCAGTCCTCACGTTGTGCTCTCCCCTGTGGGTCTCTATGTGTTCACATGGCCTTCTTTTAAGGACACCAGTCAGTGGATTTAGAGCACATCCTAATCCAGTATGACCTCATTTTAATTTAAACAATTACATCTGCAAAGATCCTATTTCCAGACAATGTTACACTGTGAGGTTCACGGTCGACATGATTTTGAGGGGATACTATTCAACACAGTCCACTACTGGACATTGTCATTAATGTCAAATAAGCATCTAAGTTGACATGTCAGAAACCGAGCTAATGTTCTCCATTCCTTCTCTAGTCGTATTCATCCTCATCTCAATTGACAACGACTCCATCCTTCCGTTGGGAATTCTACCTTCTTCGTAGATCCAAAATTTGACTGCTTGTTACCACTTTGACTGTTACACTATGATCCAACCATCATCACATCTCACCAGGATTATTGTAATAGCCCCTTAACAGGTCACTCTGACTTTACCCTTGTGGCCTACAGCCTGTTTTCAATAGGACAGCCAGAGTGATCCTGTCAAAACCCAAGTAGATCATGAACCTTCCAATGGCTCTCATTTTATTCAGAGTCGATGTCCTTACAATGCCCCACAAGATCCCTTTTACATCTCTGACCACTGTGTCACTTGCTCCCTCTGCTCCAGCCACACTGTGGCCTCAGATGCTCTGCACAGGCTGTTTCCTTCACCTGGAATGACTTTCCCCCAAATGCCTACACTGCTTACTCATTCACTTCCATTAACCATCTTCTTCAAATGTCATCTCTTCAAATGAGTTCTACTCTGATCACCTTGTTTATAATTTCAAGAAGTCCCCACCTCCCAGCCCCTGTCCCGGCACTCATTTTCGTAGCCTGCTCTGGTTTTTCCCCATCGCCCGTAACTACTTTCTAATATACAACCTACTTATTAATTTTTCTTTTTGTCTCCTTCCACTATAGATAAGCTCCATGAGTCAGTTTTGTTTTCCCCAGAACAGTCAAATATTAGATGCTCAATATTTATTAAGTAAATGAATGAGGTTAATTGGGTGAATGAGAAAGAGATGAGGAACTACTTTCTAGGCATAGAAAAGGTAAAAATGAATCACAGTGAAGGGGATTCTATTTTTCATTGCATATGCATTTAAAACTTAATCACAGGTAACAAAACACAAAATTAGGCTATTGTATTATTTACTTAAGAAACCCCCCAGATCTCTCTCAAAGTAAGAACTTTTTAAACTTTAGAGTAAATGAGTGCTCATAATAAAAATTCAAGTTTTACATCATTTTTTTCCAGTTCTGGAAAAGAAAAAGAGCTGAAGTTATCATGTGCTGAAGCCTGCCTACATTGCTTTATTTTTTTCCATAGTACTGATATAAGTGAGGATTTCATTATGGGACTTGTACCCATTCTTTTCTATCCATGCTGTTTTTCAAATTTCCTATTAGCTCCTTGCTCCAAATTTTTACTTTTAAGCACTATTTTAAGCAGGCAAAAACTAAAAAAATTAAGAAAGACATTTTGATCCATCACTAGAACTTAAAATAAGTTTTTTTTAATGCACATGGAATTATCTTAATGATATTAAATGGCTTTGCTATAAATAATCTGCTAAGGAACTTATATAAAAAGCTTTGGGGTAATTAAGGCTAATTTTTGACATTGTTTTTCAATCGGAAGGTTTGGATTGAAGCTGAGAACAGACTAAGGAGACTCCTGGCTAATGCTAACTTACCTGTGGTTTCCTGTGGTCTGCCCCATATGGGGGCTACCCCTACCCAGGGGAGACATCCCAGCCCACCCCTCACTGTGCAGGCAACAAAACCAAAACTAAGTTAAGCAAGTTCCAAGCTGAGTACTTAAAACCATGATTTGGGGCACAGCTGGGTGGCTCTCTAGGTTGAGTGTCTGAGTCTTGATTTCGGCTCAGATTGTGACACCACAGTGGTGGGATAAAGCCCCACAGCATGCTCTGCACTGAACCTGCTTAAGATTCTCTCTCTTTCTCTCTCTCTCTCCCACTGCTCTTCTCAGAACCCCACTTGTGGGCACTCTCTCTCTCTAAAATTAAAAACAAACAAACAAACATGATTTTTGTGTGCCATAAAAACCCCAGAGGACAATTCTTTATTTCAACTATTTATTAACTGTTAGTGTTGATTAAAAACATAGGGAGTTATGAGGAGTAAGTGCTAACTTATTTTTCTAAAGAAACTAACACTTAAAATTTCTAAAACTATTTATTTCTTCTATAACATTTTACTGAGAAATATAATGCAAACATAGAAGGTACAGAAAACAGACACACAACTTACAAAGTGTTGTAATGTAAACACCCATGAAACCACATAGACCGTGGCTGGTGCCCAGAAGAAAACTGCATGTCCCCTCTCAGTTCCAAGTGCCCCTCTTCTCCCCTTCTGAGAGGGAGCCGGTAGCCTGGCTTGAAGATTAAGTGTCTGCTTTGCTTTAGAGTCTACCACCTAAGTATGCCCCCCTAAAAATGTTACACTTGTCTTATCACTGATCGTACAAAAGCTTTCAGTTCTTCCCCATTCAATACGATGTTAGCTGTGAATTTTTACAGGCACCCTTCATCAGGTTGGGGAGGTTTCTCTGTTCCCATTTTGGTAAAAAAAAATAATAATAATTTCTTTTTTATCATGAATGAATGTTGAATTTTGCCAAATGCTTTCTCTACGCCAACTGACATGACCATGTGGTCTTCATCTTGGTCGTGAGTTATGTCCTAAGTCACAGAGAGGCAGGAATCAGAGGGGGAAAGTATTTTTTTAACACATTAACATGTTCTAAGTGATAGTATTCTTCTACCATCAATCCCAAACCATCATGGAATCAACAGATGCAAATCAATTGGTCAACAGTGTCAAAACTGCCTTTTCCTCCAAATGGTTCTGAGCCCCCCAAAACGCTGCAGTGCCTGCTCTGTTATCTTGCACGTCCAGCATCCAGGAAGTGAAACAACATAGTTAGAGCCTCATTTGTTCTGTTTAGTTCAACCTGAGGATGTTAGCTTATTTAGAATTTTTCATTTGACATCCTCTCCTTTTTGAGTAGGAGTCATTCCAGGAGGGTTGTAAATAATGTTTAAACCAGGCACAATGATTTCCACCTTATTCCTCCAGCTTCCCTTCTTTCCTTCTGTTTGACATACACATTCTATTTACACATGTGCCCTGGGCCCATCCGACACCTGTGATCTAGGGTTTATGAAAGGTGTTTCTGTAACATGCTGTGTGCTATGTTTAAAACGCAGTGACAGCTTGAAATAAAAATATGGCAAATTAGATTGAATGATTTTGAATATTGAGCCAGCTTTGCATTGCTGAGAGAAATCCCACCTGCTCATGGTGTGTTATTCTTTTTAAATAATGCTGGATTTAACTTGTTCACATTTTCTTTTTTGAGGATTTTGTATCTATGTTTATAAAGAGTACTGGTTTGTTGTTTTGTTTTGTTGTACTATCATTGTCTGATTTTGGGATCTGTGTAATGCAGGCCTCAAAAAATAAGTTAAGAAATGTTCTCCCCTTTTTTACTTGCTAGAAAAGATGGTATAGAATGATGTCATTTCTTCTTTAAATGTTTAGTAAAATTCTCCAGTGGGCTGGGAGACTTTTTTCCACCCCCGCCCCCAGAGGTTTTTAAACTGTAATTTTAATTTCTTTAGTAGCTAAAGGTAACATATATTTCATCTTAAATGATTTTTGATAGTTTGTATTCTTCAAGGGATTAGCCTATTTTATTTCAATTGCTGAATATGTGTAATAAACTGTTCCCAGTATTCTCTTATTGACCTTCTTATGAAAAGAAAGATCACCCTCTAACTCAATTCAACTAAGACACATTGACTATCTGCTATGTTGCTGGCATTAAAAAGCCACAGGCACTTTGGGGCACTTGGGTGTCTCAGTCAGTTAAGTATCAGACTCTTAGTTTCAGCTCAGGTCATGATCACAGTTCGTGGGATTGAGCCCCAGATCGGGCTCTGAGCTGGCAGTGTGGAGCCTACTTGGGATTCTCCCTTTCCCTCTCTGTCCATCCCTGCACCCCCTCGAAGTAAATAAATAAGCATTTATTAAAAAGCCACAAGCCCTTTACTAATGGTGGTAGTAGCTTATGGTCATGGAAATTGTATGTGCTGGCCTATAATTATCAGTTCAGAGTTCCACATTGGCAGAGTTCTTTTTTTTTTTTTTTTTTTTTTTTTTNCGAAAGTCGGACGCTTAACCGACTAAGCCACCCAGGCGCCCCCACATTGGCAGAGTTCTAAGACTTGGAAAGAAAGTCAGAATGCTCCGTCACCCAGCTGCATTCCGTGTTAGAGAATCCTATGCCCAAGAAAAGACCCCTCCAAATAGCTGGGTTGGAGGACTCACAGAAATGAAAACTGGGGGTGCTCTGGAAGGCATATCATCATCCTTTGAATTCTGGATCATAGAAGATGGTGTGGAAGTGTGATGCCCCTGAGGAACACAGAGGGGGCCACTGTGCAGCTCACTTTTCCTATCTGTCTTTCAAAAAATGTTATTTTTCTCTTCTTTTGGCTAGAGGAAAAGGATGTTAATGGGATTCAAAACTCTAAAATATGGTACCTTGGCATAATGAGTATTTTAAGCTAAAGGAATTTGAGAGCAGCAGGTGCAGGAAAAGCTTTCTGACCCCTCCCCTTCTCCCCTGAAGCAGTTTGTGGGACCCACTTGTGAGAGGTCTCCTCTCTATACTTGGAGGAAAGGAGCGCCCTCATCTCCGAAGACGAGGAAATCCAAGTGACCAGACTGCTAATCTCTCCAGTTTACTGCCCTTAACTCATGCTCCTTTGTCCTATTACTTTTTTCCATAGCTTTTTCCTCTTCATTAAATCTAGTAAAAACAATGTCCAGGCTTAACCTTTTCCTTGGGTCTTCATTTCCTTATGAAGCCTCCTATGTCATGTAAAACTTATAGCATTATTTGTATGCTTTTGTCCATTTATCTTTGTCAATTTAATTTTCAGGCACAGCTAGGGACCCTCAGGGGGAACCATTTTTCCTTTCTGAAACTATTAAAAAGGAATTTGAATTGTATTTTTTGAAAAATTCTTTAGTGCAAGGCTCTTTGGATTGGTGAGTTTCTATCTTATGAGTTCTACTGGCTCCTGAGGGCCATTCCTATCTCGGCATTGTGCAATAATTGATGTCTAGATCAATGAACCATAGTCACTGAGAAAATGCTAACAATAAGGGATATTGTCCAAATGGCTATCTAAAATGTTATATATCTGCATGTGTCATCATAAATAATAGATCTAATAACATAAAATATATTTTTAAAGTTTTTTTTATGTTAAGGGTTTGGTTTTAGTAATTTGGACACTTTACATATGTGGTACACTCTTCATTTACTCATGGTTTCATATAAACAAGATTTTGAGAAAAATTATTTCTATTGGCAATATAAAAAGAAATGTTTGCTTTAAAAATCTTAATGCCATCATTTAAATTTTATGACATGTGCTTTTCTTAAATAATAGTTCACATTATCCTGAATTTTAATATATTATGAAATTTAAAACCAAATATATTCTGAAATGCTCTCTAGTGAATAAGCTCATTAAGAAAAAGTTCACATAGACTAAGCATTATAGCGGATACATGTATGTTGTACTAATCCTAGGAAACTAGCCTTGATTCTTCAAGTTGGCCATTTTTCCCTCACTCTTATGCTTTTTCCCTCTGATAATTTTCTCAGTAATTTCTTCCCCATAATAATACAAATGGCTAACATTTATTTATTGAATACCTGCAATATCCCAACACCATGATGTACTTGACATACATTTCCTCCTTTAATCCTTACCATAGACCTACCAATTGCTCTCGCTTGTTGTCGCTACTTATTGAATGAGAAAACAGAAACTTAGACATGTTAAATAGCTTGCCTCACATCTCACAAGTTCATGGTGCGCAAGGATTCAAACCCAGGTCTGTTGGAAACCAAGACCCCTAGTAAATTACCAGGAGGCAGCGCTAAATAGGAAATGTTAAGGGAGGTGTCGTTCCAGTTCTCCTGGGACCAATTCTTACTCCTACATTTATTCCTCCCATCCCCATCTTCCCTACTTAATTTCCCCACTTGATTTACATAAGGGAGGATTTCTTCAGGCAAAGAACGCTTTCTTCTGACCTACGACAGGGAAAAAGAATGGAAAGACAGCTCATGCTTTCCTTCAATTTAGCGAATATTTTCCAAAGACTTTTATCAGTAATTTCAACAAATGATGTCACGGTGGCCTGGTCTGGTATGTGCTGAACACTCAGATATGTCCGTCTACATGACCACTCAGAGAACAATGTCTTCCTTTCTACTCTGAAGTGATTCCTGTTTTGTGTGGGTGCTGGTGCACACACAGAAAAATAGGTATCTCTGACATTGTCATTTTACGGATGTACTGTATTTTCCAGATGCTAATATTAGATGTGGAAATAATGATCTTGAGCTTCATTGAGGCCCCCACCCCCACTATTAACACTGAACCATAATTTTGCTCGTCAGATTTGCAAATGAAGGTTATCTTATACTGTTTGGCTTGGTTACACGTTATCACTGTGGGTGGTTATGCACCTCTTAACCTGCTGATAAGAAGCTTGCTAATCTGCCTCTGCTCATCAAGAGTCCTCTTGCTGAAGGGGAGGGAGACTGTGGGAAAAGCACTGGAAATCAACGGATAGAACACAAAGAAGAGGACCACAGAATCCAGAACATTCAGCGTAGACTGTCTCCACTCCCTTACTTCTTGAGCACTTAACCATCAGCTTCTCTTAACGGCAAAAACAAGAGTAGTCTATCATAGTGCTTTACAGATTACAAAGCACTTTCACAAACATTATCTTATTTAATTTAATAAGCACAATGCCCCATGAGATAGGCAATATTATTCTCAATGTCTATGCTGGAAAACAGAGTTCTATTGAGTGGCAACTATTTAGTTGAAGCAAAGTTTTCCAACAGGGAATTTAGTGAATTTTGTTGGGCAGTGTTACGTCCCCCGGTGTGAAAGAATGTGATACAAATAGGCACCACTATGTGCTTCCAACATTCACGTGTTCCTCCCTCACCTGACTTGCTCCTTCTCTAACCTCATCAGCTCCTGTATGCCCTTCTCTTCTTCTGCTTCAGTCACCTGGTTCCTTGAACATACCAGCCACATTCTGGCCTCAGACCCTTCCTTTGTGCTCGCTGGAATCCTCCTTCCCAGAGAGTGGGGTGGCTCCTTCTCTCACATTCCTCAGGTCTCTGCTCCAATGATACCCCATGAGAGAGATGGTCCCTGGAAGCCCTATACATAATAGCAGTCCTCATTACTCCTTATCTGCTTTACCAGTGCACCCAGCGTAGGGCAGAGTGTGCCCTGGGCACAAACCAACAGTAACACTCTCTATAAGCTCAGGGAAAATTACCCCAGACCCTGAGTGTGGCAAAATATCAGACCATCTGACTTTCTTATCCTTTCCATTACTGCAAGGATAGGATCTCTCCTATAGACCTACAGGCTCAACGATGAATGTTCTACTGTTAGTCCCTTCTCTTGAGAAGATTAGAGTGAGGTACCGTGGGCAGACTCTGTAGAGTACTTGGATCTATATTTCATGTCAAGAAGACTCTGAGAGAGTTTTATTTATTCCAATATATGGAAGACGTGTTATAACTGAAGTGCTCTCCTATGGTGGAACGCAGTGATCGAGGGCCTGGTTGAAACCCTACTGTTGGATTCAAATCCCAGTTCTATCACTAACTAGCTGTGTGGTTTGGGGCACAACACTTAACATCTTTCAGCCTCAGTTTCCTCATCTGTAAGATGAGGAGTATGATAGTCATGAAGAATAAAAGGTATCTGGTACCTACTTACTGCCCAGTAAATAGTTAATATTATTATCACAGTGTACCCTAGATTATAATTACTTTACTATGTTTTTTTTCTGTAGTTTACAAACATTTTCAAAGCAAGCATGTGTCTTATTTATTTTTGTGCTCTTCTTCCCCAACCAGAGGAAGGTGGGTGCCACAGTAATATGGTAAACCTTTAGCACATGTTTGATATTGGATTAAATTATCTTTATTTTAGTGTCTAATACATTTTTCTTTTCTTTTTTTACTTTTCTATTAATAATAAGCTCTATGCCCAATGTGGAGCTCAAATTCATTCCCCTGAGATCAAGAGTCACATGCTCTACCAACTGAGCCAACCAGGCACCCTGATTGTCCAACAAAATCTTGATTAGATTAGAAAGATGGCTGTTGAAAAAAAAATTTTGGGACACAGATCATATCTATCTATTTAGAGTAATAACGTTTTACAAAAATCTATTATATGTATATGAAAAGAAAGTTATCAAAATATTAACAGTAGTAGACAACTTTTATAATTAGGAAAAGAGTTAATCTTTTTATTTTTTTTTTCTTTTTAAATGTTTATTTATTTATTTTTTTAATAGTTTATTGTCAAATTAGTTTCCACATAAGAGTTAATCTTTTTAAAAAGTCTACTTGGAGAGTGGTGATTACAGTAAAAGAAAAAAAGAATGAAATGCATATTAGTATGGTTTCCTAATAATTTTTGTGGTTTATTACGCCTTCCAAAAAACACAGTGACCTCATACAATTGAGTTTGAAAGTTCTCCATACATTAATACATTCCTATAGATTCTGATACACCTATAGGAAGGAATGGAGGCACAATCTTTGATCTAGGAAGTACATATCCATGATCATCTGAGCCAGAAACACCATCTTTCATAAAGTAAACAAATGCAGCTGTTTCTATCATGCTGACTATAAGAAGATTATCATATTCAGAATGGAAATTCCAGGAACCTGAATTCTAATTAACATGGAAATGAAATCCACAAAATAAATATGTATTCAAAGTTTATGCAGTCCCAGGGCACAATGAAGACAGATGCAGATTGATCTAATCTGGTTGCATTAGGAACATGAGTGTATGTTGAGGAACATCGCGTGGAAAGTTGACCCAATTAGGAAGGGCAAAGTAAAACTGATGAAAGCCATTTCCTTTGTCCAATTAAATTAAGCCTCCAAATAACAGGCTGCTCTTTGACCTTCCTGGGAAGGGACAGGATGGCTTCTAATGGTCATGAAGTAAATAGCCAGCCTACTCTAGCAGTTGCTTAATAAATAGGACTTAGGAAGATATATTTAGATTAAGAATCTGCAAAAATTTCTCTAATGTATTCTTATTGTTTCTATTCATCAGTTTTTAATTTGGAGAAACAGAAGGATTAGAAAAAGCATCAGACCAAACTGAATATGGGGTCTATTAAACAAAATTAAGAGGTCACTTTCTGCTTCTTGTTAATTTGTGTTGCAACTGCTAAAGAAAGGAGGTGTTTAAAAAAAGATAGCTTCTTTAGGTGTTTCTCCAAGGTCCCGTTTGAAATAGCTGAGGAATATTGTTGGCTTATGTAAAGATACACGATTTCTTAATTAAATTGGTGACTTGTAGAACTAAAGTTTAAGGACCCTCTTCATTCTGCCCTATCTTATAATTCCCAACTATTACATATAGCAATGGACATGCTGCTATTTCATCCAACAGTCCACATTGCAAGGTATGGAACTTAAATCTTTTTTCTTGCCCGCTAAATTCCAAGTTTCCATGATAAAGTTGATCATAAACACTGAATTAATAGGATAGATTTTAAGGCTATTTTCCTCTGATTCATATATCATTTTTGCTCCCGTCTTCTCATTCAGATTCAACAATCATTTGTTAAGCATTATGTGTTGAGCCCCATGCTGAAGATTTCATTATACTTGCCATTACTTGGCCTTATATGTATATAGTTAAATGGGGTCTGCAGACATACCCTGAATTAGGTGGTTTGACTAAAAATCATGCAACCTTCAAAACATCAGAAGGTCATTATCCTGGTGTGTAACTTCATTAGTACATAAAATATTTGGGACAAGGGGCGCCTGGGTGGTTCATTTGGTTGAATGTCCAACCCTTAATTTCAGCTCAGGTCATGACTGCAGGGTCAGAGGATTGAGCCCTGCATCAGTCGCTGTGCTGAGCATGGAGGCTGCTTGAAATTGTCTCTCTCCCTCTTCCTCTGTCCCTCCCTCACTTGTGTTGCCTCTCTCTCTCTCTCTCCAAATAAAAAATTTAAAATATCTGGGTTCAAGTTTTTTTTCAATAATTTTTAAATGTTTATTTATTTACTTATATGAGGGACAGAGAGAGAATGAGAGAGAGAGACAGAGTGCCAGCGGGGGAGGGGCAGAGAGAAAGAGACAAAGAACCTGAAGCAGGCTCCAGGCTCTGAGCTGTTAGCGCAGAACCTGACATGGGGCTGGAACTTACAAACCTTGAGATCATGACCTGAGCTGAAGTTGGACGTTTAACCAGTTGAGTCACCCAGGCGCCCCTGAAATCAAATTTTAATATTATTTTCATTATCATTATAGAAGAAATATATATACATACAGGATTTTAAAAATTAAAAAAATCCAGAATGGTAAAAATGAAAAATAAAATTTGTCCATCCCTCTCCTTCCCTACTCTCCTTTTTTCCCCACTGAAATATGGTACTTTGTAAATAAAATCATAATACTGTGTATTTTTCCAAACAAGAGATAGTATCCCCTTAAATCTGGAATGGCCTCAAGACTCACTTGAATTAATAGAATATGGTAGAAGTGGCCATGTATGGGTTCTAAACCTAGGTTTCAAGAGACCTTGCAGCCCTCTACTCTGAAAATTCTAAGAAGCTGATGAAATAAATTTAGGAAAATACTTACAAATGGAAAGATATCCCGTGTTTATGGATTGGAAGAATTAATATTGTTAAAATGGCAGCATGACCAAATGCTATCTATAGATTCAATGTAGTCCCTATGAAGATTCCAATGGCATTTTTTACAGAAATAGGAAAAATGCTAAAATTTATATGGAACCACAAAAAACACCGAATAGCTAAAGAAATCCTGTCAAAGAAAAACAAAGCAGGAAACATCACACTTCTGATTTCAGGAAGAATTTTTATACTATATAGCTGCAGTAATTAAAACAGTATGGTACAGGGGCACCTGGGTGGCTTAGTCGGTTAAGCGTCCGACTTTCGCCTGGGTCATGATCTTGCGGTTCGTGGGTTCGAGCCCCGCGTCGGGCTCTGGGCTGACTGCCAGCTCGGAGCCTGGAGTGTGTTTCAGAGTCTGTGACTCTCTCTCTCTCTGACCCTCCCCTGCTCACGCTGTCTCTCTCTCTCCTAGAAATAAATAAAAGTATTAAAAAAAAAAACAGTATGGTACAGTCATAAAAACAAACAAATAGACTGATAGGACAAAACTGAGAGCTCAGAAATAAACCCAAGCATATACAGTAAACTAATATATTTTTAAATTTATTTTATTTTAAGAGAGAGAGTGAGCATGTGAGAGTGAGCAAGGGAGGAGCAGAGAGAGAGGAAGAGAGAGAATCTCAAGTAAGCTCCACACTGTCAGTGCAAAGCCCAACACAGGCTCACTCCCACAAATTGTAAGATCATGACCTGAACTGAAATCAAAAGTTGAATGCCTAACCAACTGAGCCACCCAGTCACCCCTAATATTTGACAGAGCAAAAAACACTTAATGGAGAAAATGTTGTCTCTTTAATAAATGGTGTTAGGAAAACTAGATATTCACATGTAACAAAATGAAACCAGACCCCTATCTTCCACTGCTCACAAAAATGAGGTCAAAATGAATTAAAGACTTAAATATAAGACCAGACACCTTGAAACTCCTAAAAGAAAACAGGAACAAAACTCTTTGATATGGGTCTTTGAAGTGATTTTTTGGAAGTTGCACCTAAAGCACAAGCAACAAAATCAAAATAAATTGAGACTGCATCAAAAGTTTCTGCACAACAAAAGTAACCATCAACAAAGAGAAAAAACAACTTTCAGAATGGGGAAAATATTTGCAAATATATTCACACCTTATATTATCACATAAGGAGATAATATCCGAAATACATAGAGAACTCATACAACTTGATAGTAAAAAAATACAAATAATCCAACTTTAAAAAAATGGTCAAAGGACCTGAATAAACATTTTTCAAAGAAAAACTACAAAAGGCCAACAGGTACGTGAAAAGATGCTCAATATCACTAGTCATTAGGGAAATGCAAATTAGAAGCACATTGAGTTATTATCTCATGCCTGATGGAATGATCATCATCAAAAAGACAAGAGATAACAAGTGCTGGTGAGGATGTGGAGAAAAGGCAACACTTGTGCATGTTGGAGGAATTGGAAATTGGTGCAACTACTATGAAAAGCAGTATGGAGCTTCCTCAAAAAAATTAAAAATAGAACTACTGTATGATTCAGTGATTCCATTTCTGGGAATATACCCGAAGGAAATGAAAACACTGATTTGAAACGATATCTGTATCCACATGTTCATAGCAGCATTATTTACAGTAGCCAAGACATGGAAATAACCTAAGTGTCCACTGATGGATGAATGGATAAAGAAGAGGTGATGCACACACACATGCACGTGAGTGCACATGTGTGTCTGTGTGTGTAAAATGGATGTTATTAAGCCACATAAAAAGGAAATCTTATCATCTACAACATACAGATGGGCTTTGAAGAAGTTATCTTAAGTGAAATAAGTCAGAGAAAGACAAATACTGTATGATCTCACTTATATGTAGACTCTAACAAGAAAATTTTTTAAATCAAACTCATAAGAAAAGAGATAGGGAAAAAGGTTTGTAGTTACCAGAGGCAAGAGGGAAGGGGAGGGGGAATTGATGGTCAGAAGGTACAAACTTCCAGGAATAATAAGATAAATAAGCACTAGGGAGGTAATGTACATGATGGCTATAGTTACGCTGCTGGATGAATCTAGGAAAATTGTTAAGAGAGTAGGAACACTCATCATAAGAATTTTTTTCTTTTTACTGTATCTATATGCAAATATGGATGTTAACTAAACCTATCAAGGTAATCATTTCATAATATATGTAAATTAAACATGTACTACACCTTAAACTTATATAATGATATTTGCCAATTATTTCTCAATAAAGCTAGGGAGGGGAAAGAGGCCATATAACTTCCTATATTTTGTTCTTGGAAAAATGCAGTCACCAGGTGACCATGCTGGGATTGCCAGCTGTAAGATGAGAAACCATGTAAAGTAGAGATAAGCCATGTCGACTGAGGCCCTTCAACCAACTAATTCCCCAGCCAACCTGACCAGAAGTACCTACATGAACCCAGTCCAAATTGCCAAACTGCAGAGTTGTGAGCTAAAATATGGTTGTTATTGTAAGCCACTACAGGGCAATTTGTTATGCAGCAAACACTAACTGGTAGAAGTGACCTTTTGAACAGTTTCTGGTGTCCTCAGGCTAGAATGACACAGAAACACCTAAAACCCATGGGACAAGATATGCTAATGGGAAGAAGTAGAAATGCTTGCCTAAGAGGGCCTCGGTAGGTAGTATTGTACCATGGTGATGAAGGAGATTCAAGGGAAATTAGGGAGTGCACAGACAGAGCAAAGGAAGGAGGAGGTTTGATCTTATACAAATATATAAATTCAAGCCTGCATCCTTAAGTACTGCATCCTTATTTCTAGGGCATGGTGCCTACCTACCCACATGATGGCTGTCAGCATAAGCAGATTCTTGCCACCTCAGCTTCCCTGCCTGATGGTAATGCTGTGTGGATGGTTTGGGAATAGGCAGAGAGAATTCTCATGATGCTGAGGTGGTGTTTGTAGATTGACTTCATTCCCAGCAGAAGAAAAAGAGGTGTTGTCAACATCTCAGGGTGATAAGAACAGATTGGGGACAGTCTCCACAGATACCCTGGTGACTGAGGGCAGCTGGCCTGGGCTAAGAAAATTCATACTTGCCACTGCCCAGGACAGAGGATGTTGGTAGAGATGGCTCTACCAGCAAGAGGAGGCAGACCTAGGCCAGGACACATTTGTGTCAGATCTGGAAATGGATCAAAGGGAGAAGAGACCATGTTGAATATTTGATAGAAACTTGTAGCAATATTTTCAATGGGGGCAGGAAACAAGAAGACCATCGGAGAAGCAATCAGAGGTAAAACTCAGAAGACAGGTCTTTAGGAACACAATATTAGCTCAAGTGGAAGAAAAACTCTCTGTGCGTAGCAAGATTTATAAGCTACAAACAATGCCACTCTTATAACCAGTGCTGTGTATGTTCATTGATTTTCTTCTTCTCTATCTGAAGTTTTGGGAATCTTCTCTCCATCCTTGGGGTTTGAACTTTCACAGTCTTGTAGCTTTATGGTGGACATATTTTTTATTCACTGAGCTAAACGATCAGTCCAACCTTTCAATCTGAAGACATGCCCTTTATATGGGGGAAATTTTCCTCTATTTCTTTGATAAGCTTTCCCCACTATTTTCTCTGTTCTCTCTCCTCTCTCTCCTCTTTCTTCTTCTTCTTCTTCTTCTTCTTCTTCTTCTTCTTCTTCTTCTTCTTCTTCTCCTCCTCCTCCTCCTCCTCCTCCTCCTCCTCCTCCTGTCTCCACTCTCAATTTCTATCAACAATAACAATAATTTGCAGTTGTCAATAATTAGATTAAAACACACTCTGTTCTTTAAACATATTTTGCCTATCAGTTGATTCTGAAAACAACAATACTCATAATAGATGAATACATGAACATTTTTCACGGAAGTGTTCACTGAACATTTTTCATTACTTCACTGAAGCAATATGATTTGATTCATATTAGAAAGGAAATACAATTTTTCTGTTAGTACATGTCTGCAACTTCAAGGAGAATGCAAAGGATCTACTTTATTTACATTCCATATCTGCCCAGAATACTACATTTCAGTTTGTTTCATATTTGAACTGACACTTTCTTGGAAGCTTTACATTAAAAAAAATATTTATTTATCTTGAGAGAGAAAGAAAGACAGGGAGAGAGAGCAGGGGAGGGGCAGAGAGAGTGGGGGAGAGAGAATCCCAAGCAGGCTTGGTCCTGTCAGCACAGAGCCCAGTACGGGACTTGAACTCACAAACTGTGAGATTGTGACCTGAGCTGAAATCAAGAGTCAGACACAACCAACTGAGCCACACAGGCTCCCCTTGTAGAGTCTCAACAATTGAGGTTGCTGGAGCATAGAGGGAATTTCTGTTCTTCTAAAGGAATGTTTATTAGAAAATGGGAATTGAAATATTAGTAACTTCTTAAAATCCTGAGAATTAGTAGCCTTAAAAGCTTTTCAAGAATTTTCCCTATTTGGCTGACTTGCTTCTCCTTGCAGTTAGATGACTATTTGGGTAGAAATTTGACATTATATCCTCTACCCAATACCCAAATCTGTGTGTAACTCTGGGAAATGTACATTGTCAAGTTCAGACAGAAAGGAGTTGTGAATTCAGGAAGAGTGCCGTGAGGCAGAATGTCTTTCAGAATCAATCTCTTTTTGGATATGAAGCATGTAAAGTATTGAAAACATAAAAGGACAATGTTGGGACACGCTTCTGTGAGCCTATCTCTTGTACATATATTGTAGAAATTACTCTAAGACATTGCCAGTAACGTCTTGATGTCAACTCCATTAGTATTCATCTTTAGAGAGGTCTAACTAGAGAGCTTTAAGTAACACTTCAACTGTTGTTGTGATTGAGGAGGAGACAGAAAACAGCCTACTCTATACCATACATTGTCCTCGTGCTTTTACGATGAATATTAATTGATTTAACACATATGAGTACATATTTTTCATTATATTATCATATTACATTAAGATATTATTTTATATTGGGGCACTTGGGTGGCTCAGTCGGTTAAGTGTCCGACTTCGCATCAGGTCATGATCTCACTGTGCTGACAGCTCAGAGCCCGGAGCCTGCTTCATTCTGTGTCTCCCTCTCTCTCTGCCCCTCCCCTGCTCATGCTGCTTCTCTCTGTCTCTCAAAAATAAATATTGAAAAAAGATATTATTTTATATTTAATATACTAAGATATAATATATTCACTTAAGGCCAGAAGAGTTAACCCACTTGCCTGGGTTGGGTGAGATTGCCTGTTCTCTGCTTCCTTCTGTTAGTGATCATGGCATCTGACCTTCTTCCTGGCATGAGCCACGTTCTGGAACCTTGTTTGCTATCACGTCACCCCACTGCCTCCCACGGCTGCTAGTATTGATTCTTCCTTCCATCTTCTCAGCTTGGATGCTTATAGACCCTGAAATCTGCCTTCATTCATCTCTCTCAAAAACTTCTCATGCTGTGCTCAGGTCTGGTAATACTGAACATCAGCTTTCCTCTTGAATAAATGAATGTTTTTCTAAGGAGTCCTTATTCTCCTGACTTGAATGCCAGAATATCACAGCCAGGAGGGACCTCAAACTCAGCTAAGCTAGTGGTTCCAGGCTGTGGCATTTGGACTCCCCCAGAGATTCTGGAGTTATTACAAGCCTTGGAACCAGGGTTTATAGTTTGTTGTTTGTTGTTTTTTTAAAATTTCTTTCACTAGGCAACAAAATCAACACCATTATCACGTGTTATCCATAACTTTTTGAAATTACGAAAAGTTTCCATACTCTAAAAATTTGAGAACCACTGATTAACACCAGCCCCCTCATTTTACAATAAAAAAAAAAAAGGATACCCAGAAGGTGATTTGATTTGTATTTAGTATTTTAGTAATACTAAATATAAATTTGTATTTAGTTATTTAGTAAATTAGTATTATGTCAGGACCTAGGCATATTCTTTGGATCCCCAATCATCAACCCATTGCTCTTTNGAGCCTGCTTCATTCTGTGTCTCCCTCTCTCTCTGCCCCTCCCCTGCTCATGCTGCTTCTCTCTGTCTCTCAAAAATAAATATTGAAAAAAGATATTATTTTATATTTAATATACTAAGATATAATATATTCACTTAAGGCCAGAAGAGTTAACCCACTTGCCTGGGTTGGGTGAGATTGCCTGTTCTCTGCTTCCTTCTGTTAGTGATCATGGCATCTGACCTTCTTCCTGGCATGAGCCACGTTCTGGAACCTTGTTTGCTATCACGTCACCCCACTGCCTCCCACGGCTGCTAGTATTGATTCTTCCTTCCATCTTCTCAGCTTGGATGCTTATAGACCCTGAAATCTGCCTTCATTCATCTCTCTCAAAAACTTCTCATGCTGTGCTCAGGTCTGGTAATACTGAACATCAGCTTTCCTCTTGAATAAATGAATGTTTTTCTAAGGAGTCCTTATTCTCCTGACTTGAATGCCAGAATATCACAGCCAGGAGGGACCTCAAACTCAGCTAAGCTAGTGGTTCCAGGCTGTGGCATTTGGACTCCCCCAGAGATTCTGGAGTTATTACAAGCCTTGGAACCAGGGTTTATAGTTTGTTGTTTGTTGTTTTTTTAAAATTTCTTTCACTAGGCAACAAAATCAACACCATTATCACGTGTTATCCATAACTTTTTGAAATTACGAAAAGTTTCCATACTCTAAAAATTTGAGAACCACTGATTAACACCAGCCCCCTCATTTTACAAATAAAAAAAAAAAGGATACCCAGAAGGTGATTTGATTTGTATTTAGTATTTCAGTAATACTAAATATAAATTTGTATTTAGTTATTTAGTAAATTAGTATTATGTCAGGACCTAGGCATATTCTTTGGATCCCCAATCATCAACCCATTGCTCTTTTCAGTAGTCCAGTCCCCCAAATGCCATAATCCTCTCAATTACATAGCATCTCCCACACACTCTACTGCAAGAGAGAATAAAGCTTCCCCATCTGGCCCAGGCTGAATTGTAAGAAAGAAACTCCTCCTTGTACAGCAAATATTAAGCCTTATTGAAAAGTATTGTCAAAATATATAACATGAGTATCCATGATGGGGCACCTAGGTGGCTCTGTCGGTTTAGTGTCTGACTCTTGATTTCAGCTCAGGTCATGATCTCCCGTTTCATGAGATTGAGCCCCGAGTAAGGCTCGCACTGAGAGTGTTGAGCCTACTTGGGATTCTCTCTCTCCCTCTGTCTCTCTGCCCCTCACTAACTTGCATGCATGATCTCTCTCTCTCAAGATAAATAAACAAACTTAAAAAAAAAAAAGTGAGTGTACACCATACACAAAAATAAACTCAAAATGGATAAAGGACCTGAATATGAGACAGGAAACCATCAAAACCCTAGAGGAGAAAGCAGGAAACAACCTCCTTGACCTCCACTGCAGCAATTTCTTACTTGACACATCCCCAAAAGCAAGGGAAACAAGAGCAAACATAAACTATTGGGATCTCATCAAGATTAAAAGCTTCTGCACGGCAAAGGAAACAATCCACAAAACTAATAGGCAACCAACGGAATGGGAAAAGATAGTTGCAAATGACATATCAGATAAAGGGTTAATATCCAAAAATCTATAAGGTACTCACCAAACTTCACACCTGAAAAACAAACAACCCAAGAAAGAAATGGGCAGAAGATATGAATAGACACTCTCCAAAGAGGACATCCAGATGGCCAACAGACACATGAAACGATGCTCAGCATCCCTCCTCATCAGGAAAATACAAATCAAAACCACACNACTATTTATTTAAAAAAAGAAGTGAGTGTCCTTAGGGAACACACTAGTATTTTAAACAATTGCCCCAGGGCACCTGGGTGGTTCAGTCCAACTGACTTCAGCTCAGGTCATGATCTCACAGTTTGTGAGTTCAAGTCCCACATTGGGTTCGCTGCTGTTAGCACAGAGCCTCCTTCAGATCCTCTGTCCCCCCTCCCTCTCTTCCCTTCCCCCACTTGTGCTTTCTCAAAAAATTTTTTTAAACAATTGCCCCATCTTTTTTCAGATAATCTAATCTTGTGCACTGCGTCTGCCTTGGGTCAGTGAGAGCCCTAGATCCCAGGCGGTCACTGATTAAATTCCATCTATAGGCTTTCTAGAAGTCTATAGTAGGGCTCTAAAAGAGAGTGTCAAGACTGAATTTCTTCCTCAGGGATTTGAAATTAGAACTCAGAGACAGTCAGTCTAGAGGAGGATGTTGGGCAGGAAGGAGTTGATGCAATGTTGGGGCTGGTGAACATTTTGAGGTATAGGTTCACAGTGAAAGAGAATAAAATAACAGGGAGAAGGAGAGAGAGTGAGAGTGAGACAGAGGGAGAGCAAATGTGTACATGAGAGACCACATGGTTATATAGAAAGAAAAAGAAGGAGAGAGAAAGATCTGGAGACAGCTCCTTGGATTTCTAGTTTCCACTTCCTATCAGAGGAGGCCCAACTTCCCTAGGATTCTAGAAGCTGTATGAAGCTTAACTAAGTTCCTTATGCTTAGGCTGAGTTTAGTGGAATTTGCTCTCTGAATTAGCAGCCAGCTCCGCGAGAATACAATCATATCTCATGAATAAATACCTCAGAGTCTCAAAGCCTGAGATATGATGGTTACTCAAGACTGCTTCACTGCTGAGGCTGCTTCGTCAGAAAAATGAAGGATGAGAGCACTCAGACGTCAACGAATACTGCCCCAATGCACTTCAGTGCAGATGCTGGGCACTGGTTGGGCAATTGAAATCATCTACTACAAGAGTCTCAGGACACAGCAGACCTCCATGATATGTGATTCCACAGAGGCTTCACGTTAATCCCAAATATGTCTGAATTCCATTCCTGTTCAGAAGGAACTTCTCTCCAAGTACTTGAGAATAGGAAAGAAGGTTCTATATAAATAACCATTCTGGCATCCTCAATTTCAGTAAAAAATTTTTTTAATTGATTTTGAGGTTTGTGTTCTATAAGGCACTTGACGTGAAACATTAGCGCTAAGGCAATTTAGAGAAAAGAAAAAAGTGTACTGTGGTGTTGAAATATATTTATCTTTTTTTTTTATTCTCGAGGGCAAGAAATAAAAATAACAATAGGTTTCCAGTGTGGTGACAGGAAGAGGCTACCAGCAAAATCCCATGACGGAAATAAAGAAGAAAAGGAAGGCAAAGCAAAATTATAGTTTGAGAAAGATGTGGAGAACAGATACAAAACCAGAAAGGAAAACGAGAGATTGTTAATGATCGCCAAGATTCTTCAAAGATGCAAGAGTTCTTACTAATTCATCTAGGTGAGTACAGGTAGCAGACAAAACATGCCGAGATGAACAGCATGACGCCGTGACGGGAAATCTCAGGGGTACAACATTGTTAAATTCTACCTTTGGCTGAAACAATCAGAAAAAGAAATGTGAGGGAATGAAAGAGGCAAATCGTGTAAAATGAGTTGTTGATAAGAAAATAAAAATCAATCCATGAGAAACATGGAAATATCTTTAAGCCAATGCCTCCATCAGATACATTTTAAATTGTTAAGAGATTAGTTAATGGATTTAGAGAAATCCTGATGGCTACATTCAGGGAACACTTTGAACGCTGTATTTCAGAAAACTGTCAAAGTACGTACATTTCTTCAAGATATTAGAGGGAAAAATAAGGGAAAATGAGCACATGTGGACCTAATTTTCTTCCTTTCACTCTCCTTCCTAAGAAAGGTCTCCCCAGAGTGCATTATGCTAAGTGAAATAAGCCACAGAAGCATTTTCGTGATGACTGCTTTAAAATTTTTGTCAGATAATCCCAGCGTCTCTGTCATCTTGCTGTTGGTATCTATTGCTTGTCTTTTTTCATTTAGTCTGAGCTCTTCCTTGCCCTTGGTATAATGAGCAATTTCTTTTTCTTGGACATTTGGACTATTATGTTATGAGACTCTGAATCTTATTCAAACCTTCATATTGTCTGGCTTCTTCTGACACTACTTGGGCAGGGAAAAATGAGGGGACAACTTCATTACCACCAGCTGAGGGTGAAGCTCAGGTTTTCCACTTGGCCTTTGTTGATGCTGGAGCTGGTGGTGGGTGGGAGTTTGGGTCCCCACTAGGCCTCCACTACTATCTCCCCAGCAGGGCAGAATAGTGGTGCCTCATTTCTGCTCCTCACATGGTCTCCACTGACAGCATGGTGGGGATGCCCGGAGGGCCTCACTACCCCTGGGCAGTGCCGAAAATCCTGATTCTGCATTAGGCCTTCTCTGACACCATCCCAATCCAGATGGGGACGGGTGCCTCAGTACTTCCAGATGGAGAGGAAGTCCAAGGTGCCCAGCTGATCTCCATTGACACGACTACACAGAGGGGTCCTCGTTATCTCTGGGGGCTGAAAGTCCTGGCAGAGAGGTTTAGGCTCCTTGTTAAAGCCTCAAAAGGGCAGAAGTCCAGGCTCCCCCGCTAGGCCTCACTGGCATGGGTGAGAGCAAGCCCCCAGGTTCCTCTGCAGGGTTTGGCTGGAGGAGAGCAGCTATTGATTGTCTATAAAGGTTTCTGTCTTGTTAGGCTGCTCCTTTGGCTCACAAGAGCAGGCTTCCATTGGGGCTTTTTGGGGGCTACACTCATTGGCCTTTCCAGGCTGCCAGCTTCTTCAGTCCCAGCTCTGGGATAGATGAGGCAAAACAGAAAACATATGTTCTTCAGATTCCAAGGTCCCTTGTGGGTCTGCCTTCTCCCCTCCACCTTTCAAAGTCTTCCTGTGTTTGTTTTATATACACTGCACAGGATTTCAGTTGTATTCAGTGGGAAGAATAGGAAAAGGTCCATCTATTCCCCCTTCCTATATGTGGAAGTTTTTACAAATCATTTTCCGAAGGTTAATAACAGCACCCACATCATAGATACCTCAAATGGGTATCGTGAGGATTAAATGAATTAATGGGGCTTTTGGTACAGTATCAGACACGTACTGAGACTTGCATAAGTGTTCTCTCTTATTGTTATTAGATAAACGGTATAATGTGCTTGTTAAGGGGGTAGATTTTGGAACCAGACTACCAGGGTTTAACTCCCAGCTCTTACACTGAATGATTGCTATAATCTTTGGGAAATTACTTAATCTCTCTGTGCCTAAACTTCCCCACTACACATGTAATCATAATAGTTTCTTCTTCACAAGGTTATTGTGAGAATTAAAATACTTTGTATATCTAAAGCCCTTAGAAGATTGCCTGGCACAGTGTAAGCTCTATTTAAGTATTAGAAACTCGTCTCTTAAGCTCCAGAACTTCATTTGCTCTTCACAACACCCTCTAAAGTAAGTAGTAAAGCATCACCATGCCCATGCATAAAGAAACAGAAGTTCTGAGGCATGTGGTAAACTGCCCAAGGTCACAGAGCCAGCAAGTAGCAAAGCTAGTCTCAGCCACAGGTCTGACATCGTGTCCAGGGCTCATGCCATCATATGAGCACTGTGCGAGGCTTGGTTAGGAGTGCAAGGTGAAAAACCAGCATTCATGCTTAGAGAGCATGGCGGACAGATAAGCACTGAAATCACACCCTGCTAGCAGCGGGGTGGGAAGATAGGAACAAGGTGGAGAGACAGGCAAGAGTGTGGTTGTTGGGCTCGGTCGATGCCAAGAAATGGGTGTTGAAGAAACCACCAAGAGGATTTCTTCTTCTTTTTTTTAAATGTTTATTTTTTTATTTTGAGAAAGCACAACCATACACAAGTGGGGGAGGGGCAGAGAGAGAGGGAGAGAGAGAATCTTAAGCAGGCCCCGCGTTGTCGGCACAGAGCCCATCTCGAGGCTCAAACTCACCAACTGTGAGATCATGATCTGACTCAAACCGACTGAGCCACCCAGCTGGCCCCCATCAAGATGATTTCTGATGAGAGACTTATACCCCAGAAGGAGTCTGTCAATATCTCCTGTTCACAGGGTTTGCCTAATGGCTCACCACCCCCACCCCAGGCCAGACAATCACTCTTCAGGGCCAGAGGCCATCCCTTCTTCGGTTCAGAATGTCTTTGAGTCTGACTCCTGGAGTGGGGCTCCCTCCCCAAGGGGTTCCCACTGCTGCCGCCGCCCAGCCTGCCACCTGTATCCTTCTGAGCCCCTCCATGCCCAGCCTAGGCCTCAGGGCCCGTGTTAAGTGCCACCAGCCTTCCTGGAGATACCAGCCCAGGCTGAGTTCGGCCCTACCTGAACCCCAAGCATTAACCATTTCTGCTATGTTTCGAAATTTAGTAAGTGCCATCTAATGTCTGGTCTTCTAGTTCCCTTGATATGCTTCAGGTTTTTAACTGTGTGTAGCCAGCAAGACTATGGCTCTGGAGGGAAATGGTTGTACCCTATAGGGTTTGCTGGGGTGTGGCCTCACAGCATTTGTCATAGAACATGGTACTAGGCAGTGAGTCAATTAATACTTATTCACTCTGAAAGAAAAGGTCACAGCTAAGCAGAGCTGCCCCTATGTGGGGTATATGGCACCCGAGGGAATTTTTTTTGCAAAACCCTGTCTAACTAAGGACTTTAATTAAATAGTTTTACAAAAAGCGTAGGTCCTGGAAAGTATAGGGATTTATCAATAAAGAGTCAAAATAATGGGAAGTAGTGGAAGAAATGCTTTGGGGGTATATTTACTATTCAGTCATGGCCAATGTCCAGGGACCATCTTTTCCTACAAAGGTCCGGGAATCATCACTCATGTTCTTTATTGTTGAATGTGCCATTCCTGGATACTTTTATTTTCCACTCAAACAAAGGGTTGCAATGTTGTTATTCCTCACAATGTTATGACTCTTTGGAACTTGTTTATATTGAAACCATACAAATCTCATCTCTGCACTTATTTAATGCCTGTTATATCACTTATGCCTGGTCCTGGAGCACGCAACCTGTGACCTATGACTACTGATTTCCAATGATTCTCACAAGAGTCATCACTGTGCTTCATTGATAATGGCCACACGTGCAAGTATCACATAGGGAATGTGAACAGTATTCCATTTTGGGGTCATGTAAAATTCACAGCCTGGAATATGATAGCATAAGGATGGAAAAACATGTCTTCCAACGAACTCTGTCTTTTCTTCAACTCTCGACTGAAATCACCACAATATTGGAAACTGACCTCTGTCCCTACTGACCACACCCTTAACTTACACATCCCTGTGAGCCAGGATGGGCAAGGAGACTGTGGACAGCGTGAGTAAACCTGTCATATTCTGTAAGAAGTGTTTGTCCCTCCCTCCAGGAGAGCATGAGCCACCATATGCATTGGTGGTAAAGCAGGACACTGATCAGAAGAGCCCATCAGCTTTCTTCATTCTCAGGCCATGATCTGGAAAGCCTTTGGAGGAGTCAGGCTTGGCCACCTCCAAGGACAGCCTGACTTGAGGGCCAAAGAACCCAAGGAGAAGTGGCAAATGTGAGCCCTGCATGCGAGAGTACATAGGGTGAAGGATGCCTACAGCCTTCCTACTGCGCTTGGATACTGTGGAGCAGAGGAGGCCACAGTTGGAAAAGAACAGGCAAAAGCTAACCCACTAGATGAACTCAAACTATTATTACTAAATTCAACTAAAAAATTGCTCTGATTTCAAAATAATTTTTAAATTGTCAAAGTTTTCTCTTTACTTACAGTTGAGCTCCAACAGCTAACCTGCTATGATATCATAATGAGATGATAACCAAGACTCCAAGGAATGATAAAATGAATTTTTCATAATACCAGAGAGATTCTCCATCATCACTAAGAAAAATATATAAAATGAGTGTCATTTTTTATAAGAAACATAACCCTGAAAAAAATCTCTAAACAGCTATAATTGAATTAACTTATTATCATCACAAAACTTATTGACTATGTTATTATTGGCTGTCTAAAAGATGATACTTCTATTCAGTGGTTAAACACAGACATAAAATCAAGAAACTTTGTGAAAAATTGCTTAAGCCTGATTAACACTTTAGAAGAGTTAGCATATACTTTGGTCATAGAAAATTCTAATAACTTATTTAAGTGAAGTCGGCCTGTTACTAACCTGCACAATTCTAGTCTCAGAGATGGCAAAATATGGAAGTTGGAAAGATACTTGTTCTCTCTTAATCGAATACTGATCTAGCACTGCCTCAGTTGTACGATTCTGAACACCTCGAGACTCACCCTGGCCTCTTCCCATCGCTTGCATCTAGATTGTTTTCTGTTTTTATGCAGAGCCACTAAGAAATACAACAGATAAATTAACACCAATGATTTCATCCAGATCCTTTAAATTAAGGGACAGTAACATTCACATTAAATAAATGTCACATTCTGTGTTGGCTTTGAATGTCCCAATACTTACAGCGACATAAAAAATTAATAAATGTCACTAGGCTTCTTTGGTTTGATAGTCTCTTGGGCATCTAAGTAGAAGCAACTTTTATAATCTGGTGATTTCTAACACTGTAGCCCAGAGCTGGGTAAACTATAGTCCTCTCCCTGGCCTCCCATTTTGTAAATAAAGTTTTATTGGAACACAGCCATACTCATTCTTTTCCCTATTGTCTAAGGTCCTTTCACGCTACAGTGGTGGCGTTGAATAGATGCGACAGAGGCGATGTGATCTGCAAAGCCTAACATGTTTACTCTCGCTGGTCCTCTAAAGAAATAGCCAACCTCTGCTGCAGTTAGCTGCCATACTTTGGAAATAAATGTAACGAGAAAAAATGTAATCTCCTTTCTTAAAATATCTGCCCAAAGAGATCATTTGTCTTCGGTAAAATAGTTTCCTAGCATAGTAACAAATTAGCCTTACAGTTGGTTTCCCACTAACTGCAGGCTGCAAATGTTCACCAGCCCTTCCAAATACTTAGTATCATTGCAGTGACATATCCCCCAGCCATGGGCAATGTTCTACTCTAAGCCAGAAGCTATCCTCAGTTTTACATTATCCTTGCTTAATTTAAAGAATCAGACGTAATTTATTAAGATTAATGAAGTCTCAGAGTCTCATCAGTGGCTAAATAACCTCTCTCTGGGAGCCACATAAATATTTCAGAAGTACTAGTTCATTGTAAGCACCTAAGAACCTATTTTATTGTATTAGAATGTGGCATCAACCCGTGTTTATAAATGGATTTCAGTTTATGTAACAAATGTATTTTCAAGTACTATCCTTGAGGTACAATTCCTATGACTTTTCCAGGAAAAAACATTGACATAAACAAGGGGTATCAGAGAGGGAAGAGCATGCCCTTTGGGATCAGAGGGACTCTATTCAACTCTCAGACTTTCCTCCTTTACTGGCGAGGGAGTGTGGGGTGGGCTGAGGACAAAGTGCAAGCTAGGGCACCCCTCCTCCCCAGGTGGGATGTGTGTGATAGTCCTCAGGCACTTCTGGCTCCTCAAGGACTAAGGAAAGAAAACAAATGGCCAACTGATAGAGATCACAGTCATACAGGACATGGGTCTCCATCAGATTCAACTAACTTAGTAAATTACAAGAAAAAAGTGATCTTGCAAATAGCCTAATCTCCAGAAACCTGCAGACTCTGTTTCCTGGAGCCCCAACACCACCCCTCAATAATGATATGGGAAACAAAGGCAGGAAGGAAATGGCAGGTGAAATTGAATCTCCTTGTGGCCTGCAGCCCACTGACAGACACTCGGGGCAAATGCAGAGTATAGCATTTCCCCAGGAACCCCTACCTTCTAACTGTTGATAACCTTACTGGAGGGAAAACAACCTTGGCTAGACAATAGCAAGGCCTGAGGTATCTTAGGAGTCTTCTTTAGCATATCAAAGTCCCTCTAGGGGCCTCACTTTTGACTTTACCTCCCCAACTCCGTAGTGTAGAACCAGCCTTTCTTCACAACCCCAGGGCAGCTCTTTCTGCCCACAGGTCCTGTCCCTGTGCTGTAATAAAATCACCTTTTTGCACCAAAGGCGTCTTCAAGAATTGTTTCTTGGCCATCGGCTCTGGACCCCCGGCCCCGTCACCCCAAAACCTCATCACTACTAGCGTGTGACAACCCTCTGAATTCTTATCCTGACAGACAACCTCTGTTTCTTATCCTTAAAGTACAGGTAACCCTTACATCATACCTACCTAGGAGGGTGGTAAGGATTTTAGTTTATTTTATTAAAAAAATTTTTAATGTTTATTTATTTTTGAGAGAGAGGGAGGGGCAGAGGGAGAAAGAGACACAGAGCCCCGCTGACACAAGGCTCAAACTCACAAACTGTGAGATCATAACCTGAGCCGAAGTTGGTTGCTCAGGCCACCCAGGGGCCCCTAGAAGGAGGGGTTAAGGACTTTAAATAATGCAAAAAAAGGCAGAGTCAGAGCCAGGCACAAAGCAGGTCTACAAGGGGTAATTTAGTGAATGACAGTTAAGTGGATGCTAGGTTTGGGTATCTGAACATTTGTGTCTCCTCCACCTCCCCAAATTCATACGTTGAAATTCTAACGTATGAATGGTTTTATATGATGGTCTGCAAGATGGGGCCTTTGGGAAGTGCTCAGGTCATGAGGCTGAACCCCTCGTGCATGGGATTAATGTTCCTATAAAACAGGCCTCACAGAGTTTTGTAGCCCCTGCTACCGTGCAAGGACACAAGGAGAAGTCAGTGACCCAGAAGGGGGCCCTAGCCTGTCCACGCTGGCACCCAGACCTAGACTTCGAGCCTCCAGAACTGTGAGAAGTACACTTTTGTTGTTTATAAGCTACTCGGTCACTGGTATTTTTATAGCAGCTCGAATGAACAAAAACAGTGGGCATGGTCATTTTCCCTTTCAAATTTCTTTTTGATTTAATTAAATCTTCCTAGAGGTGAACTAGGTGCTAGTTTTCAGTAGTGATGCTTAAATTTATTCAGGCAAACTTTAATAAATTTAGGAAGCAATACCTTTACTGTAAACAGTAGTCTCAAAACACAGCTTCTAGCTCAAACTAGGAAGAGCAGGCTCGAGCATGCCCAGGGACGTCCCTGATGTCAAGGACGCTTCTTAACCCCATTCTCTACTCCTGCAGTGCTTCACCAATGCTTGCCATCGGTCACATAGTGGCTGGAGAACTAGCGTTTGGATGATTCCCTGCAAAATTTCCATCCTGACAGCAAAAACAATAATCATCTTTACAGAGATGCCACATCACCGCATAATGCTCGATCCTTTGTGGGGACTGGCACAGAGCAGAGCACTGACAACAAGCTGAGAGACCTGAACTGTACTCCAGCTCTACAATTTCAGATGTGTGACCTCAGACAAGGCCCTCTGTGATCTGAATCCCAGCCACTGTCACAGGGATAAAGGAGATCTTGGTGATTTTGCCAGATCTAAAAAGTCTTCTCCATCCATAAAATGTCATATATGCATGGACTTCAGTGGAACAGGGGACTCTATGCTCATCTAAAATGTCTGCTTTCTGATTTGAGACAAGTTTCTCAGACCCTTGTACCCTGAGGTGGCCCATCTTCTCCTTTTTTTTTTTTTTTTTTTGAATTGCTAAGATTTGTCTCTTGTAATTATCTGGTTGCCAGAGGAATTAAACACAATAAAATAGTAGTTCCCATAATCACTTAGTCACCTATTCTAGAATCTTGCTAGAGGTTGGTGCCATTCTAATTGGTTTACTCTTTACAGAAATCACTTTTAGCCCCTCTTTGAAAATTAGGACAGGGTGCCTGGGTGGCTCAGTCGGTTAAGCATCCGACCTCAGCTCAGGTCATGATCTCACGGTTCGTGGGNTAAATTAAAAAAAAGAAAATTAGGACAATAGTCACTGATGTGGGAAATGAAGGCAAAAGAAAAAACTAAGTTTTCTTACTACTTTCAGCCCAATGATCAGTCCCTGATACAGGCGGAGTTCCTCCTCTAGGAACTCAGCTACCTCGATGCAAATACTTTGCTAAGGGCAACAGGCAATGTTAGCTTAACATTGTCCCAGTATCCAGGATCCTGTCTTCTTTAACTTATAGAAATTCCTTTGGAAACTTCCTTTATCTTTACCCCCAAGACATATGTCAACAATCACCCTCCAAGCACATCGCTGCTGATACACATCTGAAGGGTCTTGTGATCCTGCTTTACTAAGCAGTAATAAATGCCTTTCCCAAACAATAGCTAACTCCCTCAAGGCCCTGGCAACCTTGCTTCCCAAATCCCTTAGAGACTTACGCTGTCCTGTCCGCTGTCCGTAACCCCCTCCCAACTTGAAGGTGTGTAATCAGTCACCTGTCACAACCCCAGTGCCGCTCTTTCTGCCCACGGGTCCTGTCCCTGTGCCTTAATAAAACCACCTTTTTGCACCGAAGGTGTCTCAAGAATTCTTTCTTAGCCATTTGTTCAGAACCCCAGCACGTTCACATCAGTCACCAGCTTTAGTGACCTTTGCCCGTGCGCCTTTAGCTCAATTGCTCTCCCGTGGGCTGCTCTGGATGGTTCGGGGCTGAGATCCTGCCGGCTGTGCTTTCCTGGGCCCTTGTCCCCTGGCTTCCCGTTGGATGCTCCAAGGGACCCTGGAAGGTACAAAGAGCAAAGAACTGACTCTCTTCCATCTTGGCTGTCAGTGTGGGGTGGAAACGGCAGCGGCAATAGCAGCAGCCGCTACAGCTTCTGGTGGGGGGCAGGGGGGCTTGGCAGCACCCAGCAAGGCCCACTCTGGATGCCCACTCCTGACTCCTGAGTCACAGTAGCTCTGGTTCAGGGAGGAACTGCTTTCCTGTGGTTGCTCTTTTCAGTCACCTTCTTTTTTCCTCTCTTGCTCCTCCAGCCTTCTCATCGCCCTTAGAACCAATGTTTGTATTACGTTCCCTCTGTTTGGAATATCTAAATGGTTTCTCTTTTCCTAAGTGGATCTTGACTAATACTATATATAATTTTTCAGAACTTGAATCCCTAAACTAATTTAAAGCTTCTCTATGATCTTTATTTTGAAACCTGGCACTTTAAAAGTCTGGATCAAACCAGCTGCTCATTTCACAGAATCAAACCAACAGAATGGAAAAAAAAAAAGTGTAATTGTCAGACTCCAATAAAAACTTCAAAAAGATCCAAATTATTTAATGCATCGAAAAGTGTTTATCACAGTGCCACATCATTTGCTGTTTGACAATACGCTGGTTATGGAATGTTTTACTGTGACAAGCATTGTCACTATGATGAAATTCATTCTACAAACAACTTTCTTGAGAGTATTTTTTTAATCTGAGGATTATCCAAAACCAACTGATTAAAATAGGTAGGCACAATAATTCCTGGGCTTTTAGTTTCAAAGTCTGTTTTCCCATCTGTTAACCAAAGTCTAGATCTATACAACCAAAGTAAAAGGGAAGACTGTGTAATTATCCTTTGAGTCAGAGACAAATAAGAATATCAGAGTAAAAAAGGGACATCAGTGCTCATTTGATTCAACACTTGTTCATATATAGGATTCCTTTGAAACATCTAATAACCGTGGAGTGGAAATCTGTGCTCAGTTTGCATATCCTCAGTGATGGGGAACTCATTACTTTGCCAGGCAGCCCATTCATTTGTTGGACAGCTTGAGTTTCCAGGGATGGATCCCTTTTATTAAGCCCAAGGAATGAATAGGCATGACTATAGCTTCTACTCATAGGTGCTGGTTATTCCATTTAGACTTACAAAGACTAACTAGATTCCCTATTCTGCTTGAAAGCTGTGTAGACCAATGATGTTTTCTTAAGAAGACAATTCTGGCATCACAGAAGCAGGTCAGTGACATGGGAAAGTTCTCAGTGTCAGGAGGATCCTCTGATTACAAATTGAGGGCTCATCTTTTCCTTGTAAATGATAAAATTGAGAACATAACTGGTCTTCCTTTCACACTTTTGATCAGGCTCCTTCAGAAGGCATAGCTCAACGCCTTCCACAAAGAGGTAAACTTTCAGAAAGATCTTAGCCAGACGTTAGGCCATTGTAAGCTACACTATCTCTAAGGACACTTCCCTTTTTCCAGAAACTTGAGGGCCAAGCAAGAAACCAAGAAAAACATACTTTTTTTGAGAATATGACCCAGAAATGTTTATTGGAAATATTTCTGGCACATCGTTGCACTAGTGTAGAATGGTGGTGGCAGAGTAAGATGGAGATAAAAGGGGACTTGGCAAGAGACACATTCTAGAATTTAGATGGGGGATTAATTTTAATTGACTTTGCATGCCATACCTAGAAGCTTGACTGTTACCTTACAGTAAAGAGCAGCCACTGGAGAATGTTAAGCGTGATCACAGTCATGTAGCAAGACTTTCCTGATGTCATGGCAAAGATGCATTGGTTGGAGACAAGACTTGTGGGTAGGCCAAGCAGTCAGCGGCAATAATCCAGGAAAGAAATGGTAAGCAAGTGAATAACACGGAGTCAGTGGGGCTGTACAGGATGGGAATCAAGTCAAAAGGATAGAATCAGCGAGATTTAGTGATTGAATGCAAAGGATAAGGGAGAGGAACAAACAGAACATGATTCTCACCCAGGCTTCTAGCTTGAGCAACTGGGCAGATGGTGGAGTCATTCACATCACAGAAGAAAGGAACACAAGAGGAATAGCAAGGTTAGGTTACTGAGGCTGACGAGTTCTGTTTGGGGCATGCTAATCTGAGTGCCTCTGATCATGACAACACAGATGTCCCACAGGAAGTTGGGTACATGGATCTGGCCTGAAAGAGAGAGAGAGAGAGAAGCCAGGAAGTGTGGATTTTGGAGTCATCAGTATGTGGGTAGTAGCTCAATCCCTGCACAGCATTGAAATGCATTCTATCATTGATTCACATACCCATTCATCTATCCATGACGCAAATATTTATTGTTTACTTTGTACCTGTAACATTGTGTGGGTAGCTGAATGTTTATGCAACAGTGAACAGAAGACAAATTCTGACATCATGGAACTTACATTCGCATGGGAAGGAGACCCACAATACAAAATAAAATAGCATGAAATGCCAGATATATTAGCGCTCTCAAAAAAATTAAGGGCAGTAAGGGAACAGAGAGTGGTAAGGAATCAGAGGAGTCCTCTCTGAAGAGGTTCCATCCAAGCAGAAGCAACCCGTAGCAGAAGCCTAAGGGTTTAGAGAGTAACCCATGAGAAGACAACGTGAAGGAGTGTCCTGGATGGGCGACAGCCCTGGGCTGGAAGCTTATCAGGCTTGTTTGAGAAACACCAGGGATCTTCAAGAAGAGTGTGCAGCATAAAAACAAAAAAGGAGCAAGACCAGGGACAGAATGACGGAGCTTATCTTCAAAGTGGGAGCAAAGAAAGGAGACTGAAGAGAGCTGATTAGAATTAGAGAAAGAAGGGGATGAATTTTGTATTCTGTAGATTTAACACCATAGTCTGTTGGTTCTCTTCCCAAATATCCACCATCCTTATTTGTAATGGTGTGTATGTGCATAGCAGTAGAATAAACCAAGAATGTACCGCTCCTTCACTTATTCTTCAGCCACAGAGGCCTTCCTATAGTTTTGTGAATGTTTACCTCTGAGCCTTTGGTGTTTTGTTGCCTCTCGCCAGAAATTCTGGGGAAGGGGTGGGGACCATCTCCTCCTTCACCTTCAGGATTCCACTGAATCCTCTGAGAGGCTTTACCTGAAGCCTGGAGACAAAGATTGGTTCTCCAGTTATTCACTATTGAAGTCATTTGTTCCCCTTTAGGACTAAACACTTGTTTGTTTAATGGTCATCTCAACTGGACAATGAACTCAAGGAGGGTGGGACGCATTTCTGTGTTGTTCACCCCATATCCTAAAGCCTTTGCAGCCTAGATACAAAGTACACGTAGAGATCACTCTATATGTTCGAGTCTATGTACAGACCATACTGCTTCATCTGATGACCAGTTACTCTCACAGCAGGACCCAGAAACCCTTCATCTATCTCTGCATATGTGGAAAACCTCACTTCAGTCCCACAGAGCCTCAGAGCAGAAATTCAAAAGGACAATGAATTTAGATTCAATCCAGGTGATATTTGAATGTTTCCCTTTGGTCCACTTCTCTGGCAAAATAAGTTCAAAATGGCTTATTGTTATTATTTTTAATGTTTTATTTCTTTTTGAGAAAGAGAGTGGGCAGGAGAGGGGCAGAGAGAGAGAGGGAGACACAGAATCTGAAGCAGGCTCTAGGCTCCACGATGTCAGCACAGAACTGAAGAGGGGCTGAAACTTACAAACCGTGAGATCATAACCTGAGCCAAAATCAGCTGCTCAACAGACTGAGTCACCCAGATGCCCTGCTTTATTATTTTTTTTAATAAGTAAAAGGAAATACTTGTTCTGGCTACCATTCTGGTTTTTTGTTTTTTTAAAAAAAGGTAATGTTTAGGGGCACCTGGGTGGCTTAGTCGGTTAAGCGTCCGACTTTCGCTTAGGTCATGATCTTGCAGTTCGTGGGTTCGAGCCCCGCGTCGGGCTCTGTGCTGACTGCCAGCTCAGAGCCTGGAGCCTGTTTCAGTCTGTGACTCCCTCTCTCTCTGACCCTCCCCTGCTCACGCTGTCTCTGTCTCTCTCTCTCCTAGAAATAAAAAAAAAAAAAAGGTAATGTTTAGTTTCAGGTTACAATAATCAGCCTCTTGTAATTTGTCCTCATTTTTATACATCATTTTATTTATTTAAATCCTCATTTTTAAAAAGAAAAAATGGACACCCAATTATGGATATAATTGAGGGACTGGATAATATGTCTTCAGTAGCAATCTTTTCAGATACTAAGAATCCTGCTTTTTATTTCATTCCCTTTCTCAGTTTTTAAAAATTATTTATTTATTTATTTACAAAAATTGTAATGTTTATTTTTGGAGAGACAGAGCATGGGCGGAGGAGGAGCAGGGAGAGAGAGGGAGACACAGAATCCAAAGCAGGCTCCAGGCTCTGAGCTGTCAACACAGAGCCCGGTGGGGGGCTCAAACTTGCAAACTATGAGATCATGACCTGAGCTAAAGTCGGACACTTAACCGACTGAACCACCCAGGTGCCCTTCATTATTAAATGTACATTTAAATAGTCACACGTGGCTAGCAGCTGCCATATGAGACAGTGCTGCCATAGGCAATTGCTGGAGTCCAGCTCCAGCAGGTCCAGGGGTCCCTGAAGGATGGATGGTGTCAGCGAGAGAGAGTGAGAAAGCGCCGAGATTCTTTCCAGTCACCAGGCAGGCATCTCTGTCCTGTCGATTTTGGTGTCTTTATTTATAGGTCAAATGATAACATGGCATCAGAAAGTGGAATTTTTACAATGGATAGTTCTCAGTGATAAGATGCTTTGGAAAGCATACAGAAACAGGTTTTACAGAAGTATTCTTGCAGAACTACCCCAATTATAGTGAGATTGAGTAACTAAGAAAATAACAGGGTGTTCTTAGTGAAAAACAGGATAACATACACATTCTAATAATGCAAAGATTTAGTCATCGGTTAAGTTGTAGATACTCTTATCCATCCTCATCACAGCTGCCAGGGTAAGGGAAGGTGTTTGTGGAATGTAGGCCTTAGGGAAGGGACTGCTATACATCACCAGCTAGCAAAGGTATATGTAGTAACTATTGTTCTGCCCTTATCTGTTCCTTCTCTCCAAGTTAGGCTCTTTGTCTCCAGGGAAGACTTAATTGTCCAGTTATATTCCTGGACACCAGGAATATACATATATAGGAATATACATATATATACGTATATATATATACACACACCAGAAAGCCAGCTGTACCTTTAAAGAGTTTACCTTACTTCCAATACATAGAATAGCCCCTTCGAGTTCTTTGTCTATGATTTCTTGAATAGTTAGGGCATGAGAAACATTTTTGGTTAGTTGATTTGAGCTGTATGAACCTCTTGGACTAATGCAATGGTAGAAACAAAATTGTTAATGTAAAGGTCAATTTTTTATGAGTAAGGGTTATTGACCTATTCATAGTTCAAGGGAAGTATGGAGGAAAACAGGACCTGCTGGAGACACGATGTCTATTCCCATAATCATAAAAAGAAGTTCCCACAATAAGTTCCCTCACAAGGTGCAATCATCATACCAGGGCCAGAATAAGGGGACAAGTCACTCCCAATACCGATCAACAAGGTACCTTGGGGGCCGGTGCTCAAGCAGAAATAATCAAGTGGGGGTGGATATCGATCGTCATCTGATGGCAAGAGCCTTGCAAACTTGCCTTAACCTTGCAAGGAGATTTCTCGACTAGTGAGCTCAGAATGGCTCCCAACAGACAATGGCCTGCTCCTACCTAGTATCTACTTTGTTTCTACAATTGACTCTGCTTTCTCCTGCTTCATCTATCTTTCTGTCTCTACTAGATTATTTCCACCAGCTGTGCTAAAATATTATTTATCCATCTTTTTAAAAAATAGAGCTCTGACCCCATCCCTCTGTGACTATTCACCCCATTCATTTCTTTGGTCCCTTCACAGCAAAACTCAAAAGAGTTCTCCATACCTGTGCTGTCCTACACAACAGCCGCTAGCCACGTGTGGCTCTCTACATTTAAATCAATTACAATCAAGTAAAATGTAAAGTTCAGTTCTTTAGTTGCACCAGCCATGGTTCAAGTACTCCATAGCCACATGTGGCAAGTGACTGGTGTACTGAACAGACACAATACAGGCCATCTCTATCAAGGACAGCTCTCTTGGACAGTGCCAATAAACACTGGAGGGAGGGTGGAGAAAACGGGTACGGGTGATGGTAGTTTAGTCTGCAAGGATAAGAACTTCATCTTCTGGCTATTTCTTCTTTTCTCAGTGGAATAAGAAGTAAGGTCATCAAGTGAGGGAGAGGAAGGGAGGGATGTTTCAAGATGGGAAGAAAGGAGAGGGTAGGAAATTACCTTTCTAGAGGACAGGAAAGCAAATGTATAAGGGAAATAAAGAGGAGAGTTTCCTCCAAGAAAAATTGGAATAATTATGTTCTATTTTTAGTTTTCTCAATGCTGTTACCAAGAGGCCATCCTTAAAACTGGCCAGGGTAGGTGGGGAGGGAAGCATGAACCAATCCCAGCTTCCCTCATACTAACTTTGAAATCAGACCAGTCTGAGAAATCTCATGGCAATGGCTGTGACCACAACCTATAAAGCAGGAAGGAAGGGGTGGTCCCTTCTTGGAGATGTTTTGCAGTGATAAGATATGGGAACTTCCTCTGTTAAGATTTTTTTAATTTTAAGAAATAGAAACTGACTACATCAAACTTGAACAAGAAAAGGAGATGGACTATAATAATATAGGGGTGTCTCCTGGACCCCACAGGAATATAGTTTGGGACTTGAACTAGAGGTAGGCAGGGGGAATAGAAAGCTCCCAGGGACCCAAGCAGAATCGCATTTCTCTCTCTTTCTCTCCTCCCCTCATAAATATGGTTTCTTATCTCTCCTTCTGCACAAGAATCATTTTTTTTCTTTTCTGTAAAGAAAAGATCAGCTTTCTCTACAGAATTCTCAGCACACTTAATGGATGAGAGATGGCCAACCCCCACAATACCCTTAGTTCTTATTACCTCAGAATGAGAAAGCCTCTCAGATTAATGGGAACATCTCGGTCCCAGTCTCAAAATTTCTGATAGAATCAGATTAGGCAAATGTAAGAAAACTGTCCTACAGTGGTTCAAACAACACACCGTGTGCGCAAACACAACTTCCTGGGTCCATTCCCAGGCGGTGGGGCAGTTCTCAGAGCTCCTTGGTGCCATCATCTGGGAAGTCCTTCCTGTTCTACTACCTTCCCTGGTGAAACCTGAAGTGGGCATGGGGTGGGGGGTGGGAGTAGTCCCTCCATAGAGCGACACAGCTTTCATAGCCCATTTCCTGTCTGGAATTGAGGTTGGGACCTCTGGCTTTTAAGAACAGGCTCACAGACTTTTTAGCACTGCTCTACAGCTCTCTCAAAAATACAGTAGGCTCTGTCTCTCTGCTTCCAGACATCTCCTTGAGCAAGGAACCACAATCAGTATTCTCCTTGAGACTTCTCAGATGAGCTGTATTTCTATGCTTTTTTGCCCCAACCCTCTCCAGCTCATTCTGTTTCTCCTAGTCTCTCTCTCTCTCCCTTTCAGTATTTTTTCAAATATAACCAGTAGGAATCACATGAGTTCTAAGGTTCTGTTTCTTGACATCTCCCCACTGAACTATGAGTTTAATAAATGAACCGCCTTCAAGATAATCACAGGCAACACCTTTATCAAATGCTTTGCCTTCTTCCCAGCCTGTGATATCAGTTTTCCCATTGCTACCAACTGAATGTTAAGCCAATATTTTAAGCATTTTTTTCAGCAGTATATCACTTTTGGTACTAATTTTTATATTGGTCAGGAGAGGTTTCATTGTGTATATACATATATGTGTGTCTATGTATATATACATATGTTTGTGTATACATACATGGCTGTATATGTGTGTATATACATATATATGTGTGTATACATACATATGTGTGTATATATAGGTATGTAGATAAACATATACATACACACTTATAGCAAGAATTTCAGTGGCCTTGATACAATAAGGGTTATTTCATATGCAAACTAGGTTTGATTATGAGCCAAGTAATTCTCCAGGGCAGCTGCCTTCCATAAAAGTGACTCAATTATTGAGGAAGGGTCTATCTGACTTTGGCCAAATCATCTCAACTGGTGGTCTCAGCAATTGTCCAACAAGGGAAAAGATCACAGGAAAAATTCACATCTGCTTTTCTAAGCTTTGACCCAGAAGTGGCACACATCACTTTAGCTCAAAACCCATCGGCCGGAATTAGCCTTGTGTCCCTACCTAACTACTCTGGGGCTAGAAATTTGAAGGAACACATGGATAGTTGTTGAGCAGTAAATGTGTCTTCCACAGTCCATGAAGGCCTCATGTTGAGAAAGCAAAACCGTAAGATTAAATTAGCCTTGGGGCACCTGAGTGGCTCAGTGGGTTAAGCATTCGACTCTTGATTTTGGCTCAGGTCATAATCTCCCGCAGTTTATGAATTTTTGAGCCCCACATCAGGCTCTGCACTGTCCGCAGATTGGGATTGATTGGGATTCCCTCTCTCTCTCTCTCTCTTTCTCTCTGCCCCTCTTCCATTCACACACGTGTTTGCTTGCTCTCTCTCAAAAAGAAAAGAAAAAAAAAGATCAAATTAGCCTGGGCAGTGGAGTTACTACAGAAACAGACTCTCATCCTGGAGAGTAGCTGAACTGCATTGGAATTTGTATGCGTGAGAGACAAAATTTTGTTGAATTAATCTACTGAGATTTAAAGATTTAATTATTCTTGCAACATAGTCCATCCTATCCCAATTATTTGGGAACATAAAAGAAGACAGGAGTAAATGGAACAACATAGCTTCCTTTACCTGGAGCAATTGTAATTCCAATCCAAACGACAGGAGGACTTCTTTGAGAATCTGACAAAATGATATAAAACTCACGTGGAATAATAATGGGGGTGAAAATAGCCAGTACGACCATGAACAGAATAATGAAGGGCCACTATTGTACCCAACATTAAGCCATTTTACAGGTAGAGAAATTACAGGAAACACAGAAAGACATTACAGAGAGAGCACAGGAAATAACAAAGATGTTAGTGGAGAATAAAAATCCCAGAAAAAGACCAAAATACATTTGATAATTTAGAATATAAACAAAATGGTATTTTAAACCAATGGAAGAATATGAATAATTTAGAAATGTTGTGACAGACAAGGCACGGGGGGGTGGGGGTGGGGGAATGCTAAAGTACCTCCCTTTTTCTGTTCAAATAATTTCTAAATGGATCAATAGCTTAAACATAAAACACAAAACTAATAACACTAGAGATATCATAGGTAATTTTTTCCTCCAAAGTTTGAACTGGAGGTCAGGAGACAGATAATATAAGACTGACAAAATTACACAAAAATTAACACTTCTGCAAGACAGAGAATACCATACACAAAGTTAAGAGATAAACCACAGGATAGAAAAAAAAAATGCCTGCAATTTATATAACAGGAAGGAGATTAATTTCTTTAATACAAAAACAGATCTAAAACTCAGAAAAAAGAAAAGGAACAAGTCAAGGAAAAAATACGCAAATGGTAGATAGTTTGCCCCCAAAAAAGCAAATGGACAATAAACATACGAAAAGATTTTTTCAGCTTTTTAAATAATCAAAGAAATGTAAGAAAGAACAGGATATCACTTTTTACTTAGTATATTCATAAAACTTAAATTTTGCTCATACTTCAGTGTATGGGAAATAGGAATTCCACATATTGTTAATGGAATGCAAATTGCTACAACATCTTTGGGAAGCAATTTGGCAATAACTATTAACATTTTAAAAGCACATTTTCTTTAACTCAGCAATTTTCCTTCTAGGAATTTTTCCCACAGAAACACTTTCACAAGGAGGCAACTATATACTGTACTGAAGCAGCATGATAATATTATTTGTAAGAGTAAAAAACTAGACAAAATTTAAATGTCCAACAAGAGGATTAAATGAACTACAATAACTTATAAAATAGAATACTATATAGCTGTTCAGAGGAATCAATAGATTTATTCATATTGATGTAAAAATATCCAAACTAAATTATTTCAAGTGAAAAAATAAGGCAGAATACAGTATCATGATAAATGAAACTCCAAGGATCACATTTTTATACACATATTTATATACATGTACTTATACACATAGAAATTTCTGGGAAAAAGGAAATAATAGCTATAATTATGTTCAGCTGCAATAACATTATATGTGATGGTGTGTAGGTAAAGAGGTTGGCTTTTACATCTCATATTTTATCCATTTGTATTGTTTGAATTTTTTAAACTTTTGCATGCATTCCTTTATGGTAAAAAAACAAAAATTTAAGCCATTAATCCTTCCATGAAAATATCAATTCTACATTTTTACTTGTCAATCTGAATCTCAAAAGATATTAGCAAATAGAAAGAAGAGGGAGGGGGAGGGGAAGGAGAAGAAGGAGACAAAGGAGATAAAGGAGGAGGAGGAGCAGAAAAATGACCAAAATTAGACATTCACAATATGGTACAGATGAGTCAACTGAATTCAAAATGAAAGAGAGCCACAAACTTTAGGAACTGTCAAGTCCTGTTTCCACTGCAAGGAAAAAAAAAAATCCCCAGGTATAAATAGTAGTCTTTCTATATCAATATTTCCAAAAAAAGGTTTTTTAAAAATTTTTAATGTTTATTTTTGAGAGAGAGAGAGAGACAGAATATGAGCGGGGGAGGGGCAGAGAGCAGAAGACACAGAATCTGAAATAGGCCCCAGGCTCTGAGCTGTCAGCCCAGAGCCTGATGCGGGACTCAAATCCACGAACTGTGAGATCATGACCTGAGCCAAAGTCAGACACTTAACCGACTGAGCCACCCAGATGCCTCTGGCATTATTATTAAATTTTTAAATAATAACCGTAGTAGCTCATATTTATTGAGCAGGGATGAATATGGATTCTGTGCTAAGTACTCTTATATGAATGATCTCATTAAGTTTTCACAAATTCCATGTGGTAGGAGCACTGCTATCAGTCCCGTGTTATTAGTAAGAAAACTAAGCTCTAGAGAGAGAAATTAAGCAATTTCATAAGAGACCCTTTATGTCTCAAAGCATTTGCAACAGTGCTTCCGTGGGCTTCCATGCTGACTCCACACTCCCGCTCCATGTGTCCTCAGGAAAGGAACTCAACATTTCCCACCAGTAAATTGAGGATAGTGATGGAACCTGGCTCACAGGGCTGTCATGGGATTAAGTGAGACAGCACATGTGATGCGCTTAACTCTGTTGCTCGCACAGAGCGTGCTCTACATAAATGTTAGCTGCTGTGGCTGTTGTCAGAAGGCCTTTTATGACATGGTCCTACTGGTCCGGTCTCTTATCTTTCCATGTCTCCTCCTGTCCTCCTTGAACTCAATCTCCAGTCCTCCTAACATCCTTGTGTGTCTCCCATGGCTTCCCAAGGCTTGGGAGCCTCCCTTCCTCCCTCTGCTACGGTGTTCGCTCCCACCTTCCACCCCTTCTCCACCTGGATGACTCTTATCATTGACCTCACCTTCCTGTGTTAGATGATCCTCCTTGAACTTCCAGTCTTGCCCTGTGCTTCCCTCTCTCCTGGTATTTGCTGAACTGCAGCACTCTAACTTTCTCGTGCTTCATCTCTCCAACCACCTATTTGTGAGGGCTTGAAGTCAGGTTCTAGGTTTCTTCACCTGGGTTCCTCCAGGTCCAAGTGCACAGCCTGGTATTGCATATTTGCTACATGAGTTAAGTGGTGACTGAAAGAAGAGTGAGATACTGCAACATCTGTTGACTATTCCCAGGAAAGTCAGATGTAAGTTGGGCAAACAGAGTTCTTCATTCACTAAATTATTATTATTATTTGCTCCTACTATTGTTTTAGGTGCTGGGGCCACATAGAAAGTAAGACCAAGTATCCTGTTCCCTGGTGGGTGTAGACTAATATGAATGGGAAGGAGGTGGAGAACAAATAAATAAGTGAAAAGATCATTTAAATCATGGTACATTCTAGAACAAAAATAGAACAAGGTTAAGGGTAAAGAGTGATGGGGAGTGGGAGGCTAATTTAGACTCAGTGGTGAGGGAAGGTCTCTGCGGAGGTGACCTTTAAGCTGAGGTCTGAGTAACAGGAAAGACCCAGTCATGTAAGCCAGGGAGCAGAGCAGGTTGAAAGGCCCTGCATGGGAATGAGTCTGGCCGGAAGAGGTGCCGGGAGCCCAGTGTCACCAGAAAATGGCAGAGAGAGGTCATGACTGGATCCATCAGGGCCTCTCGGGCCACGATAAGTTATCTAGATTTTGTTCTGCCCACAACAGGAAGACATTGGAGGGTTTTCACTAGGGAGTGAGAAGATCTGATCTAAATATTTTTAGCTCACTCTGGCCTCTGGGCAGAGGGCGAGAACAGGCAGTATCAGGCTGTCAGGGCGGTTCAGCCAGGTGGCTGTGGCTTGGAGCTGGGGATGCAGAAGAGCAGGGGGAATTAGGCTCTTCCTGGGGAGGGGATGAGAGGACTTGCTGAGGAGTATATGAAGAGAGGAGCAGGGGACAGATTGTGGCATCCCCCCCACCCCCAGGTGGTGATGGCCAGGGGAGGAACAGGTTTGAGGGGCACTGGGTGGGGAGGAGCCAGAAGCGCCATGTGGGACACAGCAGGTCGGAGCTGCCGTAGGGCATGGAATCAGACAGTGCCGGGAGCCGGTGGGTAGCTCGGGGCCGGAGCTCTGAATCTGCCCGTCACCTGCCAGTGAATGACATTGAAACAGGGGAGCAGAGCATATGAATGGGGGTGAATGAGTGGGGAAGTTCAGAGCGGGAAAGAGGGAAGAGAGAAGAAGGGACAAGAGAGAAGAGAAGGGAAGGAAAGAAGAAGCAGTCTGGAGTCCAACTCAGAGAGGAGAGTGAGAGACAAGAAGCAATGTAGGTAGGAAACTCACTGAGAAAATCTTCCCAGGAGGCCATGCGCTGTAGAAGCGGAGAGAAGACAGGGACAGGTTGAGGAAAGTGCTGGGCGTCCTGTCTGACAGATGTAGCAAGTGGCTGGCTCTGGCAAAATCCTGGTCACTTCTAACTGTGCCTAGAACCGGTTCAGTGGCGTGGGGGAGGGGTGGTGAAAAGGTCAAGGGCAATGAGTTGGGAGGGGGAGGATTGGGATAGTGAAGCCAAGTGACTCCACACAACATTTTAAAGACATTCTGTTGGGGAAAGAGTGGGAAAGACTGTCAAGGAAGAGCAGATTTGCTTTGTTTTTAAGACACAAGCTCCTGGTAGCTCTGTATGCTGACAGGGTTGGAGACGGGGGCTATTTGCCAGAGCGAGATCCTGAGGTGAATGGGGAGGGGATCCGGGAGCAAGTGGAGGGTGAGGGCCGGCCTGAGCCAGGAGCCGGGCCGTGTACGGTGCCCACACAGAAGGCTGCGTGGCAGAGATGATCACGGAACAGTCTGGCGGCTTCTGTTTTCTGACAGAAAGGCGTCAGCCAGAGCATGTGAGTAGAGAGGAAAACAGGTGTTGGAGTGGATGGAGACAGAAGCTGTGAGGCACTTCCTTGCAGTGGGGACGTGTGGGTGGGTCGCCTGGCACTGTGGAGGGCCCATCCCTATTTGTGGTCATGAGTTAAAGTGAGACTGGTTTCCATTCTTTCACGTTGTCACTTCGAACTGCTGTAGCCAAGAGTGGGTGATACCATGGTAGGACTTCTGACTGGGAACAGAGTGGCTTCAGGAATGTGCATTGCTGGTATCTGAGGGAACAGAGCTGGCCCACAGCCATAGGGTGAACTAGGGAAAGCTTATTGTAGGAGTCACCGCATCCTTCCCAGCATCTTGTCCTCCTTTCCTCTTCCAAAATAGAACCCAGTTTGCTCAAGGGTTCACCCAGCTTATGAGGTTCACAGGAATAGGAAACTGAGCTCATCTCCAGCTCCAAGAATGGATGCTGATACATTTTTTAATTTTTTAAAATTTAAATTCAAGTTAATTGACATATAACATAGAACTGGTTTCAGAAGTAGAATTTAGTGACTCATCACTTACATATGACACCTGGTGCTCATCCCAACAAGTGCCCTCCTTAATGCCCATCCCCCATTTAGTCCACCACCCCCCCACATTCCCTCCAGCAACCTTCAGTTTGCTCCCTGTATTTAAGAGTCTCTTATGGTTTGTCTCCCTCTCTGTTTTTATCTTATTTTTGCTTCCTTTCCCCTATGTCCATCTGTTTTGTTTCTTAAATTCCACATATGAGTGAAATCATATGGTATTTGTCTTTCTCGGACTGACTTATTTCACTTCACAGAGTACACTCTAGTTCCATCCACATTGTTGCAAGTGGCAAAATTTCACTCTTTTTGCTCACCGAGTAGTACTCCATCGTATATATATACCACATCTTCTTTATCTATTCATCAGTTGATGGACACTTGGGCTCTTTCCACAATTTGGCTATTGTCGATAGGCCTGCTATAAGCATCGGGGTGCATGTGCCCCTTTGAATCAGCATTTTTGTAACATTTGGTTAAATACTTAGCGGTGCAATTGCTGAGTCATAGGGTATTTTTATTTTAATTTTTTTGAGGAACCTCCATAGTGTTTTCCAAAGCAGCTGCACCAGTCTGCATTCCCACCAGCAGTGCAAAAGGGTTCCCCTTTCTCCACGTCCTCACCAACACCTGTTGTTTCCTGAGTTGTTAATTTTAGCCATTCTGACAGGTGTGAGGTCGTATCTGATATTCTAACCCAATCAACACATGTCATTTCTCTGATGATGGCTAGTAAGTAGTTCAGGGATGGGCATGGGGCCCAAGTAGGTCCAATCAGATGGAAGGGAAGGACTTGACCCCATTGGTGGACTCCTATTGTTTCTGCCATTAAACCAGGAAAAGGAGACCTGATGCTTCGGTATTGGCCGCAGTCGCAAAATGAAGCTGATGCTATAAACAGCAGTGTAGAGAGAAGGAAATAATCTGGGGCCCTGATGACATTGTTAACTCCTTGAATCAACCAGCATCAACCACCATCTTACTTCTAAACTTCCTGTTATTTGAGATAATAAATCTTATTTTTAAAAAACCAGCTTAAGTCAGCGTTTCTGCTGCTTGCAACAAAGGCATCTTCGTGGACACAATTGTTTTTCTGTATTTACACTACATTAGAGGTCTTCAAAAATGCAACCAATGCTCGCCGTGGGCTCAGTTAAACATACTGTCTAATGGCAGCACGAATGTGTGTGTCCAGGAAGCAGGACTCTGGGTCACCGTGACACTTCTGTCCCTACAGTTTGGGATCACCAACAGACACATATGTTTGTTCACAAGCTGGTTTTTCCAGCTGAACTTGTCTGTGTTACAATGTAAACCAATGAAAGATGGGTTAGGAAAAGAATAATTGTACAAAAGCCAAAATGAATGCTTTTAATAAACAGTAGAGGGAAAGTAGCTTTGCTACTAGTGTGGGTGAGACAAGTATAAAATAATCAGGAATTTTTGTTTACTCTAGAAGATTCTGAACTCAGATGGTTTCCTGACTGTCTTGGAGTCATCTGTCTACTTTAAAGCAGTTGGGACCAGGGCGCCCCTGGATAACTCAATCAGTTAAATGCCAGACTTCAGCATATGTAATGATCTCCAGGTTTGGTTTGTCAGTTTGAGCCCCACACTGGGGCCTGTGCTGTCAGTGCCGACCCTGCTTTGGATCCTCTGTCCCCCTCTTTCTACCCCTCCCCTGCTCTCTCTTTCTTTCTCAAAATAAATAAAAATTTTAAAAAAGATGCTGGGGTGCCTGGGTGGCTCAGTCGGTTAAGTCTCTGACTTCACCTCAGGTCATGACCTTGCAGTTCATGAGTTCCAGTCTCACACTGGGCTCTGTGCTTACAGCGCAGACCCTGGGGCCTGCTTCGGATTCTGTGTTTCTTTCTCTCTCTGCCCCTCCCCTATTCTCTCTCTCTCTCTCTCTCAAAAAATAAACATTTTAAAAACTCTTTTTAAGAGCTGTTGGGACTGGAAACCTTTAGTTTGTATTTGTTTTTAATGTGTTACTTATTTCTGAGAGAGAGAGAGAGACACTGTAGCAGGGGAGGGTCGGAGAGAGAGGGAGACACAGAATCCGAAGCAGGCTCCAGGCTCTGAGCTGTCAGCACAGAGCCCGATGCAGGACTTGAACCCACGAACCATGAGATCATGACCTGAGCTGAAGTCAGATGCTTAACCGACTGAGCCACCCAGGTGCCCCAAACTTTTAGTTTTTAAAAGTCTGTTCAAAACTTCACTCAGCTGTCACATTCTTGAAGAGGCTTTGTCCCTTCAAAATATTGTTACATGAAGGTATATTTATATGTTTTACTTCAATAAAATAGTTATATGGTTTTTCATTTTGACTGTCTCCCTACTTTTACTGAATATCGACTGTAACTGATTACCTGACTAGCTGCTGGTCTCCCAGTACATGTGTCCACTCTCCCCTGGCAGCCCCTCTCTCCCATATGACCACCTACTGCCCACTCCCCTCTCCCCTCTCCACCTCACCAGCATCTGTTGTTACAAATTGAACATTACAAGACGAGGGTACCTTTCATTTACATAAGAAGTCCGGAAGGAGCTACTTACCGTAAAATGTTACCTGCTATTTCTGCACGGAGAGATTATAGATTTTTTTTTTTCCCTTCTGTGTGTGAATAATAATGATGTGAACTAGTATCGATTTGGTAGTAATAAAATAAAAATAGAAGATCTCCCCCCGCCCCAACAAAGAATGCCTTGCCTTTTGATGAAAATGTACTCTTTATGGAGAACTTTTAGATCCATTATACCAGTGGCACTTCATAGCGACCCTATGGAGAAATCATTCACTCCCACGTACAGATGAGGAAACCAATATGGAGAGGAGGGAGCTGTCTGGTCCCAGATGCCAGCGCTCGTAAGTAGACCCTGTTTAGATGCCTAGGTCCACACTGCCTGCTTCAACTGGCTTTTGCAGTCCTCTGTGTTACTAAAGGCTTCGTGAAAATAGACTGGTCATAGCTAAATATGCTTCCTGTGCCAGAATCGAGAGGTATATTTATAATTGCTAAAACATTGCAATATATAAAAATATAGTTCTAAATGTTGGAAACACAAGTCCCAGAAGGAGAGTGGGGGCAGAAGGAAGGTCCACCCAGCAGAGGCGGCAGCTCCACACAAGGTTAATGTCACCTGGGAGATGGTAGTAACCTTTCTTGTCCAACTCCCGCTGGAGACTTCAAGATATACGCCATTGATCTCCACTAGAAAATTGAGGCCCATTGTTTAAGCTCTTTGGGCTTTGGCATTGTGTTCTGTAAACTGGAAATGCTAATACCTAAACACCTAAATATTGTTGTTAGGATTCAAATGGTAACATATGTAAAGCCCTTAAAACAGCAGCTGGTGGAGTGTCTCATTGTCACCATCGTCATCATCATCGTCGTCGTCATCACATCACCATTGCTAGCACTACTAACACTAGTACTACACTACAGGTGGTACCTTCACTGGTACTACTATTAGAAGTAATCCCAGTACTAGCTTTCTCATAAAAACTGAAGGACTTAACTAGTGCCACCTGGTTGGTGGCCATTAGAGCCAGAAAATTATGAATCAGAACAATGCTCTCTCTAAGGATTTATTGAAGCTGTTGGGCATCTTCTCTGCTTCGCTTGGCTCTCTTCAATCTCTTGCTGGGAATTTGGCCTCTCAAAGTTTGTTGCACAACCTCTTATCACCTCCAGAAACATATCACTTCCACTTCCCTCCCCCCCACGCCAGGAAAACTAGATGTCTATTGAGGAAGGAGAAAGCCATTTCCTCGGTTCTTTTCCATTTTGGTAGTTCATTTTGACTTCCCATGGCTCTAGAGGTTCCAGGAGGCTGCCCACTTATGCAGACCCACAGAGAAACTGGTGGGGGTGGGGGGGTGGGAGGGAATTTATTCAAAGTTGGGCTGAACTGCTGGAGTGTGGGCCCTGAGGCTCAGCAGCCCCTTTGACCTGTGTCTGCCCCTCCTGACCATGATCCTTCCACCCAACCAGCCAAATCCACCACATGATGACATGATTATAGTTAGCAAGTATTTCCCATAGTATGTTATTTGTGCCACAACCTTGTAAGGAGTTATAACTGCTCCATCTTACAGGTGAAGCCACCAAATAATCTTTGAAAGCTGACGCTGAAGAAAACCTTAGAAGTTAACCCAACCCAACCCCTTCCTTTTTCAGGTGAAGATGTTGGCCTGAAAGGTTAAGTGGCTTGTATAAAACTACAGTGGTAGTGATGACAATGAGGGTGATTTGACCAGATATGGCACTAAGCCCTTTACATCTATCAACTCATTTTGTGCTCTCAACAATTCTACGAGGTAGGGCGCATGAATGGCCAGGAGTCACATGCAGCGTTTCTGATGCAAGTGCAGTGCTGGCTCCATGCTCCAGCATGGCTACCCAGGGGGGACCCTGTACTCCTGAAGCCAGGGCCATCCAGACAGGGTCCCTGCACCATGGGGAGAGAAATGGACAATGGCTGCCTCCAGGTGGGCAGGGCCCAAGCGTTGGCAAAGCAGGCGAGTCACAGGGAAGCTTGGCTACAGATGAGACTAGAACTGGGTAACAACACAACCGGCAAAGCCACCACGCACCCTCCTACTCTGACCCCCCAGGATCCCTTTAGCAGCCACACAGCAGGGGCAGGGCTGATCGGTGGTGAACAGGCCAGAGGTTTGTGCGTGATTTTCTTTTTTTAACATAAATCTCTCAGATTCTAGAAAACTATGAACAGGTGAGACAAAGGTCCAGAAGAAAGTCTGCTGCATGAATATGAATTTTCACCAAGAGTAAATCACTGGTTCCCAACCAGGGATGACTGCCCCTAAGGGATGTTTAGCAATATCTGGAGACATTTTTGATTGTCATATGAGTGGGACTGGGGTGCTACTGGCGAATAGTGGAGAGCGGCCAAAGGTGCTACTAAGCAGTCTATGATACAGAGGGCAGCCCCTTCCACAAAGAATTATCTGGCCCCAAATATCCATAGTGCCAAAGCTGAGAAACCCTGGGGTAAATGGGGCAGGCCTGCAGGTAAACATGACCTCCATGACACCAAGCACCTCAGATTCGGAGAGATGGTGAAGCTGGGCAAAAGGTTCTGGGGTGGAGGTTGCAAAAGCTGACTTCAAGCCCTGATGTGATACAACTGGTTTGGAACTTGGGGAAAGTCATTCACCATCTCTGGGTCTCTTTTTCTTCCAGAACTGGAGCAGCCATGTGATGCAGCCAGATCCTTCCTGGGGCTGGCTGGTGGCACACAGGAAATACCAGGTTACCTCATTCTTGCAGAACCTTGTTAAGCTATAATCACTCAAGCATGTTTTGCACCATGTTTTGTTCTAGAAGAGAATCAGCATTTTCTGCCTCCACTTACAAAGGTCCTCCGTAATCATTATAGAAACTTAAGAAAACATTACAATAACACGAAGGGAAGAGAAAAAGGTATATTATATGTAATCCCACTCCTTTCAAAGGAATTTTGTTCTAGAGGTCTCCAGATACTGAACTCCGCTACTTTGAAAGTGAAAGGGAAGAGGAGAGGGTGGGGTCACTGCACTCCCTTTTTGTTGGTTTTTTGGGGTTTTTTTTCTTTCTCAGTTCCCTGTAGTGCAGTGAAGCTTTACAGACATTGAGTCAGAAGTAGAGTTCAAATAATTTTAACTCTGGCTATTTGACTTTGCACTGGTGTCTTAACTTCTTTTTTTAAATTTCTCTGTTAAACTGTGGTAAAATACAAATCATGCAAAATTTGCTTTTTATCATTTTAAAGTATACAGTTTCATAATATTAAGTATATTCACATTGCTGTACAACCAGTCTCCAGAACATTTTTATCTTGCAAAAATTAAAACCCTATATAGGCGAAATGACAACTCCCCACTTACTTCTCTTCACCTGCGGCCCCTGGCATCCACCATCTTTCTGTTTCATGAATTGGACTCTGGCTACATGGAATGATACAACATGTGTCCTTTTGTGATTGATTTATTTCACTTAGCTTAATGCCGTTAAGGTTCACCTGTGTTGTAGAAGGTGTCAGAATTCCTTTCCTTTTGAATAATATTCTAGTGTATGTGTGCGTCATATTGTATTTATCCATTCATCTGTTGATGGTCACTTAGGTCACTCCCATCTTTTGACTATTGTGAACAATGCTGCAGTGAACATGGGTGTGCAGGTATCTTTTAGGGACCTTGCTTTGCATGCCTTAACCTCTCGAGTTTCCCTCTCTCAAATGGGGCAGAGAATAACACCTGCCTTGCTCCTCTACAGAGAGTGCAAGAGAAGCGGCAAAGGGCCAATCGCAGCTGAACTGGAGCTCTCACAGGAGAAGTGGCCCTCGCTGGAAACGGCAGGTAGGATGGAAGAGGCCTGGGGAGATGAGAAAGACAGGCGTGCAGCGGCTCCTGCTGAAACACGCATCCTCCTCCAAGTCCAGTGAGTCCCCCAGCCCAGTCCTCCCGTTGTGGAACCTTTTCTCTTGTCTTTGGTTTGGTTTTCTGGTTTCTCTGTAAAGCTCTTTTTCACTTCCTCTACCTGGAAAATGTTGATCACTTCTCAAGACCTCCTTAAGCAAGCATCCCGCCTACAAAGCACCTGTAGGAGAACTCAGGCACGTTCACACCGTAAAGTAAAGCCATTCCCACCTGAGTAACAAAAATCAGGTTATCTCAGCGTCTAACTATTTCTATACTGTGCATCTCAGAGCTTTAGAAGGCTCCTCTTTCTGAGTAAACGGTTATAAATTTCTACTTTGGGAGGCTAAATCCAACACTGATGGCCCAGAGAGACATGCCTTGTTTTCTTCCAGCACTTGACTGACTCCTAGGAGACTTGGGTAGAGTAGAGTAATCACCCAACTCTACTTTCAGAGGCCTGTGACCTCCCTACTCATCGGGACATTAACACAATAATAGTATCTTCCAAGTGGAAGCATGTGACAGTTTACAGACCATGTTTATCCGTATTGTCTGCCCCTCTCTGATTTTCACAGCCGCGCAAGATGGGCACATGGGGATCAGTGCATCTATTTCACATGAAGAAGTAGGAGCTCAGAAACACAGCCAGGATGGAGAAGAGCCAAAACCTAGTCATATTTTCTGTCTCCTGCTCCTGTGACCCTTACACTCCACCATGTATGGAGATGATGGGGTGATGAGCTGGAGGTCATATTGGGGAGCTCCCAAATCAAATAGATAGAGGGGATTGAAGTGTCTCAGTCTTTTTAGTTACTCATGATAAAACACACATGCACAGAGAGAAATACTAGTGTGTGCATTTGCGTGCATGAGAAGAGAAAGAAGCAGACATTTAGAAGGTGAGAAAAAAGATAAATAATGCCTGATCAATTACAGACTAGTACCATCAAGTAAATCTTGGAGTTAATTAAATTCGTAGGTGTCCCTGCTTAAAAGGATCTCTTACAGATTTATAACCTAGACTTTGTCAACATGCTTAAACTATTAGCAAAAGAGAAATAGTTTTCTGTTTCAAATGATGCATTGGCCTGTTGGAAAAAAATTCACCACCTGAATAGAGCTTGCAGCATAGTGACTGAGAAGAGTTTGTGCTGGGCGGAAAGTAAATTATGAGAGTTCTGAAGATGGGAACTTTTAGAATCCGTCTGGAATTACAGGATGCAAAGGGATTTGGTCACATCACTGTTGTGCTTGCCGCTGTTTGTTTCTGCTCTGCTCTGTTCCATTCACTGCAACTAGCCACTCACACGTTAATAAATAGCAACTTAATCAAAGCCTTTGTGCTAGTTTATTAAAATACTTGCATAATACTCCACTATCTCTTTAGATCTTTCTCCCACAGCTTTTACACAGAACCAGTGACTTGTCTGTGCTTTCATGTAGCCCAGAAGCATCATTTTCCTTCTTTAATTGGCCCTGTAGAATGGCAAGATCAACACCCTTTCAAAAAGGTGATATCTACAGATTCCTTTGTCTTCAGACAAAGCACAGTCCAAACTTAAAGAGTTTCCCCTAAGCATGACTCAGGGTTTTTCTATCTTATCTCAATCTCCAGTTGATTAGAAACTTTTCCGTCATTACAGCATGAATTGCGAGTGGTCCCTGGTGAGATGAAGTTGAATGTTCCAAATGAAGTATATTGTTCTGCCTGAGAACTCACCAGGGCCTGCAGAAGTGCTGTGAAATTAACAGTGGATGTGCTTCCTACGTCTGACAGCAATGTCTGCTTCAAGGCCAGAGAAAGTCTAGACTGGTTGCCCCACGGGGCTATTTGGCAGTGTTTGGGGACATTTGGGGTTGTGGTGACTGGGGGGAGAAGGTGCTACTACATCTAGCAGGTCGAGGCCAGGGATGTTGCTAACCATCCTACAACGCACAGGAAAGCCCCTCCCAAAGATGAATCTAATCTACGTATGTTTGCTGGGACTGCAAGAACCACGTACCACAGCCTGAGCGCCTTGAACAACAAAACTGTATTGTATCGCAGTTCTGGAGTCTGTGTCAGTTCCTCCTGAGGGCTGTGAGGTAAGCATCTCTCCAGGGCGTGCAGATGTCTGTCTTCCTGTGTGTCGTCTTCCCTGTGGGTATCTCTGGTTTACATTTCCCCTTTTTTGTAAGTCACCAGTCATATCAGATTGGTTGGTGCTAATGACCTAATTTTAGCCTGATTACCTCTGTCAAGTCCCTATATCTAAATAAGATTGTCTTCTGAGGTACTAAGGGTTAGAACTTCAACATACAGGGGCGCCTGGGTGGCTTAGTCGGTTAAGCGTCCGACTTTCGCTTAGGTCATGATCTCGCGGTTCGTGGGTTTGAGCCCCGCATCGGGCTCTGTGCTGACAGCTCAGAGCCTGGAGCCTGTTTCAGAGTCTGTGTCTCCCTCTCTCTCTGACCCTCCCCTGCTCACGCTGTCTCTCTCTCTCCTAGAAATAAATAAGAATAAAAAAAAATGAGCTTCCAGTGAATCCGACGGGGACTCCTCCAGTCCTACTGGGTCATTGTGGCTGTGTAACCTTGGGAAAGCTAATTAACCTCCCTAAATCTCTGACAGTTCAGTTTCCTTCCTGGTAAAAGGGGGAGATAAAGGAATATCTGCACCACTGATAGAGCTGCAGTAAGGATTAAAGGAAACAATGCATCCAGTGAGATTAGTTTAATGCCGTCCCCCCCTCCCCGCACAGAGAATGCGGTCACTGAACATTAGCTGCAGAGGTCTGTTCCTTTACTGCCAGTAAATGTCTTCCTCCATGGTACCCGGCCCATCACCCGTATTATTGGTATTACTATTTTTAATACATTGGTACTGTTATTTTTAAAAGAAATGAAAACGCCTCTGTGAATTCATTCCTTCGTGCCGTGATGCTGGTGGAGCACTTTCCATGCACGGGCACTGGGGATGCAAATGGGGGTAAGATCCCTGCAATCTAGTAAAGAAGGGAAACAAGTAAACAATAACAGCTGTGCACAAAGTGCCATTATAGACCTATACATAACCCTTTACAGGAACTTGAAGAAAGATTTATGGAAAGGGCCTTTGGGAAAATACACAGAAAATACTTATAGAAACCTGAAGTCATCATCTTGATTCACCCAAATGCACCTCGGGATTTATACCAGCAGCTTTTTTAGAATCTATTATGACCAAAACCATGCCCCTTTCATCACTACAAGGGGTTTTCAAATATTAAATGAAAAATGCCAAAGAGAAGAGAGAGAACATTTTTAACGTTAATAATTTGTTTCCATGAAGAGAGAAATGAGAAAACATCTCACTTGATGATGATGAATTATATTCAATATTCATGGGTGAACTAAGCAATTAAAAATTTGTAGTGTGTTCATTTCAGCCATAAAAATGAAAGATTAATCTGGGAAATCCCATTCATGTTACAAAGACCGTAGGAGTAGAAAATATAGGGACAGCTATTTCCAACAAAGTTGCTTTTAGAAAGAAAATATTTAGAACAAAAGAAATTACTGAATATAATATTTATGAAAGACAGCGTCTGTTTTATTCACACCTGTTCCTATTGCTTACAACCGCGGCACCAAGTAGACTCAGAAGAAGCTGTTGAGTAAATTGGTTGCTTATCAGGCAAAAGATAATAAATAATAAGATGAATGGGAAAAAGTCACCTTTAAAAGATGATAAATAATAAGATGAAGGAAAAAAGTCATCTCTACATTAAAAAGGAGTTTCTGATGTTGTGTTGGAAATACCATGCACAGAGAATTTCCTTCTAACCTTTGGAGGCTCACTCAGGTCATTAAATAATTAGTTTAGACTGACATTTATAGGGGTGCCTGGGTGGCTCAGTCGGTTAAGTGTCCAGCTTCAGCTCAGGTCATGATCCTGTTCATGAACAGTTCATGGGTTCGAGCCCCATGTGGGGCTCTGTGCTGAGGGCTAGCTCAGAGCCTGAAGCCTGTTTCAGATTCTGTATCTCCCTCTCTCTCTGACCCTCCCGGCTCATGCCATCTCTCTCAGAAATAAATAAGACATTTAAAAAAATTTTTTAGACTGACATTTATTGAGGACCCACTGCTGCTGAGTCAGGGGATGAACACATGAGAGAAAGGCTGCCCTGCTTTTATTTGTTTGTTTGTTTTTGAAGTTTATTTATTTATTTTGAGAGAGAGAGAGAAAGAGACAGAGAGCACGAGCTCAGGCAGAGGGAGAGGGAAAGAGAAAGAATCCCAAGTAGGCTCTGCACCATCAGTGTAGAGCTCAAGGAGGGGCTCAATCTCACAAACTGTAAAATCATGACCTGAGCTGAAATCAAGAGTCAGATGCTTAACTCACTGAGCCACCCGGCCATCCCTGTCATTTGTTTATTGAAAGTATAGTTGGGGCACCTGGGTGGCTCACTCGTTTAAGCAAGCATCTGACTCCGGTTCAGGTCATGATCTCACAATCTGTGAGTTCAAGCCCTGCATCAGAGCCTGAAATCCACCTCAGATTCTGTATCTCCCTCGTTCTCTGCCCCTTCCCCACTGGTTCTCTCTCTCTCTCTGTCTCTCAAAAACAAATAAACCTTAAAAAATTTTTTAAACAGAAAGTAGAGTTGACAAGGATTACCCTGCTTTAGTGAGGAGGAGGTGGACATGGAATCCAGTTGGGAGGGAGTTGGGAGTTGACTCCTGGAGAAATAACACATTTATTAAAATAAAAAATCTTTCCCACATCTATCCATTCATTCCATAATCACTCTGTAAGCATTTACGATATGCTAGGCACCAGGTTTAGGGCTAGAAAGGAAAAGTTGGATAAGGTATTGCCATAGTCTGAGAGCTTCAAGGGCTGGTTGAAGGACACAAACATGTAAATGACAAGAGCTATCAAACGTTAGAGATGTTATACAAGTATCCCAGTGATGGGCTGGGTACCATGGAGGGACATACTTACTGGCAGGAAAGGACCAGACCTCTGCCGTGGAAAAGCCCCCAGTCAACCCAGGCACCAGCAGGCACCAGAAAAGAGAATTCAGGGCAGTTCTGGCCTCCCCTGCTGGTCCCTCTGAGCCCCCCCCCACCCCCCAACCNGAAAGTTTAGTCTGCCAAAAAATCATCAATTCATCCCATTTACCATTTTACCAAAATAAAACAAAACAAAACAAAACTTGCTTCTCTAAATTATTTATAAACTGTCATAGTAATTTAATTTGTCTCCAATGGTACAGTTTTAGTAGTCTGGGAGGATTTCTGTAGTTTTTATTGACAAGGTTTCATTCTGTCGTCATAGAGGCATCTAAAGAAAGCTTCAAGTGTTTTTGAACTGTGTTTCAAATTCAGAAATCATCCCATAACCAAAACATCAGTGCTTGCTTCCCACAAGAAGTTTTCAGTTTATACTGATTTCTTTCACGCCATTTTGGTTTTGCGAACATCTCAGCAGTTTTGTGATGGCTCTGCCAATTTCTCAAGGATGTTGTCAACCCAACTTTTCTAACAATTTAATAATTCAAATCTACAGTGTGATGTGATTGTTTCTGTACCTTGCAGTTTATTTCTCACTTTACCAATCTCTCTAGCATTTTAGGATTTTGGATTTTGGATTTATAGTCAGTGACTATCAAAGTTGAGGCACTGGTCATAGAAATCATTATGATATAATCTTCTGGGCAGCCTTACTTCTTTTCTGCTGCCTTGGTTTGTTTTATCTCAATTGGATCTTCTCAGACAGTTTTAAATGCCATCATTTTTTGTAGGGTAGTTTGGACTACTGCTATTTTTTTTCAGATGCTCTCAAACTTAAATTTTAAATTTAAATTTAAATACAACTGTATCTTCAGTTTCTTCCCAAAAATCCCCATCTAAAACTTCATCCCTTTATCTTAAGCCTTTACAGTTTTAACCTAATTTGACTTAATGGAACATAATTAGATTTTAATTGCTGGAAGTTCAAAAATAATGTTCACATACTACTTGAGGAATTGGCAAAGAACACCAAGCACTGAAGAATAGAAAAATGACATTCAAATCATTAAAAAAGACAATCTTTTGGGGTACGTGGATGTCTCAGTTGGTTGGGCATTTGACTCTTGATCTTGGTTCAGGTCATGATTTCACGGTTCATGAGATTGAGCCCCTGTGTCAGGCTCTGCTCTGACTGCACAGCCTACTTGGGATTCTCTTTCTCTATCTCTACCCTTCCTCTGTTTGTGCTCATGTTCTCTTTCTTTTTCTTAAAATAAATAAACTTAAACAAATTAAAAAGACAATCATTTGAATATTGGTAAAATTTAAAAGATAAATTGGTCATTGGGAAACTGAAACACAGTGAATTGATCTCAAGCCAATTTAGCATCAAATGTCTTGGAGACACGGGGCGCCTGGGTGGCTTAGTCGGTTAAGCGTCCAACTTTCGCTTAGGTCATAATCTCGTGGTTCGTGGGTTCGAGCCCTGCGTCGGGCACTGTGCTGACTGCCAGCTCAGAGCCTGGAGCCTGTTTCAGAGTCTGTGACTCCCTCTCTCTCTGACCCTCCCCTGCTCACTCTCTCTCTCTCTCTCTCTCTCCTAGAAATAAATAAAACAATAAAAAAATTTTAAAAAAATGTATTGGAGACTCCATTCTGCTCTTAATCTACAGTCAGTTTTTTCTCTCACTTTTTTACTAGTGATTAAGGGGAGCAGTGGGTAGGCAGAATAACAGACTATAATCCCAAATATGTCCACATCTTAATCCCTAGGAGTTGTGAATCTTGTCTTACTTGGCAAAAGGGACTTTACAGATATTATTAAATTCAGAACCCTGAGACAGGGAGGTTATCCTGGATTACCTGAATGGGCCCATATCCTTATACCCACCATCACCATATCCTTATAAAGGGAAGGCAGGAGGGGCGAGTCATAGGAAAAGCCAGTGAAATGACAGAAGCAGAGATTGGAGCCGTGCTCTTTGAAGATGAAGGAAAGGGGCCACAGGCCAAAGAATACAGACGGCCCCTACAAACCGGACAAGGCAAAGAAACAGATTCTCCCCTCCATGCCTCCAGAAAGAACCAATGCCATTGATACCTTGACTTTGACCCAGTGAAACTAATTTAGGACTCCTGACCTCCAGAACCGTAAGAGAACAAATTGAAATTGTTTTAAGTCACTGAATTTGTTGTCATTTGTTACAGCAGTAATAGGAAAGTAACACAAGGTGCTGTTGACCACCCCACCCCCCCACCATTAGGTCTTCACCCTGTTCCTACATGGGGTTTTATGGCCAGGTGTTTGGCCCACCAAGGCCACCTCTAAGCACAAGACCAGCAAAGCCCTGGCTGGACTTTGTGAGATCCTTTTTCCCAACCGTTTTCCTAGCTGCTGTGTATCTACCCGGAACCAAGGTGCAGAGCCATTTATGTTATTTTAACATAAAATAATCTCCATTAATTTTGCCCAAAGGACACACTGTACACTAGCCTTCCCATCCTATTTTCCATCTCCAGCCATGCCTGGCTACCTTTTCCCATAAATCTTGTATCTGCGCCAGCCAGTATGTGGCCCAGATATAAGTGCTAAATGATTCAGATACAATATGGTCGGCATTACAAAAAGCACCCGATTTGCACACACACCCCTGCAAAACTTAGCTCTATAGGTTTCCCCATTTTTCCTGAAATAGCTCTTTATCTCCCCAGCAACCCCATGAGGCAGGGGGACACTGTCTAGCCCCAGCAGATCCATGAGGTTAAGTGACACCCTTAAGGCTTCACTGATAGTTAGGGACAGACCAGGGGCTCAGACTCAGGTCTCCTGACTAGCTCTGGCTTAGTTAGCATCTGTGACTTTTGGAGCAGGAACCAACACACAGGTGGCAATAGGAAAAATTCAGTGGCGCCGCTACCATAAGAAATACAACCCCACCTGCTGGTTCCGGTTTGAAATGCCTCCGATAGAACTTGATCCCTTCTCAAAATGCAAATACCATGGAGGGGAGCATAGCTGGGCCACCCACTCCCTCCAGTCCCAGCGCCCGCAGGTTATTTTAGGACTCAGGTAAATTGCTGCACCTTCCCAGGCTTTTGGGAAAGTCCAGGATTTGCAGTAGTAGCCACTGTCCTGCTCAGCCAGGCTACAGCAGCCTCTTGTTCTGGGAACTGGCCACTGCCTTGGACATGACTTGTTTGGAGGTCCCTTAAAGTTTGAGGCTGTGAGAGGAAAAGTTGTATCTTGAGATGCTGGAGAATGGCGAGACATGAGAAGCCCGGGCCTCTTCAGCTTTCAGAGGAACTGCGATTTCTAAACTGCAAAAACCGGAGTCCTGTTTTCTCAAAGAGCTGAGAGAGAGAGTTCCTGAGACAGACTGAGGGAGCCTTGACAAGGCTAGCACTTTCTGTCTGCTGTGTGGGACTGCACTGAGACCAAGGAGCTGTCGGCCTCACAGTGTGTGCAGCGGCCATGTGTACAGCCCTGCAGAGGATCCCTTGAAGACAGGAACTGCTCTAAAATGACGCCAGAGGTGAATGAGAAGGAAAACCCCTACTCACCATTTCCTGCAAAGTGATTGAGCAAGGAAAATCCCACCAGAGAAAGACTATATATTAAAATGATATTAGAGAAAAGTCCCAGCATTTTGAAAGGATTCTATAAAACTTTTATACTCTTTGTTTAAGTTGTGGTGAAATACATATCATAAAATTTACCACCCTAATCATTTAAAAGAATTTTTTAAATGTTTATTTATTTTTGAGAGAGAGACAGAGCGTGAGCAGGGAGGGACAGAGAGAGGGAGACGCAGACTCTGAAACAGGCTCCAGGCTCTGAGCTAGCTGTCAGCACAGAACCTGATGTGGGGGCTCGAACTCATGAACCCTGAGATTATGACCTGAGCCAAAGTCGGATGCTTAAGCACTGAGCCACCCATGTGCCCCCCACCGTTTTTAAGGGCACAGCTCAGTGGCATTAAGTATATTTGCATTGTTCTGCAGCTGTCATGACCATCCATCTCTGGAACTTTTCAATCATCCCAGACTGAACTTCTGTTCCCATTTAACAATAACTCCCCGTTCCTCCCACCTTCTAGCCCCTGCCAATCACCATTCTGCTTTCCGTCTCTATGAGTTTGACTGTGGAAGGAAGCTCAGGTTAGTGGGATCATACCATATTTGTCCTTTTGTGTCTGGCTTATTTCACGTAACATGATGTCTTCAAGGTTCGACCCTGTTGTAGCGGGTCAGGATTTCCTTCCTTTTTGGGGATGAATAATACTCCGTTAGATGTACATGCCACATTTCGCTTATCCATTCATCCATCAGTGTACGTTAGGATTGTTTCCACCTTTTGGCGATTGCGAATAATGCTGCTATGAACATGGGTCTACATTTATATGACTTTAAAGTGTAAATTCCCGACTATCAGAACATTTCAAAATTTGGAAAAGTAAAGAAATCTTATTTATCTAGTGAGTGTGGAAAATCATGCCAGAAAAATCCCATCATAAAATGCATGCAAGGATACATACCTCTATGTGTCACGAGTGCGGGAAAGTTTGTATAAGAACTCAGTCTTTACTCACCATCGAAAAACAAAAACTGGGGAGACACCATTTAAATGTGATCACTGTGGAAAACCCTTTAGGCGGAACCTGTACTTTACTGGACAGGTCTCTTATTCTCTGTCTCAGGACAGGGAATCCATTTAAATGTGTGAATGGGGAAAATGGTCAACTATAAGTCACAGCCTCAACATAAGGGACTAGACAGTGGAGCAATAGCCTATTCCTTGAAGAGGATGGCGACCCTAGTAACCACGGGGCAGGTCCTCACACGCATGCAGTAAATGTGAGAGAGCCTTTCATCACGCAGACGGATCTACACGCGACCCGGGCAACCAAACCACGCCCTAGCACACATGGCAGTAGCAACCACAAAATCCACAACAAAGAGACACCTTTAGAAATGCAGCAGATATGGGGAATCCCTTTTTGGAGATTCAAGTTTTATTACACATCAGAGTATATGAAACTGACAGCCTATGTGAGAAAACAAGGGTCCTTCCTTATGGCTTACATAGTAGTAGATCTTATAAGGGAGAAAATGTGCAGGAAAGAAAGAGAGAAAGAGAGGGAAAGAGCGAGGGAGGAAGAAAGAAAGAAATGAGAGGAAAAGAAAAGGAAAAAAGGAAAAAGAAAGGGAGAAAACAGATCTTTGAACAGGACCAAGCTCAAAGCTCTTCTCAGCTCTGTAGTACAAAGGTACTGCTGGCAGATTCACAGGGGCCAGCAGCAGACATCACGGACACTGGAGCTCCGAGGGAAAGAGAAGCATGGGAAGAGGGGATGCGGGGCCCCCTCCTCCCAGATTTGAAGGTCTGACAGAGAGGTAGCTGCGGATCTCTTAAGATCAGGCCAGTGCAGAGCCAAACAGGTCCCTCTGCTGGGGCTTTTGCTGATGTGTGGCTCCTCGCGGACAGTCCTTACACACCCACACCCTGGCGGAGGGCACTCCCCAGTACAGTGCAGGAGGTCAGCCACTGTTCTAGGCAGACTGAGGACTGAAACCACAGAAGGCTGAAGGGATGTGGGTTTCTCTGGGTCTAAGAGGAACCTTATACAATGCCTGTTACCTTGACTGAAAGAAGGACGCCTATTCTTTGAGGCCAACTTCCAGCAAAAGCACACCGTTTTTCTTTCCTCCTCACTCTCATCTATGTGCAGGGAGGTACTGGGTACATTGTGATGAACAAGGATGTGAATTTGGCCCTCTGTTCCTCCTCCCTCCCTGCCTGCCATGATTGTCCTTCTATTTCCCATCCAGCCTGTCCCACCTTCTGAGGGTGTGGTCCTCTAATAAACCTAGTCTGATGAACAAGACAGAGCTACCCGGCAACCATACATCTGTGTCCTCAACAAATGGGCTGAAACTGCCACCTCCTGAGTTAGAAGGCAAAGAGAGTCCAGATGTGGACTCAGAACACCTGGCCCCAGCACATGGAAGAGACCTGACTTAGACAAGTTCTCTCTGAACCTCAGTTGCCTGATCTGTTAAATGGGCATCTGTTAAACTGTGTCCCCCTCCCTTCCAGGGTTGTTCTGAGAACAGGGGAGACAGGGCACACCATGGTTTAGCTCAGTGAGTGCCACATAAGGAAGGCACTTCATAAGCAGCAATGAATCAGACATGCATGTACAAATGTGAAGCTTCACAATATATTCACAACAGGAGTATTCAGAAATTTTAGTTACAGAGAAAGTGCAGACATATCTTACTGTATGTGTCTCCTAGGGCTCATCAGACCTCTCATTTTTGTGGAGCATCACTTGGTCCTCATCTGTGAATAAACCTATCTCATATCCACCCATCCTATGTCTTTGGGTCCCTACAGAGTCCCAAAGGTTAAAAACATGCACGTGTTGGGGCGCCTGGGTGGCTCAGTCAGTTGAGCGTCCAGCTTCGGTTCAGGTCATGGTCTCAGAGTTCATGGGTTTGAGCCCCGAATCAGGCTCTGTGCTGACAGCTCAGAGCCTGGAGCCTGCTTCAGATTCTGTGTCTCCCTCTCTCTCTGCCCCTTCCCTGCTCATGCTCTGTCTCTCAATAATAAATAAATGTTAAAAAATGTTTTTTAAAAACATGAACATGTGTTCTCTGAAAGGAAGTTACTGTCCGTGCCTTCATTTTTACAAATCAACTTGCTTGGACCCTCATCGGCTTGTCAATTTCTAATTTGACTAGCAAAATACAGAATTTCTTTTTTTAATGTGATCTTATTTCTCAGTCTGTCCTGAGGAAATGTGAAAATACTAGTTGTACAAGAGAAAAAGAAATAGCCATCAAGGTGGAGATGCAAAAGAGCCCAGGGACTCGAGTCAGGGCTTCGTGTGGAGATTCAAAGAGGAGGGAAGCAGGCAGAAGTCAGAGAAGCAGTAGACTGGCGGCTGGCCGCGGTGTGGACTCCCGGCGAGTCTGTCAGTCCACCCGTTGTGCGATTTCCTTAGCATTTCTGTGTCTTCTTAAGGCAATGATGCATATTTCATCTCATCTTTTATTTTCTTTATGGTTTAATTATGAGCAGAAGAGAAATCTAGGCATGAAGGAAGAGTTATGTTTTTCCCCCAAGTGCTACATCTGTTAGAGGTTGCATGTAAGTGAATTAATCACCAAAAATATCTGAGGGAGAAGGAGCATATTTGTTCTTGAGTTTAGTCACCAGAGATTGCCAGGGCCTCATTCCAGCATCCTATCTCTGGTTGAAAAATAAGTACTCAACCAGCAATGGATGCCAACACTTAAACAATGAAGAGGGAGTTTAATCTGAAAGAATTCTTTTTCTACTCCCAAATACCACTGCTTACACAATGAAGGAGTCTACTTATGACTCCTTAAGTTACATACACACACACACACACACACACACACACACACACACACGTACACATTGGCCCAGTAAATATTTACCAGACTACAGTTGAACTAGTAAGTACTGGAATAAATATATAAGTAAGCAACTTAGTCTTTTTGGCAAGGAGAACATTTGTCCAATATATATATTTTGTTAAACTATTTGGTTTACACTATAGTGAAATTCTCCTGCAACACAGGGAGGAATTTCTTGCTTTTAAGAAAATACTAGGAACTACTCATGTAAATGAATAACCATAACAAAAACATGGTGGGCCAGAAAATATTAGTATGGACACCAGTATGAATTGGTATGTGTACTAAGGCTTCCTTCTTCCTTTTAGTCAAGAAGTGTTTTCCAATAGCCAGATCTACCACCCTCCTTCCTACCCTCCCACCCTCCCCTCTTCTCAAGAAAATTTCCTCTTCCTCAATTACTTGGACTTTTGTGATATCAAAATGGGAAGGGATCGGGGAGGAGAGGAACTGAAGGGGCAGGAGGTCAAGGGGAAGATTTGGGCCTGGAGACTGAGAAGTTGCACTTTGCAAGGCAAGCGCAACATATAGAGAAGCTGATGGGAAAGAACAGAAAGAGGATTTCATCCTCAGGCACCATGTTGCTGTTCACTCCATTCTTCAGTCTCTCCGCAGGTAATACCAACACTACCCTCTGTCTCCGATAGAGTTAAAAACCATCCTTATTCTAATAATCCCTAGATTTGCAACTCAAACTTTGACTGCTCCCTCCCCCCTCCTCTGCCCAACTCCAGACCCACTTAGATTTTCTCCTTCCCTTTCTCCTTCTCCTTCTTNGTCGGACGCTTAACCAACTGAGCCACCCAGGTGCCCCCAGACCCACTTAGATTTTAAGATGCATCTCAAAACCTAACTTATCCAAAATAAAACCGTTGATTAACATTCTCCCCAAACTTGCATCTCCCCAGTCTTCTCCAGCTCAGTAATTAGCAGCAACCCAGTATCCCAGTGAGACATAAAGGGTCATCCTTGATGCCTCCCTTTTCCTGTCTATACTTGTAATCACTCCCTCAGGGAGTCCTCTCCGGTGTCCCTTCAAATATAATCAAAATGACACCGGAGGAGTTGGTGACATTGGAGGAACAGAATGGGGATAGTGTCAGTGCAGATCTGGGACTCTCCTTCCATTCTTTGTTTCTTTGAGGCCACCGTCTGCCTGGCTCCAGGTCTATAAGCCTTTAGACAAGACTGTCTGCCCTTTCTTCTCCTCTACCTCGCTCACTGTCAGTCCAGAACTTTGTCTTTACAAGTAAATTACAGAGCAAAAGAGTCCAGGTACAAAAGAGTGCATACTGTATGCCTGCATTCCTCCAACATTCCCAAGCAGGCAAACTACCACCATGGTAGTGATTGGTGATGGCGGTGTGTGTGTTTGGAGGGGAGGGAGGTGACTGGAAGGAATTTCCAGGGGCCTTTCAGTGAGCTGGTCTTTTTGTTTCTTGATCTGGACACTGTAACACGAATGTGTTCACTTCAAGGAAATTCCTTGAGCAGTATACTTGGCATTTGTGTTCACATGCCCTGAATGAGCAGTTTACTTCACCTAAAATGTTATCTAGACATTTGGAAAAGATTAAGCAATTATTTCTGAATGAAAGATGTTCGTCAGACATCAAAGCGTCTGCCTATTGAAGATATATGATTTAATCCGTGGTGCCCAAAGAGATTCAAAATGCATCCTTGTTCAACAACAAATGAACCTTTCATCCCATAGTACAAAGTCACTCATGTTCTTAATTCAACTAAAAGAAAAAACAGGAACCAATCACTGTTAAACTTCAGAGACTTACATGAACATCTGAAATGTGAGCAATGTTACAAAAACTTGGGCAGAGACTGTCTGGGGTGGAAAACGTGACGCATGTAACAGAAGCCAGCGCTCTGCTGAGCCTGTCAGAATTATCCTGAGATTCCCACTAAATCAGATTGTCCTCTTTCTTAAAAGACCCTAGCAAAGCAACTGTGTCTTACCATATGTCTTCCTTTTTTTCCTGATTGTCTAAGATGAGAAAGGCGGAACCCAGAGTAACCCTGGCCAGCCATTCACTGCCCTCTTTGCAGACCTGTCCTGCTGACATACCTAGGCTTGTCTGCCAAAGATGGGAAACTGCCCGAGTCTCAAAGGCTGGCTGGGTTGCCAATGACAAAATGGAACCCGGTTTTATGGCCCCGCTGCCAGCGGGCATACTAAGCAGTTGCCTGCTGGTATAAGTTGAAAGGGCCAGGACAATGCCCCACATACATGGGCCCCCACCAGCTTGTCTCGGGTACTGACATCCCACCGTTAGTACTTACTGGCCTCTGTAGCCCCTCTCCACTCCACCCCCTGCCAGCACTCATGAGATCTTCTACTCCGGGCTCAGAAGGGCCTGGCCTTTGGTTCTCAGGACATACTGTGACCTGAGACAGTGCCAAATTACCCAACTGGTAACCTGAACTATTCTTAAAGCATCAGCAAAGCAGAGGAGAAAAAATGGGGAGTTTTGTGTTTGATTCATTCACTCAGTAAGTACTTATGGAGCCCTACTTTGCTAGGTACTGTTCTAGGTACTGGGGGCATAGCAGTGAGTTTACACCATTAAATTTTAATGACAGACAACAAACAAAACAAATAAGTACATTATATATTATATTAGAAATTGATGAAGTGAGGGGCGCCTGGGTGGCTCAGTTGATTGAGTGTCCAACTTTGGCTCAGGTCATACATGATCTTGTGGTTCACAAGTTTGAGCCCCGTGTCAGGCTCTGTACTAGTCTGGTTTCCTATTTAAGGAAACCTGGGGGCAACGTTGTGCCTTTCCTTGACAGTACCCGTCCCCAAGGTCTAAAAAATCCTCTGGAGTCCAGTCCAGAGTGAGGCACCTTGAGAGTCACAGCCCAATCCCCCAGCCTGCCTGCCTATCCTTTCACAGACATCCACTGATTGCTGCCCACAAACCATCTGGTCTGTGGTCCTTCAGGTATGGGACCAGAGTTTGTCACCCCTTAGAACCTAACTGCTCCTTGAACCACTCCTTAGCTGCCTAGACCCCGACTTCCTTCTCCCTCACACCTGTGAGAAAATCTAACTTAAGACCCAGACCTCCTCTCCAACAGCTGGCCCTTTCAAGTGCACATGCCCACTATCATTCATTTCTTCAGAGTGCCCCCCCCACATTTTTTACAGTTTTATTGAAGACCAATTTACATTTACTGATTTTTTAGTAAATTAAGAGTTGTTGGGGCGCCTGGGTGGCTCAGTCAGTTGAGCGTCCGACTTCGGCTCAGATCATGATCTCACAGTTCATGGGTTCAAGCCCTGCGTCGGCCTCTGTGCTGACGGCGAGCTCAGAGCCTGGAGCCTGTTTCAGATTCTGTGTCTCCCTCTCTCTCTGACCCTCCCTTGCTCATGCTGCCTCTCTCTCTCTCTCTTAGAAATAAATAAAAAACATAAAAAAAAGTTGTGCACCCATCACTACATTCCAGCATTAGAATATTCCCAGTACCCTCCAAAAGATACTTTATGTGCAATCCATCCCCACCCCTAGTCCGAGGCAACGACTAACTACTTTCTGCCTCTATAGACTTGCCTTTTCTGGACATTTTATGTAAATAGAATCGTATGATATATGGTCATTTGCACCTGGCCTCTATCCCTTAGCAGACTGTTTCCAAGGTTTATCCATGTTGTGGACATGTCAGGCGCTCGTTCCTTTATATAGCACAGATACGCCATGTTTTACTTCTCCATTCACCAGTTGATGGATATTTGCACTGTCTCTAGGTCTGAACAATGCTGCTCAATGAATATTCATGGCCAGTCTTTGTGTGCACATGTTTTCATTTCTCTTCAGATTTTTTTTCTGTGTGAAAACCCTCTTCCAAATATAAACAGAATTAGTTCATGACGCTTTGGCTTAAATCCCTGCAGCTTAAGAACAGGGGAGATGTCAAGGAGGAGAAAAGGGTAGATGGGAAAGGAGAGATAGCAGTGGATTTGTCTCCCTAGGGAGAAATGAGGGAAGGCAGAGGCAATCACGATCCAACTGATTTGTTTTGCTCAGTAGTTTGGATGGAAGAAAATTCAGGTGACCTCTGGGGGAATGTAGCTCCATGCAATCATCACATTTCATGAAAAAAGCCAATCCATTGCTGAGATTTCTTCAAATACATGAACTGTCCGCATGATTGTAAGACTTAGGTGTCATCCTTGACTTCTTTTTCAAGCTCCTCCTCATTCTCTCTCCAACAGGTTCAATCCTCTCAAATGTCCTCCATTCGATACCTTCACTCTAGTTCAGGTCATTTTCCTTTCATGCCTGGACCTGGTCTCCTCATTTGCTCACCGAATCCTGTCCTCATCCCCTACACACTTCTGGATAGTCTGGCACTCTCCTGACAAAACTGATCAAGATCTCAACACCCCAGCTTGTGTCTCAGCTTCACCTCTCACCGGCAGCTCCCCAGCCCCTTCCTTCCCCTAAATGCACACTCTCCACTCAGCCTTTCTGAAATACTTGGGCTCCCAAATATCCTGCCTCTCCTTACAGGCTTTTGAAACTACCTCTGCCTGATGCTTCCCCCCTCCCCCCCTCAACCTGCCTGACTACTGCCCTTCCTCAGGTCTCACCAGAGGGACCACTTGTCTCTGGAGGCCCCTATGGCCCACACAGAATTAGGGCAGGCACCCAGAAGTCATCTTAAGTCATTGTAACATCTATCACCTGGTGCACTAGCCTGTTTATGTGTCCTTCTTCCCCTATAGACCAGAAGTCTCCTGAAGACCAAGGCCATGACCTCTTCACCAGACAGCTATTCAATATTTATTGGAAAATGTCACCAAATGTCAAAAGAAAGAAAGAAAGAAAGAAAGAAAGAAAGAAAGAAAGAAAGAAAGAAAGACAGACATCTCCAGAAGAAAGCATGGAACAATAATCCACTGTTTTGTGTCTTTATTAATCCAAAAATGTTATTCACGCACAAAGGAAGAATGGCAACAGTTTTAAGATGGTGGCTGTTGGATCAGCTGTGAGATTGTGCAGGCTCTAGGGTTGATTCCACCACCCAAGAGCCGGGACACTTGGTGCAATTTATTCTGCCTCTCTCCACCTGTCCAAAGAGCTGCTTATCTCACAGGATTATTTGGTGAATTCGGTAGGTGAATGTAGATTGTGGAGTTTTTAAATTACAGGATAATATATAAATATAAACAATTACTATGTACTGCTATTCCTCTACTCTTCAAAACAAACCTCTGCAATCTTAGAAATGGCACTTACAATAATTTTATTACTTAGATGAAATTATAAAAATAATTCCTTGCATCAGCATCATATTTAGACTCTTAAAGTACTTTCATGTCCATTATCTCATTTGATCTTCATAAATGAGATAGGAAAAGTGGCAATTAGCATCTTCATTTTATAATTAGTGAAACCGAGACCCAGAGATGAGGTGATTTGCCCAACAGAAGCTATTATAAGCTTCAGAGAAGAGACTGGGTCTTCCGCTTCCTAATTAGGTTCTGCAAATGCCTTATCAGACTTCTAAGTGTTTCTACTCTGAAATATTTCATCTCCCACAACCGCAAACACACACACGTACACACATGTCCACACTCCAACCCCTAGGCAATCACTGTCTGCTTCACACAAAATTTCAGCCAAGAAAATCCAGGGACGTTTAGACATCTGAGACTCCCCGGCAGTTGGGAAAGCCAATACTTGCTTCTGTAGAAAATGAAACCTCTCATTTCAGGAGCCAATGGGAAAAAAAAAAAATATCAACCAAACTTCTGCATTGAGATAATAAAAATATCTTTTGTTATGCCCTCAAGACAGACTGTAGATGTGCTACATGTTAATTTACTGTCAGTGTATTCATTTTTATATAATCTCCTGCAGTCAAGGTAGATTTAATTCCATTTTCCTCCTATGTACTTCCTTTCGAAGCTTGGTGATTTCTTTTCTATTTTTATTCATTCCGCTTTTGCTTCCTGTCAATTTTTATATCCAGTTCCATTTGGCAAGGTGCAGTAATAAAAATACTCCTCACGCTTTAACGTTTAAATTTGCGACCGCACTTTTAAGTGGCGTTCTGCCTGGGCCGATGGCGCCGCGTCAGCCCTTCACCTGGCGCAGCTCCCCCGCTTACAGGCGGCAGGAGCGCCGCGTCCCTACGGTTCTGTATCATTGTATGAAATTATCTTTCCCGGTTTTTTCCATTTATTGAGCACCTACTGTGTGCCGGGCAGTGTGTGCGTGTGGGATAACACAAGTCAGACGGGAGGTGAAAGAAGACAGTAACGGACTCAAAGCGGTCTGTGATGGCAGCACAGGTGTCCCGAGGAAGGCGCCGCCCCTGCTGTGTGGAGGAGGTGGCAGACAGGGACAGACACCAGCCGTTGGAAACCATGTGCTTTTCTGCTCACCTAGACGCAAATGCCGTGTATGGCACACTGGGACCATTCTGCAGCTGCTGGGCCATGGGACTTAGCGAATGTGCTACAGGTAAGCCTCTCTGGTGCGCTGGTCCCGGAGTCTGGCCCAGCAGTGGGTTCTGGACGTGTTAAGGGCTGGGGGCGGGACTAATACCTTCTGAGCCCACAGACATGGGTTACAGACTTTCCATCTTCCCAACTTTTCAGTCCACCTCTCGTGCCCTGGGGTCTGAAGAGAACAGGGTGGTTAAGAGTAAGGCTCTGGAGCCGGGACATTCTGATTCAAATCCCAGCTCTGCCACTCACCACCCATGTGCCATTGGGTGAGTTACTTGCCCCCTGTAATTCAGTTCCCTCGGCTGCGCAGCAAAGGGGATTCTTGTGAGAACTAACCAAGTTAGTTGTTACAGGCAACACTTAGAACAGCATCTGGCCCATCGTTAGCCCTCAGTGCTGTTTATTATCACGACGATCCCTGGCTTTGGTCTGTCAGGGAGCAGAACCCACAGGGCCCGTGGCGGGGGTCAGCCTCGCTAGGATACCCCAGAGGACCTGGCGCAGTGGTTGAAGGCAGGAGGTGCTGGGAATTTTAACTGTGCTGACATGACCACACCACCTGGTGGCCGCCCCCCTCCCCCCAATTGGCTTACAACCTCTCTGTCACCATCCAAGCCCCCTCCTCCTCCCGTCGGGAAGGGAAGCAGCATCTGTCTGAGTAAGTTTCTGGTTCATGTGTTTACTAAGCACAGAACAGTGTAACTGCCTCATAGAAAACACCCATGACAAAGTCATGAGGTCAGACTCAAGCAATTGACTCAAAATCTTCCAGCTGGCGAGAGCCAGAGGAGACATTTGATCCCAGACCTGTCCTGTTTCAAGTGTTTGCTCTCTCTGTGCTTCATCACGGTTCAAGTGTTGTGAGCACACACACACACATATGTCCCTGCACCCCAGGAATAGACCTACGGTTCTCTGTGACCACATTGCACCTGTACATGATGCAGGAGTGGGGAGGGGTGTTTGGGGAATCATTGCCCCCAGGCACAACTAGGAAAGGGCCAAAAATAGCATTATTTCCTACGTTATCGCCCACCCAGAGGACTGGCAAGCTCTTGCACACGTAGGCCTTTCCATCATGTAAAGAAACCCAAGCAAGCCACACAGAGAAAACCACATGAAGAGAAAGAGCGGCAGATAGAGAGGTTCCAGCCTTCCAGCTGTCCTCACCAATCCTGTGAATTGGTGAAACATGGAACTCCATGTTTCCAGACATGGGAGTGTATCCACCTTGAATGCTTTGGCCTCGTTCACCGTTTGACTGCAACTGCTTGAATGACCCCAAGTGAGACAGCAGAAGAGCCACCCAGCTGAGTCCCAACCAACTCACAGAATCATGAACAAGTAAAATGGCAGTTGTTTTAAGTCATCAAGTTTTGGGGTAGTTTGCTTGTTTTTTAAAATTTTTTTTTAATGTTTTATTTATTTTTGAGAGCAAGATATAGAGACAGCATGAGCAGCGGAGGGTCAGAGAGAGAGGGAGTTACAGAATCTGAAGACAGTCTCCAGGATCTGAGCTAGCTGTCAGCACAGAGCCCGACGTGGGGCTCAAACCCACGAAATGTGAGATCATGACCTTAGCCCAAGTCGGACGCTTAACCGACTGAGCCACCCAGGCACCTCTGGGGTAGTTTGCTTGTTACATAGCAATAAAAACATAGCTGCCATGTACATCTTTTTTAAAAAAAGATACTCTCTTTTGTTAAAATTGATAGCAGGTTTAAGTTTTGATTGACTCCTCTTTCCATTGCAATTCCTGGTTTAAAATTATATTTTCCAGGTGATTATTGATATGGCATAATAGTTTGTTGTAAGCACGCAAATTTACTCATAAGAGTAAGAACAATAGCTTGACTATTGTCAAGGAAGGAAGGTTAAAAAGTCCAAATTTATAGGAGAAAGGGGAGAAAGAATCTTATTTGCACCTTTTCTAGTAAACTGATTAGCTCGTGTCTAGCAAAGGAGTCCATCCGGATAGTCTGTTCTTAACAGGCTGATGAAGGTTATCAAAGGAAAGAATTTAACTGCTTATGGATTCTTCCCAGAACCATGAGAGTTTGTCAGAGAGCTCTCGGGACAGGCTGTCTCTGGGCAATGGCTCACAGCCTCCCTCTATTAGACTTCATCCTGGTTACGCCAGCTCTGTCCTATTTTCCTCATCACAATTTTACATGTTGATTTTAATGTATTCAGCCACTGTGTTCTAACCTTTTAATTAATTCTTTTAGATTGTCTCCGGGAAAATTAGATCATCTGCACACAGTCATTTTGTCTCTTCCTTTTATTAATAATACATAGTCACCCACAAACCACAGCTCACATAGATAAAAACAGAAACTGTGAAGCACTCAGAGTCCACATCCAGTTGGTGCCAGTAACTTACAAGGACCCCTTCCACTCAGAGGTGTTTGATCAGTGTGGCTGAGGCAGCTCTGATTTGGACCACAGAGTGCTGGCAGATGGGCCATTCAGAGTTAATTCTCACCATAAAAATTCTTGTGAAATCATCTGACCCCAAAGGAAGCTCTGTCTTAGAATCTGGGCAGTAATGATCCTTGCTTAGCTGTTCAGCAGATGGCTAATTCTTATCACAGTATCACTCCACCATCACCCACCACTACGGGGTACTGGGTTTATTTCCTGTAAAATCCAAGCACCACTTGGCTGAAAATGGCTGTAATAATATACAACAAAATAGAATGGGGGGGGGGGTGTTAAAGCCAAATTTTGTAGGTAAATATTCCTCTATCTCACTCTTCTTTTCACTGCAGATGGATGCACACAGATACATGTGCACGCAGGCACACACACACACACGCACCTTTTCCATCACTCAGCAACACCACCCACCCTACATTATACACCAAACCCCACATTATACACCACATATATATATGAGAATCAGGTCTCTACCATATAGTCACCCAAGTTTCCACCACGTAGTTCTATAAATTATATATTCAGCCTAGGAAATTTGATGTGGTGCCAGGCTAAGAGGTAAAGTTTCCTGCGGAAAAGGCTTAAAGCTGCTTCCTCTGTTTGGAGAAAGTTGAAGTTTATTCTGCCGGTCAGTGCTAAATCTCTAGGAAAAGCCCTTTTCTTCCCCCGAACCCTCAACCCGTTTTTCTGAGGAGAGTCTGAATCTTCTTCCATTCAGCGAATCCTGTGGCAAGCTGTTTGGGACCACAGAGCAGGCACCCACCTGCCTGGGTGGTACAATCAGCAACACCAAGAGAAACCCTTACCTTCCCTGAATACCTGAATAATTGCGACTTAAACTTGGTGCTCTTCCATTTGCAAAAAGATAGGAATGTCCTCTGTTGAAGATTCTTTTGTGATTCTGAAACAAACCTTCAGGATCAAGAAGCAGCCATTGTCACAGTATGTGAAAAAATCACCGACCTGGTTGTCACAGGAGGTATTGAGTTGAACCTCCTTATTTCTAAACTTTGTTTCCTTTTCTCCAACTCATTTGAAAGGGAGTCTATGCCATTAGCCCTGAGTTAAATTCTATTATAAATTGTGTAAAAAGGATTCAGTCTGCCTCGGCAGGGACAGTCAAGTCTGGCCCTTGCCTTCACAAGGGGATTGCAAAGCTAAGAGCATAAATATCAAATAGGCTGAGAAAAAAAAATAGAAGGAAAAAGACATAGGATGTCTTTGATGCGTTTTGAATGGGAGGTAGGAGCAGAGGTTAAAGGCTGGGGTGGGGGAACCTAAGGGACTTTGGGCACCCAGGGGTAAAAACCTAGACACACTGGGGTACAGAGAGAAGGAAGAAGACAGGTAAGCACAGAGAGAGGGAGTGATGACAAGAAAAGGCAAACTTTGCCCCACTTTTCCATTTTTCTGGCTCCTAAGCCTCATTGTAGCCGCTCTTACCGGGCACTTGTACCGCAGCTTCGTGGAGCACTTTGCAAGCATCACCTCATCCTATCTTTTACATTTCCTAGTAGGTTTAGCTTGGACTGAAAGCGCAGTTGGAAAAATATTCTATTTTACAGCGTTATAGGATAATATGAGATAAATAAGTGTTTTGCAAGCTATAGGGCATCACAGAGTAGGTCAGATGGCATTTCTTTCTACCGTTTTCCATCATTTCACTTCCAAGAACTGTTTTCAATGTGTGTGAGAGAGAAGGAGATCTGTTCCTATCATTCCCACTCCCCATTGGGCAGACTTCACTTGGCAGAAGAGCCAAGGGACAGATGAAAGTGATTAGTGCCACGAATATAATTGAGCACATGCCATTAAAAATAAAATAGGCTACCATCAATGCCCAGGATGAGCTTAACACATAAAAGATGGATAATCAATACTTGTTAATTGACCAAATGTCAGAATGAGTTATTTTGTGTGCCTGTAGAAGGGAGAGATTTCAGATTGGCTCACGCAAGACTTGCTCTAACTCTCTTCCAGGAGACCTTCCTATACCAGGGGTAGGAATGATAGTTTCTTTTTAATTTTAAACCTCTATTCTTCTCCGTGAATTTTCGTTCTTCCTATTGGGCCCACACATCCCACCTCACCCCCTGTTGGAGGGTGTCTTCAAATGTGCAGGAGGTCCTTGCTTGGCTGTTGGTTCTTGAGCGATACAGTGAAAAACTGTTTGGAGCTTTGTAAATGTGGGAAACAGCCTGTGAAGTGAATTGCTGGTCTGCTTTATGCTTTAGGTTGTCAGGTGGAAAATCATCCTTTATGCAGGAAGACCCCAATGCCAGAATGTGCAAGTCTTCTACCAAGATCCATCCATCTTCCTCCAGGAGAAATGCCAGTCTCCAGCCCGGGGGAGATAGCTAGCGATCAACACCGGCTGGGTGGGGAGAAAGCAGGTCTGACTCTTCCATACCCAGACTGTCAACTAATCCCTGGTTTGGGAAACATGCTTCATTTCTGCCCTTCACTCTATCCAGCATCTCCAATTCACCACTTCTCCATGGTTTTATGTGGCTGACTGTCTAGATGCCCCTTTGCGAACAATCCAAATTATGGCTTCCTCAATCCATTTTACACCCTCCATTCACTTCACATCTTTCAGACTTCTGTTCAAATAACTCTTCTACTGAGGCTGCTTCCCATTCTCTCTGCTGTTGGAGATGCAATTTTTTGTGTGTCTTCCTTATATCTCTCCAGTGGACTCTCAGAAGGAAGATGAGCGTGTGTGTTCTGTCTTTAATCAGAAAACCATCCTCAATCGGAAAACCTCTACATGTGCATCTAGACTTGTGTGGGTCATGGAAGACGATCCACTCTTGTGTGTGTCAGGGGGAGGAGGGCAGAGGAGTTACTCACTGAAGAACTGTGAATGTGCTCAGGTGGATTTTCTTGCCCTGGACTGGAAGCAAGGAGCAGAGGGGCTGAGGACCCTCATTTCACAGATTTCCCACTATTGGAGGATGAGCCATGTGGGTTCTGGCTAATAACCAAGCACAGACCCTGAAGCTTTATTTAGGGCCCGAAGGCCCCGAGATCAAACATTCCCCAACATTCAGGAAAGGTTGTTGACATCCTTGTCTGGACCTACTCTGCTTGGGAACCTTGAAACTGTGGACTTTACTAACACTTGGAATGACAGTAGGACGGAAAACAGTCTTGGGGAGTAATAGCTGAGAAGGTGTGAGAAGCCCAGGAGAACACCAGAGAGTATGTTCCTAGTTACTCAGGGAGGGGACCCTAGGAGAAAAATTGATCTTGTCAATCTGGGAGTGTTTTTCATCGTTATGTTTCAACATTAAAGCACATATTATCTTAAATTGTGCCTCAAACTGTGGCTATGAAACATATTTGTTGGGAATATTTTAAATCTATGTTTTTACTTTATTACAGACAGTCATTGTTTACCTCAATGCTCTAGTTTGCATTTAGCTTGAAGGCCATTCTTGAGCCATTTTTCGATAAGAATTTCAGAGCTAGGAGGGAAAAGAGTAATTGTTTAGCTATTTGAATTTGCTTTGCTCTCCTCAGTGACATTCCGGGGTTGTTGGTCAATGTCACCCAGGGCACTTAGCTCCGTAGGGCGGGTGAGAGAGCTGTGATGCCACAAGTCCCCGACCTCTGCGACCTCTGCAGTTGGCCTGGTTGCGAATGAAAACTGGTGGGGCAGGGTAGCTATGGAAACCATGAGGGAGGCGTTTTGTTTTGTTTTGTTTTGTTTTGTTTTGTTTTGTTAGTGCCCAGGAATTAGAACAAAATGACTGACTTCCCTTTTCCTCTTTCCATCTGTGACAAGACTTCTGTGTCCCGGTTTCTCCCTTCACTGAGAGTAAATATCAGGAAAAGAATATCACGAAGACTTGTTATTGCCACAGCGGCATCTCCCCTTTCCATGTTCCTCTGGATGGGTTTTAAAGCCATTTGATAGAGGACCTCAAGTCAGCCCTATTTTCCCTGAGAATGTTTTCCTTTGCACAGGTGGTTTTGTGGAGAGGAGCTTCTCCAAAGAGCCTCCTTTAGTGCCGTGGACATCAGAGAATGTCACTGTCAAGACGAGGAAGCTGAGGTCTGGAGAGACAAAGTCACCGTCTCAAAGGCCTCTTGGCCCCCACGCATTTGTTTCCATGGCACAATATGTGAGATTTTTATGAAGTCACCTGTCCTCAGTCTGTTTTCTTTTATATATTGACTCTTTTTGCCTCAAAAATACACACTTCATGACTTCCTGGCATTTGTAACTTACCATCTTAGTGGAAACTTTCTGCCTTTCCTCCTTTTTTTTTTTAATATTTTTATTTATTTCTAGGAGAGAGAGAGAGAGACAGCGTGAGCAGAGGAGGGTCAGAGAGAGAGGGAGACACAACCTCTGAAATAGGCTCCAGGCTCTGAGCTGGCAGTCAGCACAGAGCCCGACGCGGGGCTCGAACCCACGAACCGCAAGATCATGACCTAAGTGAAAGTCGGACCCTTAACCGACTAAGCCACCCAGGCTGCCTTTCCTCCTTTTGTGGACAACATATTAGCTCTTGGGCTCTGAATTTTAAACAGGATAATTTTTGTTTGGCTCCAGGCAATGGTAGCTCTACTTGGTGCCTGAGCCTCCCCTCATCAGCTGTCACTGTGTGCCCATTTGTTCTATTAAAGTATCATCAGGAAGGCCCACAATTGATCCAGGGAAAAGAACCCTGCTCCAGCAGCAGCTGAAGCCTCCA
>NW_027528345.1:7999567-8067653 GCF_008692635.1 Crocuta crocuta
TCACACAGCATATTAATTTTCTTAATTATTCTTTTTACGCACTACCATAAAGACGGATTGTTATTAATTCACTCTCCCCAGAGATGCCTCCAATCCATTTCAAAGACTATAATACTAATTACCATAGGTAAATTTTTATTCACTTTGTTTTATTCTGTTCTACCTTCTAAATTAGAGTGTGTCCTGGTCTGGTTACACATTTTTCTGTTGATATTCATGCCACTGATGAAAGAAGTTGGTCTGTACAAGTAAAGTCCCTAAGATTCTTACAGATGACATAAAACAATCTCCTGAGGCAGTGGGTTTAACACACACGCCCTGGAGGCTGGCGTCTCCCTAACTAGAAAACAGCAGAAGAAGAACAAAGCCACTCCAGTATCACTTTGGATCTCATTCAGTTAAGAATTGAGGTTGTACTCCCCAATAGACATGAATATTTTAGTTCTAAGTACGGTGGGCACCCCCCTCTTATCTGCAGGGGATACATTCTGAGACTCCCACCGGATGCCTGAAACCGGATAGCACCGTACCCTATAGGTTATGATTTTTCCTATACATACATTCCTACGATAAAGTTTAATTTATAAATTAGGCACAGTAAGATTAACAATAACAAATAATAAAATAGAACAATTATAACAATATACACTGGTAAAAGTTACAGGAATGTGATTTCTCCCTTTCTCAAAATATCCTATTGTTCTGCATTTACCTTTCTTCTTGTGATGCTATGTGAGAGGATAAAATGATGAGATGAACAAGGTGAACGATGTAGGCATTGTGACGTAGCCCTAGGCTGCTATTGACCTTCAGACTGCATGTCGGAAGGAGGGCCGTGGGCTTCCAGGCTGCAGCTGATCACGGCAATTGGAACTGTGCATGAGGGAGATTACCATACGTGATGCCCGGGAAGAGAAAACCAGCCTCATTTAAGGGACATTTTGAAAGAGGCTTTGTGCTTTGGAAAAGTTTTTTTTAATGTATATTTAGTATTGAGAGAGAGAGAAAAAGAGAGAGAGAGAGCACGAGCCGGGGGGGGGGGGGGCAGAGAGAGAGGGAGAGAGAATCCCAAGCAGGTTCCACACCGTCAGCACAGAGCTGGGTGTGAAGCTTGAACTCACGAACCGTGAAATTATCTCTTGAGCCAAATCAAGAGTCGGGCACTTAACCAACTGAGCTAGCCAGGGGCCCCCGGAAAAGTTTTAGTGTATTGGGTAGAGTATGTAGAAATAAAATTTATTGTAGATTTGTGCCACTGTTGGTCTGAAAGAGTGGTCCGCATTTAATGTTCTCAGGTAAAGCTGTGGTACATATATGGCACCGCAAGTAATAACTTACAGAATAAATTGGTGATTGGATTCCTTGCTCCTTTATCCATTTGGCTATGAAGCACTGGTCAGAAGATGCAGAGAGATCACCTATATTGGGGTTTCATTTGGGCTTAAACATGCACTAGCTAATTGATACTAGACATGTTACCTAGCCTTTCCAGCTCTCAACTTTCACCATCTCGAGAATGAGGATGATACTAATACCTATTGCACTGGGGTATTTTCTATGCCAGTTCCTGGTACAGGGAAGTACTCAATAGTAGCTATTATTTAGCTCCGGATTTTACCTGAAATATACAAAACCTTACCTTTCCCACAGACTCTAGACAGTCAAACACCCTCTTCAGTGTTTTCTGCAAATTCCCTGGGGATGTATATTTTCATGCCCCTGGCTCAGAGGACATCTTTCTTACAGTCCTTATAAGATAATGCATTTCAAAATAAAGAATCTGGAAGATCTAATTGCTACTAAGTGCAGAATCCTGAATCTTCCTTAATTGCGAAATTAAATTTGCCACTATGCATGTTTAAATCCTTGTTCTATAACCAACTGCTGACATTTTCAGGTCTCTCTTTTGTGGAATAAGGACAGCATGAATGCAAAATGAAGGACAGTGAGTTCCCAGTGTGTATACTGGCTTTAGAGTTTTCTAAGCGGACTGCCATGAAATGTGCCCCCGGCGTCGCGAGACTCTGCAAGCCAGCTGGGGACCCAGGCACATCAGAGATGGCATCTCCAGGTGGGAAAGGGGGCTTCTGGAGGCAGCCCCGAGCTAGTGTGGGAAGAGAGCATAGCGAAGCACCTGGAAGTCCCCCGGGGAGCTGCATCTAGCCCTCCAAGTGTTAACAAATGTTGTCACAATGTCGTGCCGTTTCTCCTCCTCGCTAGCTCTGTCAGGGCAAGCTGAACAATAACAGTAAGAGACATGCAATGACAGCCACTCTTCATCCTCACGCAAGAGGGTGACAGGTATTCACCAGCAGTTTCTCACAGTCCGGATTAGGTATTCCCTGGGCCCGCCCCTCACAGGACCCAGAAGCACCAGCGTGTTCTAACGGCTTCACTTATCTGCCAGGATTTGGGTACTTTATACACTGGTGGATTAGAGAGCACAGGGCTATGATTTTGGAGCTGGACTCACCATTTTGGTCCTAGGATTATAATGCCTCACTAAAAACACACCCCCTCTAGACTTTTAAAACTCTCCTTTTCATACCGTACACAAACCTTGCAGCAGTCCTGCCACCACTAGGTGCGCAGAAGAGTCGGTTGTGCGGTTGTGCGAGCTGCAGCTCTTCGTGCTCTGACTGCACCATCCTGCTGACACTAAAGGAGAACATGCGCACAGCCTGCAAAGAACCTCTCACAGCGAGCACATCACAATGGAATGACTATGTCATGTTATTACATGGAGCTGTATTGGTTTTATTCCTTCATTCTTTGTTTTCAAATTGGGCTTTCTGGGGGTCCAAAAGAATAAAAAATGAGCTCGGGGCCAACTGCATGGCTCCTAAAAAATTTTTTTGTGATGTTTATTTATGTTTGAAAGAGAGAGAGAGGGACAGAGCGTGAGCAGGGGAGGGGCAGAGAGAGAGGGAGACACAGAATCTGAAGCAGGCTCCAGGCTCTGAGCTGTCAGCACACAACCCAACATGGGGTTCGAACCCACGAACTGTGAGATCATGACCTGAGCCAAAGTCAGATGCCCAACTGACTGAGCCATCCAGGAGCCCCTGCATGATTCTTAAAGACAACTCATTTTACACATTAATTTGCCCATGTTTTGAGTTTATTGTCTAGAAAGAATCTTAAATTTTTTTACCTGAAGGGTTTTATCTTTCTCAGTTTCTGCCCAAGGGGAGAGAAGTGGATTGGGGTGTATATTTTTGAGTTTTCCTGATCTTCCAGTTACCCAATGACAAGTCGGGTGGTCCCTGTCCTTTGAGATGCTGATTTAGAGTGATGTCATACAGTCAAGGACAATATAAACTCAAAGAAAGAAGGAAGGAAGGAATAACGATAAGAGCAGAAATCAATGAAGTTAAAAACAGAAAAGCAATACAGAAAGCTTGTGAAACCAAAAGATGGTTCTTTGAAAAGATCAATAAAATTGACAAACATCCTGCAAGACCGAGCAGGACAAAAAAGGGAGAAGACACAAAATATCAGTGTCAGGAATGAAATGGAATGTTGCTCAGAACCTGTACACATCAAAAGAGTAATAACAGACATGACATCAGTTCCTCAAAAACAGACTACCACAGCTTATCCAGTATGAGGTAGACAATGTGAATAGCTTGATGACTGTTAAGGAAACAGAATTAGAAATTTTAAAACCCTCCAAAAAAGAAAGCTCTAGACCCAGATAATTTCACTGAAGAATTCTTCCAAATACTTAAAGAAAAATTAACACAAAGTCTATGCAATCTCATATACAAAATAAAAGATAAAGGGAAAACTTCTCAATTTACTTTATGAAGCTAGTATTACCCTAATAACAAAACCAGACAAAGACAATACCAAAAGAATAGAAAATTACAGACCAATTAGTCTTCATTATTATAGATGCAAAAACTTTTAACAAAATATTAGCAAGAAGAATTCAGCAATATATACAAAGATTTCTATACTATGCCCAACTGGACTTTATTCCAGGAATGCAAGGCTGGTTAAATATTCAAAACTAAATCAATGTGAATCACAATATTAACATGCTAAAAAAGAAAAGTCACATAATCTTATCAATCAATGCAAAAAATTTTTTGAAAACAATTAATTCATGATTTAAAAAAAGCTTTCTGAAAGGAGGGGAATTTCCTCAACTTAGTAAAAACCATCTGCAAAAAAAATCTATAGCTAACATTATAGTTAACAATAAAAGAATGAATGCTTTCTTCATACAATGAAGAACTCTTACCACTGCTGTTCGACAAAGTAGAAGAAGATCTGTCCAGAGCAAAAAAAGGAAATAAAGTACATCAGATTGGAAATGAAGAAATGAAATTGCCCCTATTTGAAGATTCCATGATATTCTACATACAAAATCTCTAGGAATCTACACAAAACTCCCAGAACGTATAAGTTCAGCAAGGTCACGAAATAAAAAACCAACATGCAAAAATCAATTCTATTTCTATATACTAGCAATGAGCATCTGGAAACTGAAATTAAAAATACAAAACCATTTACAACTGCTTTAAAAAGTGGAGTACATGTGGGAGGCTGAGTGGCTCAATCAGTTAAGCATCTGACTCTAGATTTCAGCTCAGGTCATGATCTCATGGTTTGTGGGTTCAAGCCCCACGTCAGGCTCTGTGCTGACAGTGTGGAGCTTGCTTGGGATTCTCTCTCTCTCCCTCTCCCTCTTTCCGCCCTTCCCTGGCTTGCTATCTCTCTGTCTCTCAAAGTAAATAAATAAACTTAAGAAAAATTTTTTGAATGAAATACATGTATAGGACTCGTACACCAAACTCTATACAACACTGGTGAAAAAAATCAAATATCAAAATAAATGGTGAGATATTCTGTGTTTCTGGATCGAGGGATTCAACATAATAAAGATGTCCATTTTTCAAAGCTGATTTACAGTTTAACACCATCCATATCAAATCCCATCCAGATTTTCTATAGATACACCAAGATTATTGTAAAGTTTACATGGAGAGACAAAGGAACTAGAATGGCTAAAATCATCTTGGAAAAGAAGAATCAGTCTACCTGATTTTAAGACTTGTTATGTAGCTGTGGTAGTCGGTACTGTATCGTATTAGCAGAAGGGTAGACACATTCATCAATAGAACAGAGAGAGAACCAAGAAATCACTTCAGATAAATATGGTTCCCTGACTTTTAACAAAAATGCAAAAGCAGTTTGATGGAAGAAGGATACCATTGCTAAGAAATGTGCTAGAGCAATCTGATATCCACAGACCAAACAAACAAACAAAAATAAAAAGGTTGACCCACATCTTGTCTCATATGAAAAAAATTTTTTAACTCTAAATGGATTGTAGGTTTAAATGTAAAATGTACAACTATAAAAATTTTAGATTAGACAGAAGAGACTCTTTGAGACTCAAAGGTCAGTAAAGAGGTCTTCAACATGACACCATAACAGAACATTGTAATAAATTGGACTTCATCAAGATTCAGAACTTTTGCCCTTTGAAAACCCTTGATGAAAACACAAGGCACAGAGTGGGAGACAAAAATGATTAAGCTGCATGCCTAACAAAGACTCATACCGAGAATGGATAAAGAACTCTCAAAACTTCACATTCAAAACACTCAAACAATATAATTAGAAAATGGGCAAAAGACATGAAGATATATTTCCCTGAAGAGGACATAGAGGTGGCAACGAGCATATGAAAAGATTTTCAATGTCATTAGGCATTAGGGAGGTACGAATCAAGAATCAATGAGATATTAAAATGGCTAATTTCAAATGTAGTGACGATACCAAGAGCCGGTGAGGGTGGAGAGAAACAAAACCTCTCATATATTGCTGGTGGTATTGTAAAATGATACAGCCCCTCCGGGAAATAGTTTGGCTGATTTTTTAAAAAATTAAACACAGAGCTACCACATGACTCAGCAGTGGTACTCCTGGGCATTCATCTCAAAGAAGTGAAAATTTATGTCCACCTAAAAACCTATATGTGCTTGGTCATAACAGCTTTATATGTAATAGCTAAAAACTTAGAATAATCTATAAGTAAGTGGTTAAATAAACTATGTATTTCTACACCATGAAATACTACTCAGCAGTAAGGAATGGGTTGTTTTGTTTGTTTTGTTTAATTTTTAAGGCCTATCTGATTATATCTCGCCTCCCACCCCACAATCAAACATTTCATGGTTTTCAACTTTTGGACAACTGGCCTACATCCTGTTGGGCATTTGAGCCATGTTACAGATGCACATCTTTACTTTTGTGGTAATAGAAAACCATGAAATGTTTGAGCCTCTCTGAGACTTCCTGACATCCAGCCCACTCAACGTGTTCACTTCATGGTACATCTACCTGTATTTGGGAGACCATCAGCCATCTCCACCACACTAGTATTCTCAAGGTAATACCATTTAAAACAAAACAAACCTTCTCCTTCTTTTCATTCCTTCTCCTTTATTAAATTGGAAAATCTAAGTTCAAGTAATTCACCAAGAGCAAGCCATTTAAGTTCTCTGAGGCCTGATTTTCCCACTGGAAAATTAGGGATTAATAATCCCTGTCTGATTGGAGTCATGTGACACCCAAATGAAATTATGCACCTGAAAGTGCTTTAGTATACCATAAAGCACTATAATATATAGAACTATCATCAACAATCAAAAACTCATCCCATGAAATCGTAGAGGCGGGACTGGGTAATTGGGTAAGGGGGGCCATCTTTGGAAACAACCAGAACATTTGCCACCCAACGCTATGGAGGGAAAGGAAAGATTTCTGAGCACCTATTGTGCACCAGTGCTAGTTCAAGGTGTTTTTACCCCTGACTGGCACTCGTTAAATATGTTTCATGAGTCACATTTAATCATAAGAACAGGTCTTTGGAGCTTGAAATAGTGAAAAACTGCCTGACTTTGTAGAAATGTCAATAGAAATGGATTGCTATGAGCATCCCATATGATGGCATCTATATTGTCTCTGTTCTTTGAGCCCTTCTTGGGCGGCATAACTTCAGCTGATTTCACATCAAGCCCCAGGCATGGATGAACTACCATCCCTTTGCGGGGTTTACACTGGCTTTTATCCAGCCCTCCTTTGCCCACGGTAAAGCATTACTATGAAAGGCTCATTATTGTCTTGTCTACTGAAATGTCACTTTGGTCAATAAATCAATCCATCAAGTACTAACTGATTCACTACTTTTTACAAGGTGCTATCCCACCTGCTGGTAGATGAGGTGGCTAGGAGGACAAAAAGGATAGAGCATGGGCCCTATTCTGAAAAAATTTACGATCATCTGAAGAAGTAGTGTATACACATGTCAAATGTTACGTTATCATGTCCAACATAAATAATAGCTTAGTGAATGCCTAACTGATGAGAAATTATTAGACCAAAGTCACTACTGGAGTTTAGAGTATGGCAAGAATTGTTAGTCTGTAAAATTTTTACAGAAGAGAAGATATTTGAACTAAGCCTTAAAAGACAGCCTCAGAATTATAGGGGAGGAGAAAAGAAGGAAGACAAGGCAGGTAAGGTAGCAATAGGATTGGCATAATCAGAAATGGAAGGTATGAATAAGAGATGTGTAACACATTGATATGGCTAAAAAGAGGGGATGGAAGTCAGTAAAGAAAACTGGAGTTAAAACTAAAAAAGAGGGTAGAGTTTATTAGTGAAGAAATAAAAGAGATTTTTCTCCCATATGAGATCAAACAAAACATTTAGGGTTCCTTTTGTTTGTTGATTTCATGAAATTCATTATTACTGTGCTTTTATTATTAAAACTTAAGATCTTGGGGGGGCCTGGGTGGTTCAGTCAGCTAAGCATCCAACTCTTGATTTCAGCTCATGTCATAAATCTCACAGTTCATTAAGTTTGAGCCCCATGTTGGATTCACTCCATACTGACAGTGTGGAGACTGCTTGGGATTTGGTCTCTCCCTCTCTCTCTACCCCTCCCTCTCCCTCTCTCTCTCACAAAATAAACAAGTAAACTTGAAAAAAATAAAATAAAAAATAAAAATAAATCACAGGTTCAAGATGATTGTTATGTTTGCTTTATATATTCTTAAAATATAAAAATTACTTGGGTGCTGAATGGATAAAGATGTGGCTTATATATACAATGGAATACTACTTGGCAATGAGAAAGAATGAAATCTTACCATTTGCAAAAATGTGCATGGAACTGGAGGGTATTACACTAAGTGAAATTAGTCAGCCAGACAAAGACAGATACCATATACTTTTACTCCTTTGTGGAACTTGAAAAACTTAACAGAAGACCATGGGGGAAGGGAAGAGGAAAAAATAGTTTCAAACAGAGAGGAAGGCAAACCATAAGAAACTCTTAAATGTAGCAAACAAACTGAGGGTTGATTGGGGGGCGTGGGGAAGAGGGGCAAATGGGTGATGGGCATTGAGGAGGGTACTTGCTAGGATGAGCACTGGGTGTTGTATGTAAGCGATGAGTCACAGGAATCTACCCCAAAACTAAGAGCACACTGTGTACACTGTATGGTAGCAAACTTGACAATAAATTATATTTAATAAATTAATAAATAAATAGAACTCCTAAAATTATTTTTAAAAAATTACTGGGACACTTGGGTGGCTCAGTCAGTTAAGTGTCCAATGTAGGCTCAGGTCATGATCTTGTGGTTCATGGTTTTGAGCCCCATGTCGGGCTCTGTGCTGACAGCTCAGAGCCTGGAGCCTGCTTCAGATTCTGTGTCTCCCTCCCTCTCTGCCTGTCTCCCACTTACATTCTGTCTCTCTTTTTCTTAAAAATGAATAAACATTTTTTTAAATGTAAAAATTACAAACATATTTCTTGTGTTTCTGTATTTTACCATTATTACCCGAATGGCATGAATTTGGTGACTATCATTACAGAACTTAGGTGCCCTTGTAGCTTTCTCTTTAATCTTGTGTGGCCTCCCCATCTCATCACAGAGAGAAGAGTCATGCCGATGCTCATCTTGGAGCTCATTTGTCCAATCCATTCTTCTCCTTTCATCTTTCACAGCAAAGGAAAGAGAGCTTTCTGTTCTTGATCACTTCTTTAATTCTTCAAGAGGTCTGAAGGTAGAGAGAAAGAGAGAGACAGAGACTAGAAAAGAAAAAAAAAGCTGTAAGATAATGTACCCAAATGTTAACAGAAGGTCACTATGGGCAGTAAAATTTTAAGTCATTTTTATGTTTTCCTTGATATTTTCCTGGATTTTCCAAATAATGTATAATGTATGATGAGCATGTATTACTTGGAAAGTCAGAGTAAATATTTTTTAAAGATATATAAATACCTGTGGAAATAAAAAGGATTAACTGTTGTTTTAATAGTCATGTAATCTCATCACATTTTCCGACAGGCTATCTTGATAACACATGAAGAAGTAGTTCAGTAGAGGTAGCCAGTGTGTGGCCAATGTATCCCCACTTCAACCCAAGATGTCTGAGGTAGTTTATACATTTAAAAGAGAAGAAATTATTATTTATCTCTCTTCTCTGCCCATTTTCTAAGGAGGTTGGTTGGGTTCCTATGAGGAGGAGACCGTTTTAGTTGATTCCAGAGATGGGCCGGGATGTGTAAGTTGAAGGCTCAAGTGGAGAAGTTCTAAATGTTATGCAAAGCAAAGGGGGATGGAATCATGGGGTTGGAGATGAGGGATCAAGTGAAAGGGATAAGATGCAGAGGGGCTTTGCCATGGGGAAGTGCCAAGGAGAACAATCCACCACATGCAGATTTGGTGGCGAAGAAAGAATCTTGAGAGAAGATGGGTTGGTTGAGAACCATCAAGAGCTTGCTGTGAAGTGTGTAATATAATCCCTCCCTCCCTTCTGTCCCCACCATAAAGTCTTTAGTGAAATCTGCGATGCTCACTAATCATTGGTGCCGGCAGATTTCTTTGTAGGGAATGTGGAGAGGTTTTGTGTTGACAAGGAGTGGAAACAGACATTATCAACATACATGCAATTTTAAAAGATTCAAAATAATTGGCTAAAGAGAGCAAAGTCAAAGAAATCTGAAAGTTAGAGTCCTAGGCTGGTGGGGTTTGTTCAGAAGGCACAACCCAGGCGACCTTGAAAAAAGGGATTCATGTCTGGGCACGTTATCGTGTTATGGTTAAGACCCCAGGCTTTGAAACAAGGTAAATCCAAATTCTAGACTAGGCTCTTCCACTCACCACCCCTGTGACCTCCTGAATGCTCATCTCTAAAAGGAGAAGGGCAAGAAAGGGTTAAATGAGACAGCATAAATAATGCAGTTCACACAATGAATAATTCAATATTTGACAGTCACCATCTCATGATAATCAATCAAAAGTGTTCAGCCTCCCTGGGGTCCCTGCTGCTGACGGTACTGGCGGCTGCCCTAACGTCTTTAATTCCTTCTCTTTATTATTATAAACAACAGCTGTCACCTATTAACTACCTATACATAAAATGCCAGGTGCGATGCTAGCACTAGTTGTAAAATATTTCTAGTGCTCATGACAGCCCACAGGATGATCGTTACTCTTATTTTTCAGATGAGTAAACTGAGGCTCAATACAATGACACTAACTGACCTTAAGACACACGCGCTTGTCTAACTTCACTGTCCAGACTCCTGTCAAGCATTTTCGAGTTAAATGGGAACTCCAATCACATGAGCTAACTCTCTTAACAAATATGAAAAAGGATCTGTTCCAATAAAACTACTCTCCGCTTTGAAGTTGTATCCCTATTAGAATCTTGAACGACCCTTGCTTTCCTCTCTGTGTTCTCTTGTCCTCCTCCTGGTCGTTCTCTTCCCAGAGTCACAGGAGGAGGTGGCACAGGGCAATGGGAGAGGTCCAGAGGCCAGAGAGGACTCCCAGAGGAATGCCAGGCAGAGGCAGTGGCCTTTGTGATTCACTCCAGCCGTGATTGGCCAACCATAGAAAAGCCATCATTTTTGTCAATGTCTGGTTCAAGAATGGCCTATTCTGACCAAGGGCACCAGAAGTCCGCAGGAGGATTTCTAGAAAACATTTCCTCTCTTCTAAGGAGACATAGGAAGGGGCGCCTGGGTGGCTCAGTCAGTTAAGTGTCCGACTTTGGTTCAGGTCATGATCTCATTGTTTGTGAGCTCCAGCCCCATGTCAGGCTCTGTGCTGACAGCTCGGAGCCTGGAGCCTGCTTCAGATTTTGTGTCTCCCTCTCTCTCTGCCCCTCCCCCACTTGCATTCTGTCTCTCTCTGTCTCTCAAAAATAAATAAGTGTAAAAATTTTTTTTAATGTGGAGCCTTAATAGAGTAAGTTTTCTTATGTCTCAAGGTATGCTTTCTGTAGCTGCAGGAACTTTTGACAAATACTGGCACATTTTAATTAAAGCAATACAGCTCTGAGCTTTCAATAAACGAGACAAGTGGGGTTTTTTTTTCCTAATATAAGGAACCAACTGTGTGACTCACAGTTGTGAGTCCCTGCAAGAAATGATCAGCAATGTACCCTGATGAATCACAAAACAGAACAATCACCAGTTGCCGAAATCCGGGAGTACTTGGGCAGTGTATTCACCCAGAGCATGCAAAGTGAGAGCCAGGTGAGTAATTAACCATGACTTCTAATAAGTGACTAACCCCCTGAGAGAAAGCTTTGCCGAAGTACAATCAATGAGAAAATGCAGATTATTATGAAGTCTTTGATGTTTTCTTCATTCAGTGGATATTTGTGGAGCATCTCATAGGAAATCAAATGCTGTACACGACACTGGGGACATCACAAGATAAGACATGGTCCCTACTTAAGGAATTCATGGTTTAATGGTAGCAGCTGGTATCATAATATTAATAAAATCAGCTATCATACAAATGGGGTGCTATAATCAAGATAGATATGACAAGTTATGGGATATTAAGATGGACAGTGCCTAATCTGTTCAGGGAAAGTCCTGTTTAGACAGGAGCAAACTCTGGAACTGAGACCTTTATACTAAAAAGTGTTAGGAGGACAAGGTGAGGAAAAGCATTTTAGCCAGAGAGAACAGCATCCACCAGCAGGAATTGCATGGAGGTTCAAACAAAAAGCAGGTACAGTAGAACCAATTTACTGNGGGTGTAGGAAATTGAGCTGGTAAGGAGGGGGAGTCAAGTTCTAGGAGGTGGAGGGCCTCCTAGGACATCTGACGGAGCTAAGATTATATCTTGTGGGTAAGGGAGAGCTGTTGCCCAGTTTTAAGTCGGGGTATGACGTACGATGTTGCAGTTCAAAGAGATTAGCCACTCTGGGGACAGCATAGGGCATGGACTGCATGAAGCCGAATCAAGAAGTGAGGAGGTCTCTTGCGAGGCTGCTTTATTTCTGAACTTTTGTATTTATGAATTTACCTTGTATCTATGTATTTAGGGAAGCAGTCATGGGGGTGAGGAGGAGGAAGCATCTTCAGAAAATACATAGGGAAAGAATCTACTGGACTTTACCGATACTCAGCAGCATATGACCAGCATCTGTCTCTCCTTAAAGTACTCCTCTTATTTTTCATCTTGGACACTCAACTCTTAGTTTTCCTTGCATTTCACTGACAGTTCCCTTTTCAGTCTCCTTTGCCAGCAACTCATCCTTTTCCTGACCTCTAAAGTCGGCAGACCCTTTCAAGCAAGGTAAATATCACCTGACAAAGCACAATCAACATTTACCTTCTGCTTGCACTTCATGAAAACTGAAACCCCAGTGGCTGTTAGCCAATGTTTTGTGCTGATTTTTTGCTAAGGGCTCTAATACAAGACTCTGCTTCTGTTGGCATTCCAATAAATACTGAAGGATTGGCTCTTATATCCCTGGACACAATCTCATCTAGTTAGTAAGAAATATCTTCTTTCCTTTCCACATATTATTCCAATTTATCGCTATTCAGTTTCTGTTCATCGAGGGCTTGCCTCTCTGTTATTATGAAAGATTCTAATGGCCTTAAGTGCAATAGAGAGCCACAGTCTTCTAGAACACAAACATTAAAAACACTTACTAAGCTTACAGGTACAAGGGCACCTGGGTGGCTCAGTTGGTGAAGCATCTGACTTCAGCTCAGGTCATGATCTTGCGTAGGTGACTTCAAGCCCCATGTCGGGTTCTGTGCTGACAGTTCACAGCCTGAATCCTGTTTCAGATTCTGTGTCTCCCTCTCTCTGCCCACCCCTGCTCATGCTCTGTCTCTCTCTGCCTCTCAACAATAAATAAATTAAAAACAAAACTTACAGGTACAGACAGAAATATACCATGCTGTGTAGTTGATTGACTGGCGACGCAACATTGCTTAGTATATAACTGTCGGGCATAAGACCCAGGCCCCCTCAGGTTTGCATCTTAGCAAACCAGGGCCGTGTAGTCTGGGCAAGTTCATCTCTGGAACAAGTTGCTTCCTCTGAAAATGAGATCAAATGCACAGATGTACAAATGCAGATTAAGTGAGGTTAAGATCCACAAAATGCTTGGAATCTAGCAGATACTTAATAATCGGGAGCAGTCTTACAGAACTGTTATTTGTTTTTCTTCTCCACCTGATTGGAGATTCTCAGGCCACCTCATAAATCAGAAGTGGTTCTATCACAATCGATCTTCATGGACCATCTTATCCTGGAACACTGATTCTGAGAAATGGTCAAACTCGAGCTCTCAAAGTCTAGACTTTGTGATCTGTTTTCAAGAGAAACTATGCATGACTCAGGAATTAATCTGCAGAAGTAGATAATGAAGTTGTTCCCAGTCTGAGAATAAATCTACACAGGAAATGGAAAAGTGAGCCAGCGTGGAGTGAATGCAGAGACATGCGTTGCTACAAAAATATTTAAGACAGTACGTACATCCATTTGGGCCCTTTGTCTCAGTCCTTCCAGAAGAGCCGGGACAACATATGCTTCAGAACAAAGCGTGTTTCTCTTCTTGTCAGAGCACCGGGAGCATTCCAGGGTGAGAAATCAAACCAACATTTCTAAAATAAACCAAAGCTACCTGTGACACAGCCCTGGGTCAGAAAGTCTTGAACGGCTGTGAATGGAGATTCCCCTCTTCACCCTACATTCAAAACAAAGGGCTCAGTTCAAAATTATTACTAGTTCAGCACATCAATCTCCTTATAATAAGATACATTTCTTATCACAGTGCCTTGATACAAACCCGGATTGGCTTTCCAAACCAAACCGTAGGGTGGTTTAGCCTCTTGGTTCTTTCAAACATAACAGTCACAAGGAGACTGGGCTTGACCCATCAGAAAATGTTCCCTTCCGGAGTTTATCATTCCACCATCCTCCAGAAGACAGGTAGTTCTCTGGAACTTTATACTCATCTCTGCACTATGGGCTGGAGGGGGGAAAACAGAATAACACTGTATGTGTATTATACAGTTTGCCCAATAGTTTGGTCCCAGTGAAAGCTCTTCCCAGCTGTAATAGCCCTGCAGCCAGTGATGCATTTGGGAGCTTCCATTATTTCTATTTATTCTCAAACCATCTTATAAAGCTGGTTTACAGAGAACATAGACTCCAAAGTATGAAACTATAGGCTCCCTAGATCTTCACTACTCCAGTCCCAGCCCCTAAATGTTGCTCAGGAGCCTCTAGAGATGCCCTGTGGTAACTGAGTCCTAGCAGATGCCACCACTCTGAAAACACCCAGGTTGGGGGTTCTAGAAGAGGAAGGAAACAGAACAACCACAAGAACACAAATGGCTTTGAATCCCTGAGGGAAAACCCAAAATGTTACTTCATTTCTGCTCTTGGTAGAAAATATAATAACAACTGGTGTGTAAAAACCTGACAGTTGACTATGCATGTGTGGGGAGACCTGGCATTTCCCTGTTGTCATGACAACACTAAGGGCTCCTCTCAGCTTGCATGCCCGGTTCAGGTGTTGTATCTAATTTAGGATCTGACTTGTAAGCTGACAGAAGGACTTGGAGCTGTTGAAAGATCTTCCCGTTTTATCAATTAAGATGACATGCAAATGTCGAGAAGATACTCATTTGCAATTAAGCATTCACCCGGTTTCTATAGAGATGCTACTCCCCGGCCAGCACTGCCAAAATTCTGTGTGTACTCATTGAGAATGGTCACAAGAGGGGATTTCTGAAATGCGGGGGTGAACTGGGGCACCGCTGATTGAAAAGCCCTTCATGTCTGTTTGCCAATTTTTCATTAATGTCCAAATGAACCACAAAAAAATGAATTGTTCTTTTTCAATTGAGAGATGGGATTAGAATCAGTAATCGGGACTCAAATGTGGAGAGGGGAGGAAATGAACTCCCAAATCCACCCTTATTTTTCAGATGGGCAACCTGAAGGAGGCCAGGAGACCTGCTCCTGCCACTAACACACTGGGGTGGCACTCCTCGCAGCCCGCTGGGCCTCTCCTGCCCTCACTTCCCCCCCACACCGTGCCCCCCCATCCTCCCTTCCAGACACTTGAGCAAAAGCTGCAGGTAAAGGAACTTCCAAATGCCTCCCAGAATGAATAATTCTGCCCAGGAAAAAAAAAAAAAAAGTCCCTTCCTCTTGAACCATTTAGAAAAAATGAAACCTGACTCTGAATAGTGGCAAATTTTCTTAATTTCAAATGTGAGCTCAGGCGTCCTCCAACTATACACACCGAGTCTTGAATATGCAACATGAATTAAACGAGATGCATGTGGGGCAATGCAATTTCTATTACAAAAGCATTTTTTCCTTCTCTTCCTTCAAGTCCTAGGACATAAATCATTGGTAGCTGATGTTATAAAAAAGCAATTTTCATGAAAATTTATTTATATATTTTTTCTAACCTCTGGCTGATTAACCAGGTACCTTATTTATTTTCTTAATGTTTATTTTCGAGAGAGAGAGAAAGACAGAGACAGAGTGTGAGTGGAGAGGGAGCAGAGATGGCCCGGAGGATGAGGGGGTTGCATGGGGGTGGAGGATGAGACACAGCATCCGAAGCAGGCTCTAGGTTCTGAGCTGTCAGCACGGAGCTCAACATGGGGCTCAAACGCACAAACCACAGGATCATGACCTGAGCCGATGTCAGACACTTAAACTGAGCCGCCCAGGCGCCCCCCAGATACCTTATTTATTAATGTGAAGGAAAAATAATACCAACTGCCTGCCATATCTTCTCACTTGGAAGATTTCTCTGCTTTAACTATTTTCTTTTTTTAAAGTAAAAATTCTCCCAATAGGATTTTGTATAACGTAATACACAGAAAAACCTTCAATATCTTTTTTTAAAGTAGGCTCCCCACCCAACATGGGGCTCCAACTCATGACCCCAAGATCAGGAGTCACATGCTGTCCCAACTGAGCCAGGCAGGCACCTCAGACCCTTAATATCTTTGCAAGAAATGTATCTTGTCTCAAGAGTTTGCATACATTAGTTACTTTTATCTCAAAAACACTTAAATGTGCAGAGTTAAGGACAATAACTCTTCCATCAAAAGATGCTCATTTCCTTAATGGAGAAGATAATGTTACAGTTATTGATTTAATGTTGGAACCTTTGAGCTGGCCTTAACTCCTTAACTTCATACAACTTCAGGTGAGGCTTTATTAGGGCTTTATTTTTGTAACAGCCAGAATTTCAGAGCACATATCAAATAGAAAAGTATGGGTAGTACGTGTGGCCAACCTGGGGAAAAGAGAGAAGGAAGAAGAGACCCAGCACGTACCGGGTACTCGTTATGAGTAAAGGCACAGCTTTAGATGAGCCCTTTCTGTACTTGAAATTTGGGGAGGTGATTCAACAGGGAAATCTTCAGCCTCTTGGGGAGAGTCCTCCAACTGTTTCAGTCTTGGCAAGGGAGGGGTCACTTCCTCCTGCAGTCTAAAAGGCCAGTCTCTCCCCTCCCCCTCCCCTTATTGCTGGTGTACAGCCGTGTGTCCGGGACTCAGCAGATTAGGTGCTCATGCCCAGCATTTGGTATTTGAGGCAGCAGTGGGCTGGGAAACTGGGTCTCTGGGGAAAACAAAACCGTCCCTGATTTTTATCATTTGCTAATTTCTGTGGTGTCGATTACAGTGGTTGATTTCAAATGGCAAATATTTTACTACCCATTCTGCCAAACTCCTGAATGTTTAACAGTGGTCTCTCACAAGCAGGTTTGATTCCGGTGCGGTACATCGCTGCCAGGGGACGATGCCTAGACACCGTCGGGGAAGAGCCGGGCATCTGTGTCCCACAGGGCCAGGCGGCAGCAGCAGTAGGAACTAGTGTCGGTGGCAGGGGAGCCAGTGATGGGGTCCCAACCAAACACACCTGCTGTTGACCTTGAGTCTTCTCTTTTGCCCAGCTTCCCCTAATGCCTGCTCATTTTCTGACCCTGGTTCTTTCACCTTCCTGTCAATTTGGTGAGTATCTCAATAGCCTTCAGTAATTCCTCCTCTGCTGATGTCAGCCAGGGTTGGTTCCTATTGCCTGCAACAAAGAATCGTAACATTCCTTTAATTCAGCCTAATGATAATCCTGAGAGTAGGCCCTGTGATTGTTATCTCTAGTTTATAGATGAGGAATGAAGGTCAGAAAAGTCAAGTAACTTGACTAAGGTCACACACAGTTTGTAAATAACAGAATTCAAATGCTCTTTCCACTACGCCAAGTTTCCTCTCACAAATCATGATCACTTCCGTCTATCCAGTACATGCCCTTGGTTTGGGTCTCCACTGTGCCTGCATTACCCTAGAAACATTATCTGGGGTATAAAATTTTTGAATAAAAATAAATAAATAAATAAATAAATTTTTTTGAATAAAATAAATAACTTTTTCACACATTAGATCCAAGTAACCATTCCCCTCTAGAGCAAATTTTATCAAGGACAAATTTTACTTAGGATAAAATTTGAGATACCCATTAGTAAAGAGTAGTTGATTTCTTTTTGTAATCTATGAAGGAATTTATCCTTTTTAATAAATCATACCTCAAAATGTTCTGTGTTAACTCAGGAAGAATTCCCAGGTGTGAAGGGCCAGCCAAATAAATGGCCCTGACTTTGTTTCCTGAAATGTACCTTCTCCCACCCCTTGGCATTGTCCTGCCACAACCATGAATCTTCCAAGTGTGTTCTGTTCTAGCTTTAATATTCAGGCACAACATAGACAGAACTTTTCACTTGTGTTTGTTTAGCCCAGTGTTGATTCTGGGTTGAATCAGAAACTGTGAAGGCTCAGTTTAAGGAACATAAGTGGTCTTCTCTACAAAGGAATGATTCTGGCTCTACTATAGCCAGCTCCTTTTCAGTATTAGTCACAGGCAGACAATGGAATTCATTCCAGCCAGTTGATGCTAGAAATTTATTAAAGGATGTTAAAAAGCTCACGGAATCGGGGTGCCTGGGTGGCTCAGTCGGTTGAGCGTCCGACTTCAGCTCAGGTCATGATCTCACAGTTCATGGGTTCGAGCCCCGCGTCGGGCTCTGTGCTGACAGCCAGCTCAGAGCCTGGAGCCTGTTTCAGATTCTGTGTCTCCCTCTCTCTCTGACCCTCCACTGCTCACGCTGTCTCTCTCTCTCTCAGAAATAAATAAAAAAAACATTAAAAAAAAAAAGCTCACAGAATCACTGGAAGATCTGGAGGACTAGTGTGAGACTAAGCATCCAACAGCAACTCCCAGGATCAGCCCACAGAGCCGGCCAGGGAATGGAATAGCTGCTACCACCGACTCCCTCTTCTGTGATCAGGAGGTCACCTCCATCGCTGCAGGCCCCAGAAATACGCTCTCTTGACCACTGTCACTGGCAATGCAGATGCCCTAATGCCCTGCTAGTTCCCCTCAGATAGTTTGTCTCCAAACTGCCCCTATGCATTTATTTGAAAGATTCAAAGGCACATACTTGTATCCCAGAGGCAAGGAAGGTTGGAAAATACAACCACCTTTGACCGATTCGAAATAGATGAAGAACTATAAAAATGTGAAGAAGTTATTAAAAATCTATGAGGATGTCCTTTTATTCCCACAAATGGCACTTCTTTTTTCCACATACCAGGAGACAGAAGTGTCTAGCTTCACATTGCTGGCATAATTTCATAGACATACTGCCTGGGTTCCTCACTTTCATGTGAGGAACTGTTTTTTAAATGTCCCAACTCTTTTTTCAGTCAATTCTAAGATTAAAAAAATTTTAAAAACAATTGAGAGACAGAAATGGATTACCCTCTGCCTTTGACATTTTTGTCTCAGTTCTTATTTCTGAATAGAAACCAGCATCTTCCCCAGGGTACTTATACCACAAATGGCCCACCTCTTTTCTGAGATCTTCTTCTTTCCCTCTGATGAGGGGTTGTCTATGTCCCCACCTCCAGTTTCAGTAGCATAACAACATCATGCCAGAGATGGTTAGCTGCTCGCAAAAATCCCTATCTTTTCTTTCTGGGTACATAGGTAAACTACATTTCCCAACACCCCTTACAGTTTCGTGTGGCCATAGACCAAATTCTAGCCAGTGGAACACATACATAATGGCCGGGGCTTCTCAGCCAAAGCTTCTACAAAGTGGCTATGCCAACTCACATTCTTCCTTCCTCCTTCTGCCGGCTAAATGCTGATGACAATGAGGCCCTAGTTGGTGACAGAGACACAGAATGAGGCTAGATCCCTGAGACACTGCATGGAGGGAATAAGTTTGCCATCCCGAAGCAACCATTTGGACTCTTACATGACTGAGAGGTTCATTTATCCTGTGTTTGAGCCATCATTAATTTGGGGGTCTGTTTATTCTCGAACTTAATCTACCTCAACTAATACAACAGTTAGGATTCAAACAACTCTAGTTCTTTTCTAGTAAAAATTGCAGACCTCTGGATGGAGATTCTTTCTTCATGACATCAAATAGAAATACCTGGTTTTACACTCGGCTGTAAGAGGTTAAAAACCTCACTTCCATTTCTGAAATTGTTTCCCCTGGCTCAATAGTTTTGTATTTTGGGTTCCAGAGGTCAAGACTGAAAGTCTACACCTATCATAGTTAGTTCCCTGAGTTCCTAGGATGAAGGCCCTGATACTTTCCAGCTGTCTGGCAAACCTGTTCTCTTTCTCATTGAGACCCACAGACAAAGAGTAGGAATGGAATATTATGAACCCATTATAACTTTTGCAAAAAAATGTCTCAAAGTTGCTAGGCTATTGTTAGGTCAGTGGCATCATTTTTTTACCTGTCATGGGCAGCCATCCTCTTACTATAATAATGGAAGTCTCATCTAGCAATCCTAGCCAATGAATAGAAAAATACCGAAAAAATAGTGGAGAAAAATGTGCATTACAGTTCTCCTCATGCTTTTGAAAGAAGAGCAAATTATTTCCCTTTTGAAGTTGCATTAACTTGGTAAGACTAATGGGATACTATTCAATGTATTGAAAGATGTAGTTTACTGAGTAGGCTCAGGCAGGTTTTCCCCAAAAGACTTAATGTACCTACAAAAAGTGAGCAATTTACTCCTTTTTCATAAGGAGGAAAGTTCTTTTCAGAGATAGTTTCTTCACTTCTGAAAATGGAAGAAATAAGAGCCGTTGGCAATAGCCTATTGATTATATCTGTATGTATTTGAGAATATGCAGCAAATGGAAAACACACTCTATCCTCATTTACAAACATTCAAATGTATGTGTGCCTCTCTCCATGTGTGTCTGCGCATGTGCCTGTATATGTATATGCATATGGGTAAAGACATATGTAATGTGTATCATTGATTCTAATTATTCTGTCATTATGTTCTGTAAAGTCACTGAGAAGCTTGAACCACTGTATCTAAAGGAAATATTGGGACACCTGGGTGGCTCAGTGGGCTAAGTGGCTGGCTCTTGGTTTTGACTCAGGTCATGATCTTATAGTTTGTGAGTTTGAGCCCCACGTCAGGCTCTGCGCTGACAGTGTGGAGCCTGGTTGGGATTCTCTCTCTCTGCCCCCTCCTCCAAATAAATAAATTAATTTAAAAAAAGGAAATATCTGTATATTATAAATGTCTATATATACTGTGTATCATAGAGATCGTAATCTTTTTTAAAAAATCTTTTTAAAGTTTATTTAATTTTGAGAGAGAGAGAGCAGGGGAGGGGCAGAGGGAGAGGGAGACACAGAATCCAAAGCAGGCTCCAGGCTCTGAGCCGCCAGCACAGAGACCAACACAGGGCTCAAACCCACGAACCAGGAAATCATGACCTGAGCCAAAATTAGACGCTTAACCAACTGAGCCACCCAGGCATCCCCATAGAGATTATTATCTAAAATCCTAAAACAACTCATCTTGGTAGATTCTATTTTCTTTATTTTATAGAAGTGAAAATGAGATTCAGAAAATATTGAGTGGCTTGCCTGACGGTGCCCCAGGAAGAGGTGCTGGAGCTGGGATTCAAACCTGGCCTGGATTGTCCTGGAGCCAGAGCCTCTGCGCTCGCTGCACCACCCCAATGTCCCTGTCCTCTGGTCACCTCCGCAGGAACAAGCTGGAGCTGTTGCCTTGCTGCACCTCAGCTGGGCACATGCCCGTTCAGGCAACTCGAAGTTTTTGCCCCTCTGCCCCTGTCTGCAAATCAGTAGGAAAGAACCGATAGTATTGATTCACAGGTTACGAATACATTTTAGTGAGTAGGCAGAGTCTCAAATAAGGGATCTGCAAATAATGAGGATTGACTACATGCATGGTATACTTCTTATGTTTTTATAAAATATCAGCTCTATTCATATATATATATATGTGTATTAAAAATACATGTGAGTAAATACATATATGTATGTATGTATGAATAAAGCTGATATTTAGGTATGTATATGTATATGTATATGCAGGTACATACATGGATTATTCATATTTTTTGGAAGTAGAAGCCTCATTCTCTGGAGAAAATGGCAATCGGATCCAGACTGACAACTAATAATTCATCTGGTGCAATGAGTGAGTAATGAGGCACATTCAAAAAGAAGGACTGTTAAATCGGTACTACAAGTCTTTTGAAACATCAGGAGTAATTTCCTTCATAATTAAGCAAGTGATTAGTGGATATCAGTAATTTATCTCATACAATTTCTTTGACTACCTAACGGATTTTTACAACCTACTCTAATAGTAATGTATTTTTATTACTTCTGTTTTGCCTTATATCTCTTTTTTGCTTTATCGTAACTATAATTGGAAGTGCAGGCCACCTTTTGTGTTGGCTCCTGTGAAGTAATAATCAATCAACTGCAATGTGATTGGACCCTAGCTATAGACAGAGGGGCTTCAGCCAGACCCCGCCATCTCCAAGCAGCCCTCACTCAGCCCCTGCTATTCCTACCGAAAAGTGAGGTTACTAAAAGATAAGCCGGGTAGGCCAGGGGCATTAGAAGGATCTCTCCCACTTTCTTTTTTCCTGGCCAATTATTATTCATTAGTTAAGGCTGCTGGAAATTCTCAGCTTCCGAGAAGCCGTCAGGACAACTCTCTATCCAATATCCAACCTTGAATTAGGTGTCTGACCAGGCCCCACCTGCTCCCTTAGCAGCCTCTACCTATCACTGTCAATGTGCTTACTATTGTGTTGCTGCTTGTTCTCAGATCCATCTCTCCTTCTAGACCCTGAGCTTCTCTGGAATGGGAACCGTGCCTTTTGTAGCTGTGAGCCCAGTGCTGAGCACAGTGATGCAGTCTTGGGGATAGACCTACTTCTACTGCTTGTAAGTGTTCTGTTTCTCTGCAAACCATTTAAGTTCCTTAATACCTATATGCAGTGCTGTAGAAAACAGTGTCAGCTAGGGCTGTGCTGCCTTGGGAATTCTAGATAAGAGGGGCTCAACCCAAAATTCCATGCCTAAAGACCAAACGCCCCCCACCCCCTGCCCCCACCATCAACTTTCAGCCAGTTTCTAGAGGGATGTGGGGAAAGATGATATTCTCATGGTGTTCTGTATCACCTGGCTTCAGTTTATACGTAGGCAATTTCTGCCTGAGATCACACTGGCCTAAGCCTGAAACTGAGCTCCTGACATGATTTCCCCCAAACTTCCCGCAAATCCTACCTTCTGAAAGCAGCCTTGAGTGCACTTGACATTTCTGAGGACCCCAGGAGAAGGGGTCACACCACACACTACAGAGCAAATATTAAAGCACAAATTCCATTTTTAAGGATTCCCAGCTCCCCTGCTTTTAGGTGTAGCTTTTAAACCCAGATTATGTCCAAACTTCTCCCTGTTCACATTCTCCTCAAGGAAAATAAAAATGAAATAATAAAATAAAATGCAACCTTCCTCTTCTTGACATATACAAGGCAGTCTGGGCACCCACATTTGTTACCTGGGTTACCACCCACAACAAGTTCTCGGCCACAGCAGGCAGTCCTATCAAAATATTGTCCTGAACAAAGAGTACATCTTACTGTCAGCTGTTAAGATATTGCATTATGTTATTTATCCCCTTGCTCTTGTAGTAGTCTTCAAGGCATTTTCACATCAACTGTCTCATTCAGTCTTAACAATTTTGGCGGTGGTTGGGGTAAGTGTCATTAGTAGACTCAGTTTACAAATAAGGGCTTGAGGCTCAAAAAGATTAGATCATGAAAATGCATCACTCAAACCTGCATCTTTGGATGCTCTAGTAGGTTGAACAGTGCCCCCCTCCCCAAATTCATGTCTACCTGGAACCTCAGAATGTGGCTTTATTTGGAAATAGGGTCTTTGCAGATGCATTAGTTAAGGAGCTTGCGATGAAATCATCCTGGATTTGGGGAGAGAGGGGAGGCCTTAAATCTACTGACTGGTGTCTTTCTTAGAGAAAGGAGAGGGAGATTTAGACACACAGAGACAAAGGGAAGAAGGCCACAGGAAGACAGAGGCAGAATTTGGAGAGATAGAGCCACAAGCCAAGGAATGGCTGAAGCCATCAGAAACTGGAAGAAGCAAGGAAGGATTCTGGCCTATGGCCTTTGGAGGAAGTGTGGCCTTGACGACACCTTAATTGTGTCTGTCTTCCAGAACTGTGAAAGAATAGATTGCTCTTGTTTTAAGCCACCACTTTGTAGTAATTTGTTATGGCAGCCCTAGAAAATGAATACAGATATCATATACTGAGATTTTCCTTTACTCGTTCCTTCCTTCCTACAGGCATGGCAGCCACAGCTCAGATGTCGTCAAATCAACTCTCTAGGAAGAATGAGACACAGAGTCTGGCTGTGGCCCTCCGGCTTTGGAAGAAACCACGTCTGCTTCCCCAGCCATGGGAGATAGTGATACACTGAGTGATGCTGAGTCTTTGCTCACAAAAGACATTGGTGCCATTTCCACCCCCAGGGAACTGGACACGCGCTCCAACGCTGCCCAAGAACTCACACATAGATGACACTTTTGAGAAACTTTCAGTGGCTAAGGAAGAAGAATTTATTCAGAATTCTGTTTCTAGAACTACATTTGAACTAGCTAGAATTCTTGGAACTCTGTGAATGGGAAAATGCCCTAGGAGGGCAGTTTGGTATCGGCAAGGGGACTGCTTGCTGTTCACACAGAGGACATGTGTGTGGACTGCGGCTCAGTCAGTGTAGACTGAACATTGGTCAGTGGAACTACCAACTTAAAAAAAATGGTCATGTGTGTAGTCCTTGCTGCATAGTATTAAAAAGTCTTGTAGTTCTCAAATAGGAAAGCATATGTTTTCTAAGCCAGTGGCTATAAAATTGACTCACTTCTGCTTCTTAATTGCATTGTTCACATTCTATGCTTAGCTGCCTATTAATTAAGGCACAGGTGAATATGGTTTGAGAGGCTCACAGAATCCTTGTCTGGGAGTTTTCTTTTTAAGGAGTCCTTATCCAGCTCTCCACTGGCCTGATGTCTGGTTTTCTTTGGCACACTCTGATGTTAAACAGAAAATGCTGCCTTTACACGTGGATTAACAGAGAATGAGCTTTTCCCCTTACTCATCCCCACCTGCCTACTTACATGACGGCCATAGTGTGGCTACTTCTGCCCCAGAGAATGGAAAACAGTGAGGGGAATTTGTCCCTCTCCCAGCTAGGTACCAAACATACAAAGACCAAAACTCGAAGAAAGATAGATTAGAGGGGCACCTGAGTGGTTCAGTCAGTTAAGCATCCAACTCTAGATTTCAGCTCAGGTCATGATCTCACAGTTCCCCTACATTGGGCTCTGCGCTGTCAGTGGGGAGCCTGCTTGGGATTCTCCCTCTCTCTCTCTCTCTCTCTCTCTCTCTCTCTCTCTCTCTCTGCCCCACCCACACACTCTTTCTCAAAATGAATAAATAAACTTTAAAAAAAAGAAAAGATTGATTAGAGAGTAGTCATTTACTTTGCACAAGGAGGTGTTTGCAAGCAGTGAACTTCCTGCAATGACTTAAACACCAACTACCCAGATTTGGGCGCCCCACAATCAAATATATCCTTGAGTAATACCTTAGAGTTTTCCCTATAAGGGTCTTGTGCATCTTGATAAGTTTATTTAGATATTTTATAGCTTTGTTACTGTTACGAATGGTATATTTTTCAGTTGCTTTTTGCCCATGTTACGGTAAAGGATAGTACTTAAAATTTCTTTTTTCATAACAAGTTCCCTATGCGAGGAAGACTTACTCTTTTTGGTGCTGAGAAAAATGTATTTGAAACTTTAAAATGTCTTTAAAGCTTTAAAAGAGTGAACAGAAGGGGCGCCTGGGTGGCTTAGTCGGTTAAGCGTCCGACTTTCGCTTAGGTCATGATCTCACAGTTCATGGGTTCGAGCCCCGCATTGGGCTCTGTGCTGACTGCCAGCTCAGAGCCTGGAGCCTGTTTCAGAGTCTGTGACTCCCTCTCTCTCTGACCCTCCCCTGCTCACGCTGTCTCTCTCTCTCTCTCTCTCCTAGAAATAAATAAAACATTAAAAAAAAAAGAAAAAAGAGTGAACAGAAATGCATACAAACATTGTTTTCATCAAGAAGTCAGGTCTACTTTCACCAACTGTTTGCAGTAACGCTAGGAGGTACCTGGTGTTTCATTGTTTTCGGTGTGGATTCTGCTGCTCCTCTCATTCCCCTTAAGAAGGAGTTCTGATATTTACATCAAATAAGGTCAAATAGATATTAATCTTGAATATATTAGCCTTAAAGAAGGTAGATAGATTTTTAAAAAATAAACCAGTAAATATGGATTGGAATTTTTTTGTGTGAGATGTAGTTAGTTACTGTGAAACATATACAAATGGATCTAGTGTTTCCCTGGCCCTCAAGGAACCTACAACAGAGTTAGCACTGAATGTGTTCTCAAGAACTTTGCCACCACACATTCAGCGAAATAATAAGAGCTAAACTTACTGAATGAACACTCTTCACCAGAAACACATATTGCTTTATTTAAATCTTATAAAACTCCCATGCAGGGGGCATTATTACTATTCCCATTTTAGAGACGAATCTTATGAGTATAGGAATATACAATAAATGATTTGACTGGCCTTTGTTCTTCCTTCCTAAGAGGAAACCTTTAAAGCCTTGGAATTTCCTTAAGTAACAGAAGTATTTTTGTTATTCACAGTGGGTCCTCAGATCACACCCGAAAGTTTATGCCAATAAAGTGACTCACGAGGCCCATAGATAGTTTGTGCTAAGATGACTCAACATGGGGGCTGGCCAGCCAGAAAGACCAACCATGTGATGAGAGGACTGGGGCTCTGAGCCATGATCTTAGCCTGACTTTCAAAGAGACGAGGGGGCTGGAGACTGAGTTCAGTCATCTTGCCAATGATTCACTTAACTATGTGTACATAATGAAACCCCAACCAAAACTCTGTGCACTAATGATCCAAAGAGCATCCATAGTTAGGAATACTCATATTCCTATCACCACAGATCATAGCCAGGAGGAGGCAATGCTGTCCAGGACTCCGTGGAGAGAGGATGATTGGAAGTTTGAGATGATTCAAGTTTGAGACCCTGGAAATCAAGGAAATTAAAATTGAAATAGTAATATATCATTTTTAACCCATCAGATTGGCTAACACTTAAATGTTTGATAATATTAGTACTAATATTAGTAGAGAATATAGGCAAATATATATTCTGATCGCCAGCTAACAGAATTCACAATGGTACCTATCTTATATCCCAGCACATGTGGTTTTTAGTATCTTCCCTAAAGAAACTTTGCACCTCTGATGGAGAATACACGGTCAAGATATGTAAGAGTGAAAGTGGAAACATCCTATGTGTCTGTCCATTGGGAGCAGAATGGTCAAATAACCTGAGCACATATTCATTGTGGTATATTATGGATTAGTTCAAAAATAATAACCAACATTTATGTGTGTGATATGAGGTATACATTATAGGAGATAGAGCTATACATACTCACATGGAAATATCTCAAAGACACATTGTTGATGGAAAAAAGAAGTTGCAGAACTACGCATACCTAATGTTATCATTTGCATTAAAGCAAGCATACTCACTAAAACAATGATATACATTTCCTATGAGTAATAAATGTTTGTAAATGCAAGTAAAAATATGTAAGAATACACAGAAAACTTTTCCTGTCCAGAGGGCACTAGCATTTCGGTGGCAAGCAAAGATAATTTAGCTTGTGACATTTTAATTCTTACAAGGTGAAGAGATTTATGGATTATGTCTGTAATGTAATTATATCTCCACATTGTGTTTAACATATTCCATAAGAGCCTGTGTATCTAGCTTTCTATTTTAGGAAGACAGAATGCCAGAAAAGTTTTTAATGCCTGTTTTCTCCTTAGCCTCAGTTCACTTAAATAACAGTGGATTTATCCTGAGAGATAGTCTTGAGGAAGAAGAAAATATTTTCTGTATCTCAAGAGGCTACAGCAGAAGAATCATTGTTTTCTTGTCTTCTCCCAAGCGTCTATCCATGCCTCACATATTTTATAGTTGTCTTCAAAACATCATGTATTTTGGGGCGCCTGGGTGGCTCAGTCGGTTAAGCGTCCAACTTCAGCTCAGGTCATGATCTCATGGTTCGTGGGTTCGAGCCCCACGTCAGCCTCTGTGCAGACAGCCAGCTCAGAGCCTGGAGCCTGTTTCAGATTCTGTGTCTCCCTCTCTCTCTGACCCTCCCCTGCTCACGCTGTCTCTTTCTCTCAGGAAAAAAAAAAACAACATTAAAAAAAAATTTTTTAGGGGCGCCTGGGTGGCTTAGTCGGTTAAGCGTCCGACTTTCGCCCAGGTCATGATCTCGCGGTTCGTGGGTTCGAGCCCCGCGTCGGGCTCTGTGCTGACTGCCAGCTCAGAGCCTGGAGCTTGTTTCAGAGTCTGTGACTCCCTCTCTCTCTGACCCTCCCCTGCTCATGCTGTCTCTCTCTCTCCTAGAAATAAATAAAACATTTAAAAAAAATTTTTTTTAAATCATGTATTTTAAGAGGGTAAGAAATATCCCTCCCCTCCCAAATTAATGAAAGCCATTGACCAGTTGATTTCTGATTTCGACCTAAATGAAATCTTTGCTGATGATCCCAAAATGGAGGCCCTTCTGGCCAGAATGTAATTCTTCTGTTAGTTTTATTTTCTAACCCACCTATTTATTTTCCTGCTTTTGTCACTGTAGACAGCTATCTTGAGTCATAGAGAAAGCACTATTTTGTACATATTTGAAAAAGACGGGGAGATAGTAGAGCTCTACTCACATTTTCAGAATAAAATAAACCCACAAATTTAGGCAGAACACTGGGAAAGGGGATGGGAAATGGTTCTGGTTCTCATTATTTGGGGAAATGATGCTTTAAGTAGGAAACACCATGTAAAACTGAACTGACAGGTGATATGAAAATGAACACAAGCATGAAAGTAAGCCATGACTCATCCCAGGATCATTTATCTCCAGGGGACAGGCTGCACAGATCTCTGGGCTTCTGCCCTTCAAAGGGGAGTCCCAGAAGGTGACAGGTCAGCCACCAGGAAACAGTATTACAAGCACTAAGCAGTGGCCGCTGGCCCTCTGGAGTGGTGAGCCCACTGTCCTCCTACCCAGGGCCACAGAATTTCCCAGGACTCTGATTCTTTGAGCCCTAACAAATAGGGTTATGATTCTTCATCCTAATCCATTTCATACTCACAGGCTTCATGGCCAGCTCAGTATCTGTTGCCTACCCTGTTCCTCTACAGCCCCAGGGATGGCTGGCTGGCTGAACCCCACTCAGGGCTGCAGATCTGTGTACAACCAAGTGTCAAAATGAAGGCAAGGCAAGGCAAGGGAGATATATATATATATATATAGCAGAAAGACTCCTTCAACTAAATTGAGTATTCACAATGCACTGAACATGCCTTGAAGTTCACATCTTCAAGCCTCTGCTCCAGCCAGAGTCAGCAGTACAAGCACCAATCTATACCCCACACCTTTGGCTAAAGCTGGTGTCACCAGTTGATTGCAACACTCTTTCCAGTGTCAAAGCAGCCGTTGCACCAACTAACATATGCTAGAACACTTCCCCTGCCTGAATGCCCTGTTCTCAGCTACCACTGCTTGTTTCACTGCTTAACTCTGCCGTTATTCTATCTCCTACTGAAAAATCCAAACTGCCCCGAAGAATGACACTGAGCTGCTGTTGACCCTTAATGAGTTTTGTAGCCTCGAAGGAGCGGAACTGGAGGAAGGCAGATAGAGAAGCTTTCCCTCCTGGTAGAATCCGGAAGGTACAAGCCTACCAGAGCCTGTAAGGACAGCTAGTAGTCATGGTACAGGGGGGAGACTGGATGATGCCAGCTCAGGCAAGGGGAAGGAGCAAGGAGGGGAATGAAGAAAGGCAAGGAGGAGAGTACTGAAGAAGGTGTCATGGTTATGGCCAAGATCAGCCCTGGAAAACAGCTAAAAAGGATCCTCCCATGAGGAAGGGAGTTTCTGGAGGTTATGTCAAAGAGGAACCACAGAGCTTTGGAGTAAGAGTGCTGGGTTCAGTCCCTACTCATCTCTTACAGACTTGGTGACCTGTGGACTTTCACCATATAAAAAGAATAATAATAATGCCCCCTTGGAGCAGTGAGAAAGACAGAAGAATGCACGAGAGCAGTCTCACACACAGCAAAGTCATTGTCATTAATGATGCTTTGGGTTATGTCTGCTATGGAAAGATAAAGAGATTTCCGAGGGTCTCTTTCAAGGACAGCTGCAGCAGAAATACACATTCCCAAATTCCCAATGGCTTCTCATTTGTGGCCCAGCGGACTTGAGTATTTTAAGTCAGCTCTTCCTAGAGAATCTTTTTAACCAGTAGCACATTGTCAGACTTTAAACATTATGTTATGAGAGCTTGTTTCAATCGGCACTCAGAGAATGTTTATTAATAGCAACACACATTCTTCGTAAGTTTTAAAAGGGGCATTCCAGGGTGCCTGGGGGGCTCAGTCACTTGAGCAGCCAACTTCAACTCTGGTCATGATCTCACAGTTCGTGGGTTCGAGCCCCTCATCAGACCATGCGCTGACAGCTCAGAGCCTGGAGCCTGCTTCAGATTCTGTGTCTCCCTCTCTCTCTCTGCCCCTCCCCCACTTGTGTGTGCTCTCTCTCGCTCTCACTCTCTCTCTCTCTCCCAAAACTAAATAAACATGAAAAAATAAAAATAAAGGGGGCATTCTGATCTTAAGTACAAAGAATAGTTTAACCAAGAACTGTTCTCTATTCCAATTTCTGAGAAAACATCATATTTTCACCCATTAGGCCAGGGCTGTCTCATCCTTCAGTACATTTCTGTGAACAAGAGACAATAAAGGTCACAGAGAGACAGTTAACAGAGTGATATTTGTGATAATAAAATATTAATGATGGCTGGATATACAACTGTAGTTGCTAAAGAGTCTTTGAAAAGACAGGGCAGAGCAAAGAGAGAGAAGAACATGGGAACATGTTCTTCAACATTTGTTAAGATTGAGTGTTTACTTCTTTCCAATTTGGATGCAAAGAGATAGTAATGAAGCCTTTCGGGACCACTGGCTCGGACACCCAGGTTTTGAATTTACTGTGTTGGATTAATGTCTTGGTCCATATTTTTCATGTAAAGTGGATGTAATACTGATGAATGCATGGATTCTTACAGCAACACCCTCATATACACAAATCCTTATCTCTCAATGATCTTATGATGCCCATTTTACAGGGAAGGAAACTAAGGCTCAGAAAATCTAAATGATTTGGCAAGAGAATGTAAACACTTGTCTGTTTTATAACACTACATACAGCTCTACAAAACGACTCAAGGATGCAGTTCGTCACATAATAGAGTTGTTAGGCTGGCATCAAGAGGAGTCAAAGGTGCCTAAAGATATTTCCATGATGCTTTGCTATAAAGCAGAACCTCACAGCAGAAGCACTAATGAAGTACAATCACCGTTACCCTTAGGCTTTGCCATCCTTTTTCCCTATTGTGTCTACATTTCTGAAGAACTGATTTAGAAAAAAAAAAAACTAGTATAACACTTTACAATACACAGAATACTTTAAATATGTGAATCGTTTAGTTGATTTAGTAAACTGAGTTGTAAGTGAATTTTATACGGTTAAAGTCCATGTCTGCATGCATGTAAACCTCTTTAATCCTATGCTTTGGATCCTTCTCTAACTCTTCTGGAAAAGAAGGGCCCATTTTCTCTGATATCCTGATATTTACCAAAACTTCATTATTGTAAAGATACATCATTTCAGCTATGGCTGAAATTCTACACATAGAGACCAAAAAAAAAAAAAAAAAAGGAAATATTTAAAATAGCAGAAAGTGGAAAATGATGTATCCAACATGAAAGGAGTCTAATGATTATGCCTTTTCTTTATAGTTTAAGGGCTACAAATTATAGTAAAAATAAAAGCAAAGCTATCCCGTATCATTATCCAAAGTAGGATACTAAAATATAAATCAGTCGTTGCAGGGTGTTTGTTTGAGTCCTCTGTTTGAACCCTCTGGAGGAATCCAGGAGGTACAAGCCTGCCAGCATAGCACCTTGATTAAGAGTATAGATCTTGATTAAGAATCTAAACTGCCTGGATTGGAATTCCAGCTCTGCCACTTTCCTTGTTCAATAATCTCCTGAGCAAGTTATTTCAGTGCTTTAAATTCATATATATACATATACATATATGTAAATATGTATCTGTCTGTCTTTCACTGCCCCAGAAACACACCTTGGAGCCAAATATGAGCTTATGTGTTCCTCAAAAACTTAACAGTAGAACTCCCCTATGACCCAGCAATAGCACTGCTAGGAATTTACCCAACGGATACAGGAGTGCTGATGCATAGGGGCACATGTACCCCAATGTTCATAGCAGCACTCTCAACAATAGCTAAAACATGGAAAGAGCCTAAGTGTCCATCAACGGACGAATGGATCAAGAAAATGTGGTTTGTCTATAAATGGAATACTACATGGCAATGAGAAAGAATGAAATCTGGCCATTTGTAGCAATGTGGATGGAACTTGAGGGTATCATGCTAAGTGAAATAAGTCAGGCAGAGAAAGACAGACACCATATGTTTTCATTCATATGTGGAACAGGGAAAACTTAACAGAGGACCATGGGGGAGGGGAAGGGGGAAAAACAGTTAAGGAGAGGGAGAAAGGCAAACCATAAGATACTCTTAAATACTGAGAACAAACTGAAGGTTGGTGGGGGTGGGAGAGAGGGGAAGAGGGGTGATGGGCATGGAGGAGGGCATTTGTTGGGATGAGCACTGGGTGTTATATGGAAACCAACTTGACAATAAACTATAATTAAAAAAATAAAGAAAACTAAACTAAAATAAACAAATACGAGCCTGTGAACTACTCCAAGTCTTTAGGCTGTGAGTAGCAGGATGTATCCCTTTCATCATATAATACAGCAGCAACAGCAACAAAGAGCTTTTACCAGCAAACTTTCTAAATCAAGTAGTATAGCAAAGAAATGGTTTTAATATTCAAAGTTGTGAGATATTTCTGGATGGGCAACACTCACCTTTTAAAAATAACAAAAATCATCTTTGGCCAAGAACCAAAACAAAATTCAATAAATCAAGTCTCTTGATTTGTCTAGGAGTTTGAGTTTGGCAGTGGATTTTTTTTTCCTGTAAGATCTATTAAAATAGTGTGATTCATTTTTGAGAACTTCTCAAAATTCTTGAATGGGAAACGCTTTGTGCATAAATCTAAATTTCCCTTACTGTTTCTGAACAAGATAAATCAACACAAATCAAGGACCAGCTCCTAAGACTAGACAGCTCTAAGCCTCCACACATGCCTGTGGAATGTGTTTGTCTCCTTTCTGGAATCAACTGACTGCCATGCCTTGAGCAAAAGGGCTATGACTTAAACGAATTGAACACAACTCTCTTAAATGATTTGAACACAACCCTCTCTGCATAGCGCTGAGCCACGGGGTCCTGGGAAGCTGTGTGCATACAATCCAATCACTGCTCTTCTAACATAAAAATCCCAGCTATTTTGCAGTTTATTCTAGACTTCCTAGGAAATTGGATTCACTGCTTCTAAAAGGAAAAAAAGGTTTGGCAACCAGTCCTTTGGAAAGGTTTGGCTACACTCAGTATTGTGTTTTAGGCCCAAAATAGGAAGCTGAGAGGCCATTAGTGTGGGTTTCACTCAGCTGGGATACAACAGGCGAACTGAATCTGGGAGTGCTCGCTGTTTAATAGGAAGCTTCAAAAAATTACACCAAAAGCATTGCCCAAGGGAGCTTCATTCCATGTAACTCGTTCCGAAACAGTGTTTTTCTTTTTGCTTAAATGGAATTCCACTTACGAGTTCTTTGTTCCACTGGTTAATTTTACCAGCATTTACCCCTTTTGCTGTGAACCTTTGATGGTGGGAGGTTTGTTTAAGCCTCATACTGAACAAATATTTCAATATGGTATTTGTTCTTCCTCTCTGATATGGTAGGATATGTATGATAACACAGTTTTTTAAAATTTTTCTTCATTTGTTTATATGCAGAGAGGAGAGTCTTGGAAAAGGACAAGCAAACCCTTTAAGAATGTTTTATATTAAGCTCTGTCCACAGTATGCAAGACTTGATATTAACTCCTAAGTGTATATATTTATTTCATACTACAATCATGCATATATGATTTTTAAGTGATTTATCTGTACTTAAAGGTTTTTGGGGGGCGCCTGGGTGGCTCAGTCCGTTAGGCATCTGACTTCAGCTCAGGTCATGATCTCATGGTTCGTGAGTTCGAGTCCTGCATCAGGCTCTGTGCTGACAGCTCAGCACAGATTCTGTGTCTCCCTCTTGCTCTCTGTCCCTCTTTGGTTTGCACGGTCTCTGCCTCAAAACTAAATAGACATAAAAAAATTTTTTTAAGGTTTTTGGGTTTGGTTTGCTATGGTTTGGTTTCATTTTCCCACAAATAAGCCAGGGCACGGCTAATCATGCAAATTAAAAATAACGGTGCGAGTACCCCAATGTTTATAGCAGTGCTATCGACAATAGCCAAAGTATGGAAAGAGCCCAAATGTCCATCGATGGATGAATGGATAAAGAAGATGTGGTGTATATGTACAATGGAGTATTACTCAGCAAACAAAAAGAATGAATCTTGCCATTTACAACTACGTGGTTGAAACTAGAGGGTATTATGCTAAGTGAAATTAGTCAGTCAAAGAAAGATAAATATCATATGACTTCACTCATATGAGGAATTTAAGATACAAAACATGAACATAAGGAAAGGGAAGCAAAAATAATATAAAAACAGGGAGGGGGACAAAACATAAGAGACTCTTAAATATAGAGAACAAACAGAGGGTTGCTGGAGGGCTGTGGGAGGGGGGAGGGGCTACATGGGTAAGGGGCATTAAGGAATCTACTCTGGAAATCATGCTAACTAATTTGATGTAAATTTAAAATAAATAAATAAATAAATAGTGCAAGTGAATTATAGATAGCAATCCAGCAGAAACACAAATCTATATATCAGATACAAAGTGGCAAAGAAAATGTTACTTCTCTGTCATAACTGGTCTGTTTTTGGTTTGTTTTTTTCATGAGCTGCTACCCCATTGAATAGCAAAAGAATAACATAGCACAGTCTGATAAATTCAATTCTAGCTAATACTTTAAGCAGCCTCTTAAGGAAACTTAACATCATCAGGACAAATGCTCAGAACTTCAGATTTTCTTCTCCTTCCTGGCTCCTCTTCCAGATAAACCCCTGGAAGTTTAAGAAAGGGATTTCTGTATCCTCATGATGATTGGGAGTAGGAGACTTGACTTATTCCTGGTTCTTGGTCTCCTGCCTCCTCTCTTCTCCACAGCGATGTCCCTCTGTCCACCTGGTTTCTGGGTAAGGTAGGGGCAAATAAAAGCATTTAGAATGTTCCAGATGCCAGAGGAGAAAGAGGCTTCAAGCCCCTCCTCTCTGGTTAAGAGCATTTCTGTGAGAAGCCTAATGCTTGCGAATCCTTTCTTTCTCCCTTTGACATGTATGTAAATTTTTGCAAGCTTTACAACCTCAAGGTCCTAGGAGCCATCCCTTTTGGAACATGAACATCAAGGACCATGGCACTGCTATCTCCCTGCCATGCTGGGACTCAGCCGAGGCACTTTGCTCCAAGCTGGAGTCACCTTTTATTCACAGAGATACATAGAACCTGAAACAAAGACTCTGAACAAAGGTGACTTCAAGGAACTAGACAAAAGCCCTACACATGCCTGAACTTAAGATGTGCACATTCATTTATGTAAAATTAAGACTGTTGTTTTATTTTGAACAGGAAAGTTGTGTAAGTAATTGAGAGTGTGTCCAATGATAGGCTGTCTCCCCACTACCTCAAAATAAGGGAGGAAAATGGATGGTGGGCGGAAGTATCTTCTATTTGGTTGCTTACGTTATTTACTATTATGTCTTATAGGGCAAGTTTGGTATCAACTGATATTTGACTTAAAGCCTAAGAGTAATATTCAGGTAAAATATGCTAAGTGGTCATAATTTGGAAGACTAAGCTTTTATGCAGATTCTGGTGGGATGTGTATGCTGGCACAGGTCTACTGAACCACACTTCTTCATTCAGTTAGAGAAAATGAATCATAATGCATTTCATAAATGTAATGTATCCACATTTTCACAGTTTATCTCATGTCAAAACCAGTTTTGTTTCATTAAAGAAATCTGATCAGATAATCCAGCCAAGGAGAAAGAGCCTAGCTTCGAGTTAACGTAAAAGCAAAGGGGAAATGATGAAATTTCTGCTTAATGATCACACTCGGGAACTCTGAAGAGTTTATCAGTTTCAAGAGAGCACCACTATGCTGTTTGTGCCCCCAGAGTTTGTCCTTGAAGATCAAAATGATCAGCTGGTCAGTTGTGTCAGCAACTGGGTCAGTACCGGGTCTCCAACAAACAGCTGCCTTGCCCTTAGGCAGTTCCTTTCATCCAGGGTAATGTGGTGACAAGTCCCTCCTGGCAATCATTCTCTTTTCTCCATACAAATCTGAATCGGTTTGTCTTCTTCATGCCTTACATCCAAATATCCACTCCTGTGACAGATACATTGGACTGCGCCATCCAAGTATAGATGTTCTTTATAAAGTATCTTAATCCTTGCCTCGAACAAGCTAAAACTTCTGTCTCTATGTGCAAGTATTTCTTGCATTCATCTGTTATTTCCTAATAACATCCTCTAACGTTCCTAGAGGAACACATTCTTCATACTTTGGTAGTTTATCCCTGCACATGGTTATTATGTCAACCCAGGAATAGCTTCTCTCTTTTCAGTTCCTTCTAATTGTGGATCGTTCTCACACATGTCACATCCAGTTTCCACTAAAAGACACCAAGTCAACACAGTTACTCCAAGCTGACTGGGCTCCTGATTCTCAATGATGAGCTTTCTGTAGTCTGAGAAATTGGCCATATTCCACAATTCATGATTCTGTGGAACAGGTGGCCTCCTTCCCCTAGAGAAACCCTGCAAGGCCCAGGTGGCAGGACTCCAGCCTCTGTCGTAAGCGCGGTCCTTTTACATTTAACCTATTTTCTTTATATGAAAAGTGGTTCTTGTAGGCAACATATAGTCAGCTCTTGCTTTTTTATCTAATATGACAATCACCGTTTTTTTTTTTTTTAAAGAGAGAGGGAATGAGAGAGAGAGAGCCCATGTGAGAGCAGGGGCAGGGCAGAGGGAGAGGTAGAGAGAGAATCTTAAGCAGGCTTCCTGCTCAGCACGGAGCCCTGTGTGTGAGAGCATGACCTGAGCCTGAGCCACAATCAAGGGTTGGATACTTAACCAACTGACCCACTCAGGTGCCCCAACAATCACTGTCTTTAAGTGGGATATTTATACCATTTACATTTCACATGACTATTGATATGATTGGGCTTAAATCTATCACCTTGCAATTCATTTTCTATTTGTTCCATGGGTTCTTCATTCGTTTTCCATTTCTCCTCTTCTGCCTTCTTTTGGATTGAGTATTTTTTATGATATCATTTTACCTACTTTGTTGATACATTAGCTATCACTTTTTGTGGTTATTTTTAGCGGTTGCATTACAGTTTATACATATTTAAGGTAAGACAGCCTCTCTTCTAGTAATATTACACCACTTCTATGTATTTCCCTTTCTCCCCTCCCATTCTTTGTGCTGTCGTAGCCACACATTTCGGGTCTTCATATGTTAGAAACCCCATAACACACTGCTATTGATTGTATTAAAAAGTCAGTTATCTTTTTTCAAGTTTATTTATATATTTAGAGAGAGAGAGAGAACGAGCAGGGGAGGGACAGAGAGAGGGGGAAACAGAGAATCCCAAACGGGCTCTGTGCTGTTAGCAGGGCTCAAATTCACAAACTTTGAGATCATGACCTGAGCTGAAGCCAAGAGTCAGGCACTCAACTGACTGAGCCATCAAGGTGCCCTTCAATTATCTTTAAAGAGATTTCTAAAACAAGAAAAAGATTTTATATTTATCCATGTGGTTACCATTTCTGTGCTTCATCTCTTTGGTTGATCCAGATTTCCATTTGACACCCTTTTTCTTCAGCCTGAAGGACTTCTTTTAACATTTCTTATAGTGCAGGTCTGCAGGAGGTGAATTCTCTCAGCTCTTGTATGTCTCCTTCATTTTCCAAAATTAGGGGTAGAGGTAGATTTGAATCACAGATTGACAGCTTGGTTTTTTTCTTTTACTGTCATTTTTATCTTTGCTCTTTGGTACTTTCTGTGTCATGTATCTCTGGCTGCTTTTAAGATGTTCTCTGGACTACTGTTTATAAGCCAGTTGATTACGACGTAGCTCAGTGTAATTTTCTTGATATTTCTTATGCATGGGGTTTGTTGAGCTTCTTGGGTTTGTGGGTTATAGTTTTCACTGAATGGGAGAATTTTTATCTCATTATTTGAAATCATTTTTCTACCCCCCCTTTTGAAGACTCCAGTTATCTGGCATTTGGAGTCTTTCCACAGCTCAATGACACTCTAGTCACTTTCTTTTCCATCTTTATTCTCTCTGTGTATAATTTTAAATAGTTCCTATCCATGTTGTCAAGTCACTAATCTTTTTTTCTACCCTGGGATATTTTTCTTTTCACATATTGTAGTTTTCATCTCTAGAAGTTCAACTTGAACCTTATTTATGCTTTCACTTATGTGTTAAATCTTTCCTCTTAGCTTCTGGGATATGTGGATACAGCAATAACAACTACTTTATTGTCTTTGTCTGCTAGTACCATATCAGTTCTGGGTTGATTTCACTAAATAGATTTTTCTCCTCATTCCGGGTTGTATTTTCCTTCTTCTTTGAATGTTGGCAAGTTTTAATTAGATGCTAAATGTTGTGAATTTAATCTTTTAGGGTGTTGGAAATGTTCATATTTCTATAAAAATTCTTCAACTTTGCTTTGAGACAGAATTAAAGTAGTTGGAAATAATTTGAGTATCTGGGGTCTCCTGTTTAAGCTCTCTGAAGTGGGACCACAAAGCAGAATGTTAATGTTGCCCCACTACTGAGCTAAAAACTTGAGTACTCAACCTGATGCCCCAGGCATTATGAAGTTTTCCACCCTGGCTGATAAGAGCAAGAGCTATTCCTTGCGTTGTGTGAACTCCAGAAATTCATTTAATCCATTCATTGGGTTGTTTCCCTGACCTTGGGTTGTTTCCTCAACCCTGTGCATTGATCAGTCATCAGCTGAGTACTTAAAGGGGACCCTTTGCAGATCTCCAGAGTGTATTCTTTCTCTCTCTCTCTCACCCCCTTTCTCTCTGTAGTTATTTCCTCTTTAACTGCCCCATGAACTCCAACAGCATAGTGTTATTATAGTCCCAGCAATGTCTCCTCAACTCAGGGAGCCCACCTGACTCCACCTCTCCTTGTGTTAAGGACTAGAAACTCTCTCCAGGCATTAATTAAGGACAATCTCTGGCTCATGTCATGCATTTTCTATGTCTCAGAGATCTCTGCCCTTCATTGTCTGATGTCCAAGGTCTTAAAAACTGTAGTTTCATGTATTTTGTTTGGTTGTTTAGTTGTTTCAGGTGGAAGGGTAAATCCCTCCCTGTTGCTCCATCTTGGTCAGTTGTGGACGTCGTGATGTCCTTATTTTTTTTCAACGTTTATTTATTTTTGAAAGAGAGACAGAGACAGAGCATGAGCTGGGGAGGGGCAGAGAGAGAGGGAGACACAGAATCTGAAGCAGGCTCTAGGCTCCAAGCTGTCAGCACAGAGCCCTACACGGGGCTAGAACCCATGAACCAGGAGATCATGACTTGAGCCAAAGTTGGATGCTTAACTGACTGAGCCCCCCAAGTGACCCTTAATGTCCTTATTAATAGATCCCTGCTTTCATCCTCAAAAATGGCTTGGTTTGCACAACATATGACATCTTCACTCTACTTATAGATAATAGCTAACAACATTGCAAACTGGTTTGCTGTAAATGTATTTTCTTTTTATAACACTTTCCCCAACATTCAGACAAAAGCTTTTCCTAAAGCAGAACCTTTCCGTTAAAGTGAGATAGGCACATCCTTCTCAGGCCCTCCGAATTATGAATGTAAAATAGAATGAAAATATGGTATCCTGAGGATTATCTTTATCTCAAATGTTTAATTTGTCCCCAAGGCTCTACAGGGAAATGAAAGTTGTCCTTGAGCCACAGTCTTATTCTGAAGGGCAACCAGTTCAGAACATGGAGACTATGGAAGGGCAAAAACTTCAGGGTCTGTGTCAAGGAAAATGCTTGATATCTTTCACTGTCCTGAGTACTAGAAGTATTCAGAGAAATTTGGTTAACCTGGGTTAGTAGATAAAGAGATGTAATCAACCAGACCACAGTTTTTTAAACAATGTGGTAAAGCTCCTATTTCAACCTGACCTCTGGAATAAGTGTAACTATAAGTATTCAAAAACAAAAACCAAAAGGACACGCGTTCCTTCTAGCCTCCTCAACAGGGAAGAGACTCGCCTTGTGGGAAAACTAATCAGGCCTTTACAGGTTATAATTTCGAAGCTTTAACTTAGTTTCCATGGAGCTTAAGAAGCAGCCATTAAGAAGTGAATAGCTCAGTAATGGCTTCATCTCTTACTCCAGGTGAGTCTCAAGTGCACACATTGAGATTTGAGGTGCAGATGAGAAACGTGTACTAAAATGGGCGTGCATAATAATATACAGAGACTAACATTTCTCTAGGCAAGAATGCCTTGCAGACTAGAAGCTGAATGAAAAATGTTGTTCTTCCTTCTTATGAATGACAATGACTTTATAACATCTAAGAATTAATATTTTCCCTAAGAAATGTGTGTATTTCATGAAGGCAGGAAGAGAGACTGAGAACGAGAGAGATTGATTTTGACCTTTACACTCTCTGCTGGACTCTTAGAAAACAAAGACACCAAATCAATTAGCTCACTATGTTGTAAGAAACAGGAAACATAACTCTAATTGGTTTAAACAATAAAGACAATCTTTTGTCCAACATAACTGAACAGTCCAAAGAGACTTGATATAGCACCCAACACTCTTTCCTCCCTTTCTCTCTCTGCCTCTCTGCCTCTGTCTGTCCCTCTCTCTCTCTGTTCCCCACCCTTCTCTCTCCCTCCCCCTCACTTTCTGTGTGTGAATGTGTGCACCTGGTGTTGACATCATACTTCGGTAGGCTCTGCCCTCCTGTTTTGAGGTGACTGCAGCACTCCAAAGCTATCTATCCCTCCTCATATATATCTGGTGAGGGAGGGAGATCATGGGGGCGTCAAAAGCCACTTAAGAAATGTCCTGCGGGGAGCACCTGAGTGGTTCAGTCCGTTGAGCATCCGACTTCTGCTCAGGTCATGATCTCAGGGTTCGGTTCATGAGTTCCAGCCCCGCGCTGGATTCTGTGCAGTCTGCTTTGGATTCTCTGTTTCCTTCTCTGTCTGTCTGCCCCGGCCCTGCTCGCGCATGCTCTCTCTCTCTTTCTCAAAAAATAAACAGTTTTTAAAAATGGCCTGCAGAAGAAGCCAGCTTTGTCAGAAGCCCCAGCAAATGTCTCCTCTTATCTCATTGTTTGGGAAGGGCTTTATTGAGCTCTATCGTGAACCAAACACCAGAGGCAGGGGTACTGAGTAGACTTATTGGCTTTAGTTCAGCTCTAGAAGCAAGGAAAGGAAAATCTTATCCTGACTTCATGGCTGAGTATAGAGAAGGAGTGACTCCCTCAAAAGAAAATCAAGGTGGTGTTGGTGAGAGAGGGGGAAAGACAGATGGGGAGGACAACCAGCAAATGTCCCTTCAAGAGGCACATCTGCCCAAGGGACTTTGTAGGAAACACTGGAGTGGGCTACCAGTGCCCACCCTGCACTGTGCTGCTGATGGCTCTAGGTATTAGTCTGGCGTGGGAAAGTATTCAGTGGGGGAAACAGGATGGATTGGAGGAGGGTTCTGTGGGGACAGAAGGAGGTTGCTGCAAAGCCAGCAGTGGCAGAAGATCCAGAAAACAAACTGAAAATGGAATTGCCTGGGACGCCTGGCTGGCTCAGTCGGCTAAGTGGCAGACTTCCGCTCAGGTCATGATCTCAGGGTTCCTGGGTTCCAGCCCTGGGGTAAGGTTTTGGGCTGACCGCTTGGAGCCTGAAGCCTGCTTTGGATCCTGTGTCTCCCTCTCTCTCTGCCCTCCTCTGCTCACGCTCTGTTGCTCTGTCTCTCAAAAATAAATAAATGTTAAAAAAAAATTTTTTTTTTTAATGGAATTGCCTGGGTAGAGGCCGGAAGCCCTGGGAGAGACAGGCAGTGCATCACTTCCGGCTAGCCCTCCACTGCTGGGGACCTTTTCCCTTGAGTCTCAAGGAAATAATGTTTTGCTTGACAATTTAAAATTCTCTTTTCAAATTCTGTTGAAATTCCTCCAACCTTCTTAGAAAGGTAAATCCACATCCACTGCTTGGGGCGGTGGCCGGAGGTGTGTGAGACTGGAACCCCAAGCGGAGGAGGAGGAAAGGGTGGCTTTACTGGGAATTTACTGAGTGCCATGGCTGCCCTTTGTGCTTCACCTGTGCGAATGCACAACAACCCGACAAGGTGGGCTATGTTTTTAGTATGGCAACCCATTTACACACGAGGACACCGAGGTACAGAGAGATGAGCGTCCTGCTCGACAAAAGACTAGAAGTCCATGAAGTTTGGGCTGTGGCCGGTGGGTAGGGCCAGGACCAGCGCACTCGGACCTTGAGCCTGCATAATCGCTGGAGACAATGCCTTCGTAAGTTAAACCTCGCCCCTGGTTGCCTCACTTGCCCCACTCGGTACCGGTACCCAGCCTTGTAGGCGGCAAAAAGGGAGGAGGAGCCCATGGAGAACAGAGAGTGTTGGTGCCAACACGTGTCCCCGGCTACCCTTGAGTGACGCTGGAAAGAGCATCTGACAAAACTTCTCTTTTTCCAAATACATCAAAGGAAGGAATTCTTTTCAAGGGAAGAGAAAGCTGGCACCTGGGCTACCCAAGAATTACCTGAGACGGCTTCCCGTTAGAAAGACCAAAGACGGCCTTCTGCGGGAGAGGACACGTGACCCGAGGCTCCACTCGGTCTGTTATTACCCGCAGGTCTTCAAGTCTTTGCTTCATGGACGCTGAGCTCACTTAAGTAGCCACTCTAGTGCTTTTTGTAATTGGATGGTGTGGATTGTAAATATCTATTACATCCTGCAAGCATGACAGTGGTCTGCCAATCTCGACTGGAGCTAATTACCAATAATTTGATTTGCAAATTAGAGCAAATCCTGCCTGAAACTCCAGAGATTTCCAAATTTCAAACAGGGGCAGAAAGAGTCTCCAGACAGGCATTACATTTTGTTGGCAAACTGTTCTTTGTTGTTATCTTTTCTGATGTCTTTGTGAGCTTCCCGATACTTGTCAGTTGACTTCAGTGATCCAACCGGACCTTACGAGAGGGGATTTGCACTATAGTCTGTCCCCATAAAGCAGCTGGAGCCTTATTTGAAGAGTAAATTCAGCCTTTGAGAGAACATGGTGGGAAGAATAAACCCAATAGCACAGCCTATGAAGGGCATTTATCTTTTACAAAATGCCAAAGTTGTTTTCAGAGTGTTGATTTCATGTTGCGCTTCAAGCAGCTTACTTTGAGGGAACAAAAACAAGAATAAAAATACAATCGTGGCACATCAAGCAGAAAGAGCAACACAGGAGGAAAGAAAAACATTGTTCCTACAACAATCAATGGCTCATATATTTGAATTATGGGCCACTCAGACAGCTTTTAAAGTCCTCAAAGCTCACCACAAAACTCCATGACACATTTAGGAATATAAAAATTTCAAATCTCTTTTTATTTTGCTGTTGGTTAACGTGAAGAAGACTTAAAAGTGAAGACCCACAGTAGACAGTAAGCAGTGGTCAAGGGAAGGGGCTCAGGATTCAGAAACCTGGCTCCTTTTCTCACTGACTGTGTGCTCTTAATGGAGCCTCAAGCTCCTTCAGGCTCAATTTCCTCATTTCTAAAATGGGGGTAATAATGCCAGTCTCCTGGGATGCTAATAGATTAAATAAGGTAATACCTGCAAAGTGTTCAGAACAGTGTCTGAATATGGTAAGTACTCAATAAACGATAGCTTTTAAAATTACAGTCCACCTTTTTTCAAATGTTTATTTATTTTTGAGAGAGAGAGAATGCAGGGAACAGGCAGAGAGAGAGGGAGACACAGAATCTGAAGCAGGCTCCAGGCTCTGAGCTGTCAGCACAGAGCCTGTTACGGGGCTTGAACTCACTAGCCAGGAGATCGTGACCTGAGCTGAAGTCGGACATTTAACCAACTAAACGTCCACCCAGGTCCACCTAAAATTACAGTCGACCCTTGAACACCGCCAGCTTGAACTGTGTGGGTTTACTTATACACAGATTTTTTAAAATAAATATAGTCCAGTATCATAAATATATTTTCTCTTTTATGCTTTTCTCAATACATTCTCTTTTCTCTAGCTTACTTTATGGTAAGAATATAATATGTATTCAATTCAACAATGTATGTAATACATATAACTTGCCAAATATGTATTAATTGGCTGTTTATGTTATTGGCAAGACTTCTGGCCAATAGTAGGCTATTGGATAGATTTGGGGGGAGTCAAAAGTTATATGTGGATTTTCGACTGTGAGGGGGATTGGTGCCCCGAACCCCCACATTGCTCAAGGGCCAACTGTATTATTATTTTATTATTGTTAAAAGTAAAATTTTTTTAACATTCTTAGTTTTGAAAATTGAGAAATCCAGTACATATTAATACTGTGTGAACAGCTTCATTGCTATTCGAGCACCGAGGAGCGTTTGGTAATCATCCGTGAGGCACTTCTGTCGCACATTGAAATAAACCCCCCTTTGGGGGTCATGGATCCTCTGCCTTCCACGCTCTGTACGCTCTGTGCTCACCAGTGTGCATAATTACCTGAATTTCTCCTACCCCGGTTTATTGGTTTTAAGGTGCATAAGGCCGCCTTGCACCTTACAAGGAGGATTTCTATAACTTTCTGGATAGGTTTGAGTGGCAGGAGGCTGCTCCTAATTTTACCAATGTCCTCTATTTCTCAAATTATTTACTACAGCACTGACTAGAGCAAAAGATTGAAATAACCTAAATGTTATGTTTACATAAATTGTAGCACATCCAGTGTCATGCAGCTAGACAAGCAAATGAGAACACTCTGTGTCCTCATAATGCACTGTTGCCAAGATGCAGCTTTAAGTGCAAAAAGCAAAACGCTAACAGTGCATATCTGGTCATTTGCATGGGAAGAAAGGCAAGGAAGATATACATGTACACACACACACACACACACACACCCCACAATACAAATTGGGCTCCTGGGGGACTGTGTTTGAAGGAGACACTTTTCACGTCAGGCCCTTGTCACTTCTGAATTTTGTGGGTTCTTTAAGTCTTTTGTTGCTGTTGTTGTTTTGACTTTTGGATCTTGGACCATGTGACAGTATTACCTCTTTTAAAAACAAACAATATAAAAATAAATAAAAGTTAACACATTATTTTGGCATTTGAAAATTAAACAAAAAATTAAATGGAAAGTTCCCCGAGAAGCAATTATATCCCGGGTAATGACAAATGGGCTCAAACACACGGTCCAGAGTTTTGTCACTAACCAACACGCTGAGATACATGTGCTTCATCGCAAAAGTTAGGTCAAGACTATTCATCATGAAAACACAAATAAGTGCCTTAGAAGCAAGCTAGCCAGAGGAGGGAATCAGGGAAAAGCTCACCTTCAGAGTCTTTCCTCTCCTTTCCTCTTAGTTTCCCAATATAAGGGAAGAAGAAGTATCATCGAGTGACTGACAAGGACAGGGGACTCTCCAGGGGTATTTGGTAGCCTCTCTGACCTGGAGGCTGAGTCTGCAGGGGTCAGAAGGTGTTTGGGGAAATTCCAGCCTCTCCAAGGTTGAATAAAGCATTTCCCTCTGTTGAACTCTAGGAAACTGTAATGTGTGAATGGCCACTCCGACCCTCCCAGGAGAGGGTGTACATTTCCCAAACACCTGACCACCAGCAGAGCCGCTTGTTTGACTCAAGCTCCTCAGAATGCTCACTAGAACCCTGGTCCACTCAGAGTCCTGCTCCCCAAGGCAGAGACAGAGGAAGTGCCTGAGTTCAAACCAGTTCCTGGTACCAAAGATCATGACTTCCTCCCTGTGGGCCTCAACCTTACCATCTGTAAAGTGGGAGACTGAAAAAGACATTCACAGCTACATCTACCTTCCTCATTCTTTGAAAGACTACAGTATTTAATTTATATTTAAAAAATTTTTTTTAATGTTTTATTTGTTTCTAGGAGAGAGAGAGAGAGAGAGAGAGAGACAGCGTGAGCAGGGGAGGGTCAGAGAGAGAGGGAGTCACAGACTGAAACAAGCTCCAGGCTCTGAGCTGGCAGTCAGCACAGAGCCCGACGCAGGGCTCGAACCCACGAACCGCTAGATCATGACCTAAGCGAAAGTCGGACGCTTAACCGACTAAGCCACCCAGGCGCCCCTAATTTATATTTAAGATGTGACAGTTTTCCCCTTCTGTCTTGTGTCACATTCACATGTATCTGGTTCTCTTCAACTCCAATGGGCTGTAAACAACTTGAGTGCAGAGATTTTTGCCTTTGTTTGCAAAGTACCTCAACATGTATAATGGGTGAAATGTTCTGTGCAACGTAGACCAGAAACATAAAAGGGGGGCACCTGGATGGCTCAGTCAGTTGAGCGTCTGACTTCGGCTCAGGTCATGATCTCTCAGTTTGTGGGTTTGAGACCCGTGTGGGACTCTGTGCTGACAGCTCAGAGCCTGGAGCTGCTTCAGATTCTGTCTCCCTCTCTCTCTGTCCCTCCCCCACTTCTGCACTCTCTCTCTCAAGAATAAATAAACATTAAAAATTAAAAAGAAACATAAAAAGATGGGGGGGAAGATAGTGGAGTCTGGGGGTGGCCCTGGCAGCAGAAACAGGAAAATAGAATGAGCTGGAAGGGGTGGGTGGGGCCAGACTCAGGGGAAGGCAGGCACACCAGAGTGAAAGGAGGCGGTGCAGAGCATAATGTCTACAGTGACTGCAATACCAGTTTGGGGTATTCTGTTATTTTTCTAACATGAATTTTGTGTCTTAACCATTTCCATGTTGGTGTACCAGAGAGTTAGAGGCAATTTTTTTTGGAAAGCATCCTGACCCCAATCCTCCCGTGTTTAAAACCCTTCCAAGGTATTTTATTATTAATGTAAAAATTAGTATAGTTCTCATTTCTTGCATTTCTAGTGAGAGTGAGACTATTTTCCTCAGTTTATTAATCACCTCTATTTCTCCCCAGACAAATTTGCACTCCAGCCTGACTTCATACCTCCTTAGTGCCGTTTGTTATCTGGAAACGGGGCTGAGGGCGGGGGTGGGGAGGCAGACTAGTCTCTGGCAGGTCTCAACGTGTGTCCCCTCCTCATTTGAATAAGAACTTTTCTTTAATGGTCCTCAAAAATGAATGGCTTCTCCTGAGCTGCGACTAAAGACATTCTTGACCTCACTCGCTTGAAGCTCTCCTAGGGATTCCCAGCAGCAAGCACAACCCATGGCAGAAAGTGACAGTGTGGCGTTTATCTCTGCCGCAACCCATCTCCCCCATTAGGGCTCTGAGCCGCGCTGCCCCGATTTCCTGCCCACTGTGCTGGCTGTCCCTGCCCCAAGAGGAGCCCCACCTGGCCGTGCCTTCCAGACACCTCCGCCCACCAGGGTTTCTCTCTAGTAACGTAACTGTCCTGCCTGCCTCAGCCCCTTCGTCAGAAGTTAACTGCGGCCAGAGGTGAATGTGCTTGACCTGCTAAAAGACCTATTTACATTTTGACACACCAGCAACAGCTTAACCCAAAGGGCTTATTTTAATGGTAATAGTAGCCCCCATTTAATAAGTGGTTAGCATATGCTAAGTACTTTAAAGACATTATCTAAATCACATTAGGCCCTGGAGTTAGGTTATAATTATCTCAATTTTGTACAGAAAGAAAATGAGGAGTAGAGAGCCAAGTTATTTGTCCAAGGTCACACAGCTGGCAGTGCTGAGAGCCTTCCGTGCCACCCCCGCTGCATGTTAGTCCCTGCGGGATGTGCCCGAGGGAGGGGGCTGGGTCTGCAGCCTCTTACAACCCCAACGAACAAAACATTTGGAATTAGAAGGCCTGTGTTCTAATGTTTGTCTACATTTCTTTCAAAATCTTGGCCAAATTACAACTTTTCTGGCCTTAGTTTCCTCAGCTGACAATTAGGGTAAGTGAAACCTGGTTACCTTAAAAGACTGGAGAAATGCCAGTGAGGTTGTTACAGAATCTGGTCTGGATCACCCAGCGGAAGAACCAAGCGGCACTCGGAGATCTTGGAAGGAGGAGATTTATTTTACACCGGTGGGCTCAGAGATCATTCTGCAGAGGTCTGAACCCAGAGCATCAGCAGAGGGAACAATCTGTATAGTCTGTTACTTCCACATTCCTCATTAATACCGGCGACAAGCAGAGTGGGAAGAAGAACCGGGAAGGAGGAGTCTTTGATCAGGGACAGGTGTTTTCCTCAGTCATGTCAGCCATCTTGTAAAGATTTTTCTCCGTCAAAGTAAAAGGGAAAAGCAATTCGTTAGCTCTCAAATTCTGCACAAACCAAAGGCATTTGTCTCCAGGTAGCAAAGCACTCTGGCCACGTGTGGGGCTAGGCCCTAGTCAGTCCTCTAATTTACCAAGTTTCTGAGCTCGAGATGCTAAGTTTCAGTGGGAAAGCATCTCTGAGCTGACTTCCAATTGCCTTTGTTTGTTTGCCATTTTGCCTTCAGTATGCTAGTTGACATTACAATGTTTCTTCTAGTAATGATAACTCAGTTTATGTATTTTCCCTGAATTGCATTCATACTACAAATAAGCCAAAGGTCGTAAATTAAAGCATTTCTTATCTCTTTTTCCTCCACTCATTTGGGCCACAAAAACAGACACTTTTACCTTGATATGACTTTAGAAATTGAAGAAAGGGGCGCCTGGATGGCTCAGTCGGTTGAGCATCTGACTTTGGCTCAGGTCACGATATGACAGTTTGTGGGTTCAAGCCCCACGTTGGCCTCTGTCCTGATGGCTCAGAGCCTGGAGCCTGCTTTGGATTCTGTGTCTCCCTCTCTCTTTGCCTCTCCCCTACTTGCACTCTGTCTCTCTCTCAAAAATAAACACTAAAAAAAAAAAAAAAGAAATTGAAGAAAAAGAGGAAAACAAGAAAAAGTCTATAAGTGCAAATTAGTTGGAATTTTGTTTACAGACAGACCAAGGTCCTCTCCCAAAAAAGCACTGGACTCTTACTTGAATGCTGGCTCCATGGTCTCCCTTTGGGAATAGCCTATAAGTGAGGCTGCTTCTGGGTAAACCTCATGTTGTTACAGCTGAAGCTATGAGGACTTTAGGTTAATTTTGGGGGCTGTCACTTGATTTAATGTGACCTCCTGGCCACAGAGAATTAGATGAAAAGGCAAACAGTAGTCTGGCCATGTCCTACGGCACAATTGGAAGGGTTTTGACTTGCTGAGTCGATTAGATTTCCTCTCTTCAAAAGTTTGAATTGGTTCCATAGCGAGAGGGCTAGTAGATGATACTGGAAGGAAAACTACAAGAATCACAGAGGAATAACACAGACAACGAGCATATGAGGAAGCAGCAGTCTTGTGTCCAAAGAGGTCTCTGAGTGACCAGGTTGAGCAGAGTGCCCCCCACCAACCTGGGTTGGGCATGTGCTGTGAATGAGATACGAGATTCTGGAGTTGTATTTACTACAGTAAAACTTGGCCTGACTGATACAGTTCCTTTATTTCCTTTTACTCAAACTAGGAATGGCTTTAAAGTTTTCTCCTTTCTTGTCTTATTCATTCTCTACGTTTAATCTCAAGGATGATCATCCTTAGTGTAGTTTTTTTTAATGGTTTTTTTTTTAAGTTTTATTTGTTTCTGAGAGAGAGAGAGAGAGAGTGAGCGAGGAGGGGAGGGTCAGAGAGAGAGGGAGATACAGCATCCGAAACAGGCTCCAGGCTCTGAGCTAGCTGTCAGCACAGAGCCGGACATGGGGATCCAACCCACGAACCGTGAGATCATGACCTGAGCCAAAGTTGGAAGCTCAACTGACTGAGCCACCCAGGCGCCCCTTAATGTTTTTGTTTTTTCGGGGGGGGGCACGGAGGGGCAGAGAGAGAGGGAGAGAGGGAATCCCATCAGGCTCCATGTTTTCAGCACAGAGCCCAATGCAGGGCTTGATCTCACAAACGGTGAGATCGTGACCTGAACAGAAGTCAAGATTTGGAGGCTTAACCGACTGAGCCACCCAGGTGTCCCACGTGGTTTTAATACCACTTTTATAGCAATGCCTCCCTAAGGAAGCCATATTTCCAGATGGCTGTAGCTTCACTTGACTTTCCAGAATCACCTTAAACTCCATTCAATTCAATTCAAACGTATTTATCGAGTACTCACAATACACCTGGCAACCGGCAGGTTGCTGAAGGTACTGAAGTTAACAAGACCAACAGGTAGTTAAATAAGTTACCTTAATTTTAACTCAGTAACTTCAAAGAAAAATCATACTTACTACACAAATAGACGCATTTACTTAAATACCTGATGGCCACCAGGGACAGTTCTTTCTCTCCCTCCTTAGCCCAGCATGGGAGGTGGTGTGGGCTCTCCGCTCATCCTCCTTTCCTGAATCCAAATGGACACAAATTCCTTTGTTCTTTCTGAGGAAAGGCCCCTCTGCTCTTCATCTCTTGGACATGGCTTGAGCCCCTCTTCTTTGTGTCACCGCTCACTGGCTTCTCTACTTCTCTCATCCGCCTGCCCCAGGTAAGATACATCTAGATTTCTAAAACACCATGCCTTAATATCACCCATTCAACAATATTAAGTGACTTTCCTAATGTTCCAAACCCCATTCAATCTAAGTTCCTTATGCAGTTTTCATCATCTACCCCAAATATATGCTTCTACTTCTCTAAATAACAATAGTAATTTAGCTAAATTTATTTAGCCTTTAGTATGCAGTGGGCACTACATTAAACATTTTTGCCCACTCTTTCATTAAATTCTTACTAAAATTCCATGAAATAGAAGAATTATTAACCTCATTTACAGGCAAGGAAACTAAGGCTTGCAGAAGTGAAGCAAGCCCAAGATCAAGTAGTAAGTGGTTTTAAACTGGGGTCCTAGGGGCGCCTGGGTGGCTCAGTTGGTTAAGTGTCCGACTTCAGNCTGGGGTCCTCAATCATGCTCCCTTCTGGAACATGGGAGCAGGAATCATACTTCATACTTGTTTATAAACCCACAGCTTTGAGCACAGTGCTGAGCAAACACTAATTGTGTTTGTAATAGCTATTGATTGATTAAAATACTGTCTCTAATCTATCCTGGTAAAGGAATAAGGTATTCTTAGATGGCTGAGATCACCTCTGCGGAGAATACTGTTTCAAAGCAATATATGTTGTTGTTGTTGTTGTTTTCCTAAAAGGAGCAAGATCCATGAGAGATCAGAAGGATCTCAGCCAGTAGCCTGGAAGTTAAAAAAAACCAAAAGGATAACATATTTATAAAAGAGCCAAGGAGTTAGTTTCTTCTCTTCTCTCAACATTTTTGTTTGTTTGTTTGTTTGTTTGTTTTATACTAAGAGATACTGCCTTGGAGAATTCCATTAAGGGGAACAGAGGAAGACTGGATGGATTGGGGAGAGGGGTACCAAGAAAGTGGAATATGATCCAGCCAGTACTGGTGAGCAAAGTTGAGGGACTCTTAAAACCTGGGGTGTGATTCTGAACGTTTATGCACAGTCCCAAACTAGCCTAATCCATACTGCCCAATTAAATGTCTTTCTAAAAATTCTAATTAAGGGCTTGCCATGGGGGGGACCAAAGGATTGCCTACCCAGAAAAAGAGATATTTTGAATTCCACTGAGGAAAAAAATAAAGAGGACAGCAAAAAAGAAGGAGTGAGGAATCCCTCTAAAATGCCTCCTGAACCATTCAAGTAGAGAGTGAGATGAAAATGGCGTTAGTGGTTAGGAAGTGTTACCAAGTGTAGTAACAAGAGTTGCTCAGTTTTCAGAAAATGGAATATGAGAGAATGATCAAACACTGACCACAGTTTTACCTGTTTATCTCTTGGGTCATCACTGGAAACCTCAACTATCCTGGTGTAGGTAAAATATGAAAATGCCAATAGTGATTCTTGCTTGATGGACGCTCAATAGAATGATAAGAGTGGTGAAAAACGAGGTAGTTAGACCCAGAGACAGGAGCACAGAGCCCTGATTATGTCTGCAGCTTGCCCTGATGCCCTCATGCCTGGCACTCAAAGAAATCAATTTCCACACATGTAAAACAAGAAAGTGGGCAGCCTCCAACAGTCCTTCCAAATCAAGTATATTATTTGACGTATATGGCATATCGCATGTGACAGGTCATGCATGACAGACCCGTAGCTAACATCCTACCTAATGTGGAAAAGCTTCCAGCTTTTTAAAATGGGATTATTTGTTTTTTGGTGTTGAGTTGTGTAAGTTCTTTGTATATTTTTGTTATATATTAACCCTTATTGGATACATCATTTGCAAATATCTTCTCCCATTCAGTAGTTTTGCCTTTTGTTTTGTTGGTTTCCTTTGCTGTGCAAAAGATTTTTATTTTGTTGTAGTTCCCAATAGTTTATCCTTGCTTTTCTTTTTCTCACCTGAGGAGAAATATTCAGAAAAACGTTGCTAAGGCTCATTTCCAAGAGATTATTGTCAATGTTTTCTTTTAAAAGTTTTATGGTTTCAGGTCTCACATTTAGGCCTTCATTTTGAATTTATTTGTGTGTATGGTTTGAGAAAGCGGTCTACTTTCATTCTTTTGCATGTGGCTGTCCAGTTTTCTCAGCACATTTATTGAAGAGATTGTCTTTCCCCATTTTATATTCTTGCCTCCTTTGTCATAGATTAATTGACCATATAAACATGGGTTTATTTCTGGGCTCTGTGACCCGTTCTATTGATCTATCTGTGCCAGTACATACTGTTTTGATTACTATCGCATTTCTTGTAATCTAAGATTATGAAACCTCTAGTTTTATTCTTCTTTTTCAAGATTGTTTTGGCTGCTCAGAGTCTTTGGTGGTTCCACACAAATTTTAGGATTATTTGTTCTAGTTCTGTGAAAAGTTCTATTGAAATTTTAATAGAATTAGCATTAAATCAGTAGATTGTCTTGGGTAGCATGGAAATTTTATTTTTTATTTTTTTTCAAGGTTATTTATTTTGAGAGAGACAGAGAGAGTGCAAGCAGGGGAGAGGCAGAGAGAGAAGGGGATAGAGGATCCAAAGCAGGCTGTATGCTGACAGGAGAGAGTCTAATGTGGGCACCGAACTCACAAATCGTGAGATCATGACCTGAGCGGAAGTCAGATGCTCAACCAACTGAGCCACCCAGGTGCCCCAACATTTTAATAATATCGTTTTAATAATAAAAACTTCCCATCCATGAAAATGGTGTATCTTTCCATTTCTTTGCATTGCTTTCAATTTCTTTCATCAATGTTTTATGATTTTCAGATTACAGGTCTTTCACCTCCTTGGTTCAATTTATTACTAGGCTTTATTTTTTGGTACAATTGTAAATGGGATTGTTTTCCTAATTGCTCTTTCTGCTACTTCATTATTAGTACATGGAAACACAACAGATTTCTGTATGTTAATTTTGTATCCTGCAACTTTACTGAATTCATTTATTAGTTGTAATGGTGTTTTGGTGGAGTCTTTAGGGTTTTCTATATATAGTATCATGTCATCTGCAAGTAATGATATTTTTATTTCTTCAGTTTGGATGCCTTTTATTTCTTTTTGTTGTCTGATTACTGTGGCTAGGACTTCCAGTACTATGTTGAATAAAAGTGACAAAAGTAGACATTCTTACCTTGTTTCTGATCTTAGAGGAAAAGCTAAAACACAGAGCCAGCTTGGAATTCTCTCTCTCCTTGTCTCTGTCCCCTCCCCCCCATCCCTCTCTCTCAAAATAAATGAATAAGCATTTTTTTTAAAACAGAAGAAAATTACTTAAGAGACATATCAGTGAATTTCAATGTGTGGGCCTCATTTTTATCATAACTATAATTAATATTGAGAAAATTGGGGTGCTTTGAATACTGACTTCATATTAGATGATTTGGGACAATTTTTACTAGTCCTTTGCTTATTGTGATTGTGATTTTTAACAAGGGTTTGTTACTTTCAAAGACACTGAAACATTTATTGATCATGTGATGTGATGTCTGAAATTCAGAATAATCCACTGAGAAGAGGGGAAGGTGAGGGATGTAGATGAAACAAGATGGGTCATGAGTTGACAATTATTAAAGCTGGTATTTGGAAGTCAGGGGGAAAAGGTACTACTTGAGTATTTGGTTAAAATTTTCCCGGATGAAAGGTTACATAAAACATTGTCACTTTTACTAAAATATGAGACATTAATCTATTATTACTAACTTACTCTGACTTGATGAGATATCGTAGGATATGAAAGAGTTAAGAGGTGACATCGACAGGGTTTGCTGATGGGTTGGAAATGGGGGCTGGGGAGAGGAAGGCATCAAGCATGGCTCCCAGGCTTCTGACCTTCAGAACTCCTGGGTGCTGGTGCCAGTTATTGATACAGAAAACACAAGAGAAGACAACACTAGCAGAAGTTTGCGTGGGAAGATCCTGACTCAGATTTTAAATGTGCTGAACTTTAAATGTCTTTAAGGTGTCAAGTAAGTTCAATAAACGTCTGCTTAATGAATGAATACACTAGCCAGCCAATGCTGTGAAATTCAATAGCAGTGCTTCTTAAACATTTTTTGGGTTATGGATTATTTTGTGACTATATTGAAAGCTGTCAGCTTTTATTCTCACATAAGCACAAAACTTCACACATAACTTTGGAGCCATGCACAGAACGTCTGAGGATACTTAGACCCCAAGTGAAGAACCTCTGTTGCCTTTCATTATAACAATTACGTCTCCTTTGTTTGGAACTTGATATCTCTCTCTATAAAATACAAATGGCACAAATTTGAATGGTTTTAATTGCCTTTCTTGCTTCCTCAAGCTCTAAAACAACATAACTCTCAAAAATTAAAAGAAAGTTAGAGCCTTCCTCTTGCTCCTTCACCAAACAGCGCAGTAATTAAAGACCCAGCAAACTTGAGATATCCACTAGCTTCTCAGTACAACCACCTCTGTGCTGCCATGTAGAAGAAGAGAATGTGCCAGAATAGGGGTGAAGAGATTTGGGTTAACTGTCCGTGTAACCTTGGGCAGTCCACTTGTCTTCCCTGTGCTCCATGAGATGAAGACATCTCCAGCTTCACAGCCAACTTTACAAGGCACCCTGGCCATCTTGATCACAGAAGCAGCTAACCTTGTTACTCCCCTGAGAGCTCACGTGGTTTGTCTTGGCTCTTGGATCTAGAGAGAGGATGTGGGTCCTGTCCATGTCTCTCTGCTTCATGGCTGGACAATCTTTTAACTCAGAAAAAAAACAAAACCCTATTTGCCTATACCTTGCTGAGTTTTCCAGCCATTGGTAGACAGGCCAGATCCATTTGTAACGGTTTTAGCAATTAAGGGCATGTGGTCATCTGTTTAGCTGTCCAGCTAGACTCCTATAGTGGGTGAGTCTCCTGCACCCGTCTGACCCTATCCCCCACCTGGCCTGCTGCCTGCTCTCCCTGGCTCACCTCCAGCAGCAGGTCTCCTGAGCTGACTTTCACTAAACTCCCAGCCATATACTTGTCCCTTTCCATGCTAACGGCCACATATTTGCTCCACTTAGATGAAAGACCAGACACCTTGGGTTTGTCCATGCCTTCCCTTTATGCACTCTTGTATGGGCTCTAGAGGTTGGAGTCTCTGCTCTGCCACATCAATGGTAGCAATAATCATAATAATACATATTTATCAAGTGCTTATCATGTTCCAGATACATGCTAAATATTTTTTATTCATTATCTCAACATTTTAACTCTCATAACATCCCAATGAGACAGATGCAGTTATTATCCCAGTTTTATAGATGAGGAACCCAAAACTTCATGAGGTTAGGTAATTGCCCAATGTTACAGAGCAAATATGTGCTGGAGATAGACTATGAAAAGGCAGCCTGACCGTGTATTTCACTAATATACTACTGTTATTTCTCCCAGACCAGAAAAACAGAAACTTTTCCTGGGATACAAGCAAAAAGAGATTTACCGCTCTTTTATGTACTATTATGTGCTTACAAAACTGTTAGAATTACGTGCTTCCAATGATGTGTTTCCAAGTGATAGGAATTATATGCTCACAAGAGTTAGAAGGCCTGGAAGAGCAAAACCAGGAAGCTGCCAATAAGTTGTTTTGGTCATATGGCCACAAGCTACAACCCGGAGTTTAGGATGCTGTTGACACCAGTGAGAGATCAGAAAGCTTCAGGAGCCACTGCTGAAATCAGCTTTGCCCCATGGCCCCAGAGCCAGTGACTGGCAGGGGGAGGTGGAGGCTGGCTAGACACTGGAAACCTCATCCACTGAAGCCCATATGTGCTGGAGAAGGAATGGTTTCTGCTTCCATCTGCCTTCCAAATATCAGCTCATTGACTGAATAGAAATCATCTGGAGAATGCTGATGTAAAGGGAATCTGAGAAATGTAGTTCCTCCCAGGAGGAAGCATTAAAGTAGTAGGAATAGTTGCCAGGGGTCAAATGTACTGAACAGAAAATATCCAATGCCTCTTGAAGTAATGCAGTAGCCAGCCTTCCAGTTGGCCCTCAATGATCTCCATCTCCTGGTACCTACACTTGCAGACCATGCCCACATTTGACCAGGGTTAGTCTGTGTGACTAATAAAATATGGCAGAAGTGAAGGTATGTTACCTCTAAGATTGGGTTATGAAAGAACGATCACTTCTGTCTTCAGAGTGCTCTCTCTCTCAGATCTCTGGCTCTGGAAAAAGTGAGCTGCCATGTTGTGGAGAGAACCAATTAGGGGCTAAGGAAAGAAGAAACAAAACAACGCATGAAGAGGAGCAGAGGAAGAGCCAGGCACTGGGCCCTGGGACTTGGAAACACTCATGTGAAGGCCAGAAAATCCTAGAGCACCTCTGCATTTTGAGGAATGTTGGCCACATGTCCTCCTGGAGTGTGGTTGTTCTGTCAAACCTCAGTGCCCGTGAGTGTGTGGCTAAGACCCTAATTACACGTAGAGCCCTAACTGCAAACTTCCCATTAATACATGAGGCAGCACAAATGAGTCTCACTGCAACAGGACAGTCTAACCAGCACACACTGTTGATGTCACTACCATACTTTGTGATGTATTCAAGAAAGCCTCCCACCCTCTGTGCTTTGACTTCCAGAAAATCCCTGCTTGGAACATACTTCCCTTGTTGCTGGCATGAAGTGGGAGGCCCTCGTTGGAAGACGTGGCCTGGCTCTTTCAGGACTCAGGTCCCAGGGGTGGGGCTCCTCTGCAAGAGAAAAATTCACCTCCAACAAGTCAGAGGAAGGAACCCAGAGCTGGTGAAGCAGCAGAGCACATCCAGCCACTAAGTTTATGATCTCACTCCACTTTTTTCTCTACTGGAAGCTCAAATTGGTACAGAAGTCACCTTGTTCAAAATCCTAACAATTACATGTTAGCTGCCCAAATGCTTTGCCAGGGCATTTGTCCAGGCAATCCTCCTTCTTTAACGGGTCTGGCCTTTGGTTTTTTTCTACAAACACTTTAAGAGCACCGAATAGAAATTTTTACTGCTCTTCTTTGTCCCAGATGCCTTGACTCTTCATCTCTGTCCCTGTTCTTATTTCCAGTCTCTTCCTGAGCACCATATGCACTTTCATTGGGACAACCATCCTGCTCACATGTCCTGAGTGCCACCCGCAGGGAGAGAAATGCTTGAGAGGACCATCTGCAGGTCTAGAGTGACGACGAGGGGGCAAAAGAGGCAGGAGAAAGGCCTAGAGAAATCAAAAGGGAGAAGGAGGTAGGTTTTCCAGTCTGAGACAAGCCCACCAAGTCAAGAGCAAGTCCCAAGCCCACCTCATGGCCACCTTGATAGAGCATTTGACTGAGCTGGGACATTTTTCTCAAAGGTTTCTCTCCTTTGCCAAGGTCGAAAAAACTGTGTTATTAGGGGCTCTGCTCTTCACTCATCAAGGAAGAACTAGCTGTGGTAACGGTCAAATCTCATCTTCCAGCCCTGCCACACCACTTCCTGATACTCCCCATGGAGATGTCCAGAAAAGTTGAAGGACTCAGAGTCCCAAGGGAAGATGCAGGGCGATTATCTGTTCCCTCCTTTCCAAAGGGCTGGACAGGTTGAAGGGGCTTGTTGAAGTTGAGCGAGACGTGATGAGCAGAGGAGTGGGGGACAGTCTGCGTGGGGGTCTGAGGGGAAGACTCTCTCCAGCACTGCCTGTCTTCTCTGTTTAGCTGCCGCAGCTGCCTGCATCCGCGTGGGGCGTGGGTGATTATCCTAGAAACTGCCTATTTTCATAATTATACCGTGTTTTCAGTATATTAATTCTGTTTTCCACTTGTTCAACTTATTCATCGGGTCATAAATTTGCAGATCTAGNGGAGAAGGAGTGGGGGACAGTCTGCGTGGGGGTCTGAGGGGAAGACTCTCTCCAGCACTGCCTGTCTTCTCTGTTTAGCTGCCGCAGCTGCCTGCATCCGCGTGGGGCGTGGGTGATTATCCTAGAAACTGCCTATTTTCATAATTATACCGTGTTTTCAGTATATTAATTCTGTTTTCCACTTGTTCAACTTATTCATCGGGTCATAAATTTGCAGATCTAGAAATACATATAATTTTAAACGCATCCCTTTAGAAGTAACTGAATGCATTGTTTTCCACTCCAGAGAAGAGCCAACCTAGTTTGGGGGGAGATCTGGAGAAGTGGGCAACATGCCGTTTCCTGCCACCGTGGGAGGTCCTGCAGGATTGGACGTATTCTCTCCTCACAGTGAAGAGCAGAGACATCCAGCTGCAGCTCCCCAGGGGGAATGGCCCAGCCTGGGCGCAGAGGAGTGGGGCTGCCATCGGGGGGAGGGGAGCCAAGAAATCTTGCCTTGTCATTGCTGTGCACGTGCAAGGAGGCAGGAAACAACAGGCCAGCTTACAACTGAAGCCATGGCCCTGTCACCAGCGGTGGAGTTAGGCAAAGCAACCCAGTGATTACCACCAGGAGGAGCCTCCGCAGCTTGCTGGCAAGGAGAGAGTCCCAGGGGCTGAGAAATGGCTCTTTGGAAAGCTGCAGTGTCATGCAGGCGAAGGGTGGTGGCACAGGGGAAGGGACTTTGTTTCTGACCTTCAGGAACAAACCACATGGTACATCCTAGGGTAATGGACGCTGACTCAGGAAGGGACCACAGTCTTACACCAAGAGTGCAGTGAGGTGAAGGCCAGGCAAAGACTGAGGTTTTGTCAATCACCCTCGCCTTTTTCTTTGTAGTCAACCCATGTATTATTATATACACAACACATATGTGTGTATCACAGAACATTTGAAACTTGATGCATGCTTCTTTTTCTTACTTACGTCCTTCTGTACCTAGACATCATCCTCCCCATGCTGTCTGCTTCTGTCTTGACCCTACACTAGTGACTATAACCCTTTACCAGTTTCCATGAGTGTTATTGAAGGTTGGGTGCAGGGAAGTCACAAGGGGATCACACTGCAGAGCGCACACCATTTCATTCAAAAAAGCTTGTAGATATCATCATCACACACACACACACATTCCACACACTGATATGAAATGATGAGGAGGAGACTTTACCTCTACAGAATTCTTCCCAGAAACCACTAACCTCAGTTTGTCCATAAGAAAAATATCAGGCAAAATCAAATTGAGATTATTCTACATACTGTCTGGTCAGCACTCCTCAAAACTGCCGAGGTCCGGACAAACAAGGGACATCTGGGAAACTGTCAGAAACCCCAAGAGACTAAGGAGATGTGATAACTAAATTCAGTGAGGTACCCTGGACTGGATCCTGGAACCAAAAACAAGGGTAATAATTTACTGTAAAAACTGGTAAAAGTCCGAATAAAGTCTGAAATTTAGTTAATAGTTGTACCAATATTAATTTCTTAATTTTGACAAATATACATTATTTGCTGTTAATATCAGGAGCGGCTGGGTGAAACACATACAGGGGCTCCACATCACCTTTGTAACTTCTCTACAAGCACATGACAGAGGGTGGCCACACCACAGCCCCTACACAATTCCATTCCTGAGACCGGTAGTAAATTGACTAGTATCTCAGAGTCCCAATTACAAATTCCCAAGAGAGAAAATATGACTGGTCCAGCTTTGGTCAGGCATTCCCTGCAGTCTAGCAGTCTGTGGCTGAGGGAAGCAGTCATGGAGTATATATACGGGCACAGGAAACTATTATTCTGAAAAAATAAGAGGGGGGTCTCAGAACAATATTTGGGGATGGGGCAACCACTCAAAAACCTATCTTAGTAGTACTGCTCAAAGGGTGGTCCATAGCCGACAGCCTCGGCATCACCTGGGAGTCGGTTGAAAATGCAAATCCTTAGCATTTTCAGATTCAAATTCCTTCCAGACCTCTAGAGTCAATATCTAGGAAGGGAGAGGTGAGGAGGCCATGAATCTGTCTTTGAACACAAAGTCTCTGGCTGCTTTTTCTGTATGCTATATTTTGCATCCATGACAAAGGGAAGAAATCTTAATATCCTCTAAAAATCCTGAAGGAGAATTAGACTACCATACATAGAGAAATAGATCACTCAACAACAAAAATATAAACAACCCAATTTTTAAAATGGGCAAAGGACTTGAATAGACATTTCACCAAAGAAGATATACAAAAGGCCAACAACACCAACAACACAAACAAAACAAACAAACAAAACATGAAAAGATCTTTGCCATTAGCCATTAAGGAAATGCAAATCAAAACCAGCCACTGCAGACCCACTATGATGGCTGGTAGCAAAATGTCAAATAGTGACCAGTGTTGAGGAGGGTGTGGAGAAACTGGAATCCTAGTGGATTACTGATGGGAATGTGACTGGCTCAGGCCCTGTGGAGAATAGTCTGGCAACACCTCAAAAAGTTACACATAGAATTACTATATGACACCACAATTCAACTGCTAGGTATGTACCCCCAAAACTGAAAACAGGTGCTCCAACAGGTATGTGTGCATTCATGTTTATAGCAACACTGTCTACAATCACCAAAAGGTAGAAATAGCCCAAATGCCCATCAGCTGATGAATGGATAAGCAAAATTGTGACAAAAATATGCAATGGAATAGGGGCACCTGGGTGACTCAGTTGGTTAAGTTGGTGACTCTTGATCTCGGCTCAGGTCATGACCTCACAGTTCATGAGTTTGAGTCCTGCATCAAGATCTGCACTGATGGTATGGAGCCTACTTGGGATTTTCTCTCTCCTGTTCTGCCCTCCCCTGCTTGTGCTTTCAATCTCTCTCTCTCTCTCTCTGTCTCTCTCTCAAAATAAATAAATAAAATTTAAAAATATGCAATGGAATTCAGGAATGAAGTACTTAATTCAATCTAGCAGTTGAATTATGGGGTCATATAGCAATTCTGTTTAACTTTTTGAGGTGCTACCAGACTATTCTCCGCAGGGGCTGAGCCAGTCACATTCCCATCAGTAATTCACTAGGATTCCAGTTTCTCCACACCCTCCTAACACTGGTCACTATTTGACTTTTTGCTCGCAGCCATCATAATGGGTCTGCAGTGGGTGGTTTTGATTTGCATTTCCTTAATGGCTAATGGCATAGATCTTTTCGTGGTTTGTTGTTGTTGTTGGTGGTGGTGGTGGTGGTGGTGGTGGTGGTGGTCTTTTGTATATCTTCTTTGGAGAAGTGTCTATTCAAGTCCCTTGCCCATTTAAAAAATTGGGTTGTTTGTCTTTTTTGTTGTTGAGGGATTCTGTCTCTCCTATTCTGCCCTCCCCTGCTTGTGCTCTCAATCTCTCTCTCTCTTCTTCCCTCTCCCTCTCTCTCTCAAAATAAATAAATAAAATTTAAAAATATGTAATGGAATATTATTCAGGAATAAAGTACTGCTATAGGCTTCAATGTTGATGAAGCTTGAAAACATTATGCTAAGTGAAAGAAGGTAGGCACAGAAGCCACATATTGCATGATTCCATTTGTATGAAATATCCAGAATAGACAAATCTATAGAAATGAATTCAGATTAGGTGGCTTCCAGGGACTGGGGGAAGAGACAATGGGGAGAAACTACTAAATGGGTAAATGATTTTACTTTGGATTAATGGGAATGCTTTGAAACTAGAGAGAGGCGGTGCGTGTACAATATTGTGAGTGCACTAAATCCATTCAATTATTCACTTAAAAATGGTTAATTTTATGTCCCCTGGATTTCATCTCAATCAATTATATGATGATGGTATTTTTTCCTGATTCACCTTTCATCCACAAGTGGGAAAAGATCCAGAGAGGTTATGGGATTCTACCACAGCCAGGACTGACCTTGGCTCAAGCACTATTCAGTTTCAGACAACATAAAGGTCTCTGCCCCCACCCTAAACTCTTTCCCTCAGGCACGTTCCTAATTCCTAAGGACTCACTCTGAGACACCCGTTCTTACTGGTTAGAGATAAAGACGAACCAGAGATGAAACCTTGAAAGGATGATGTCAAGATTCCACAGTTGCTTGGGAAAAGATCATTTGCAAGGTCACATAGCACTGTCTGTATTTGTTGCCATAATGACCAGGAAGCCATCCCCGCCTGCGGATGAAACCTATTTCGCTTTTTTCAGGCCTCTGTGAGGTGGAAAACCATGGCAGTGGTCCCAGTAGTGCCTTAAATATAAGACAGCTACTAAATCACTGCCAATTCTTCTCTTTTCCAGGTGAAAGAACGGCAGGCCCTTTATCCTTTTATTCAAAGGAATGACGTTCTGGCTCCTAAATCAATGGTGTAGCATTTCTCGACTCCTCACTCCTGTTTCCCCTCACCTGTCAAGTTGCAGGGCTATAAACTATACAAAGTGCTTGTGTGAAGGGCCAGACTAACGTCAAATAAAGTATACGGAGCTTTTCCCAGCCATTGCATGTTACATTCCTATAGCACAACCAGTAAGGTTTGGACGTGAAATCATTTTCTCCTCTTCACCCTGGCATCTGTTCTAGCTGGGCCTGCGGCACAGAACTCATCTTCTCATGGTTAAAGTCTTGTCCTTAAGAGTCAACCACTGAGTTCCTTAACAAAGAGAGAGTTGGTTGTTGTTGTGACTCAGCTGTTTGGCTTTGTGGTCCTGAGAGAAGGTGGTAAAGTCACAAATGCACTTAAGAGCAACTTCCATTTTACTTCTCAAAATGGCTCAAACTAAATACTTGGCTTTCGATATTGGACTGAATGAACCATTTGCATTTAGATTTTTGTACTTAAAAAAAAGTCAAGGGGCGCCTGGGTGGCTTAGTCGGTTGAGCGTCCGACTTTCGCTTAGGTCATGATCTCGCGGTTCGTGGGTTCGAGCCCCGCGTCGGGCTCTGTGCTGACTGCCAGCTCGGAGCCTGAAGCCTGTTTCAGTCTGTGACTCCCTCTCTCTCTGACCCTCCCCTGCTCACGCTGTCTCTCTCTCTCCTGAAAAAAAAAAAAAAAACATTAAAAAAAAAAGTCAAATAACAGCAATTTCATATTGTCCAAACTAATAAAAGAAAATATGGGCAATATTCACAAGCAGCAAAACAGAACGCACATGGCATTTCTTCAGAAGCTCGCACAGAGCAGAACTGGAAGATCCATAGATGTCATATTGGTGTGATTACAGAGCTTTTGAGCAGCGTCCCATCTGTCAGAAAACCCTCCCCTACTTGTGCCCAGACACCTCTACCTGGGCTGAAATTCAACTCAGCCTTTTGGGGATCACTGACCCCTTTGATGATCTGTTAAAAGCTATGGCTTCTCTTCATAGTAATTACACTGAAAACATAATTATCACTGGAATAGAACACAATGATTTCATCTGGCCAACATATGAATTATACATATAATACTCAATGCTTATAACATTTCATCTCTAATGCAAATAAAAACAGAAAATAGCTTTTCTTTTTTTTAAAGCTTATTTATTTATTGAGAGAGAGAGAGAGAGAGAGAGAAAACAGCGGAGGAGCAGAGAGAGGGAGAGAGAGAATCCCAAGCAGGCTCTGCACTGTCAGTGCAGAACCTGATGTGGGGCCTGAACTGACAAACCATGAGAGATGATGAACTGAGCTAAAATCAAGAGTCAGTTGCTTAACCAACTGAGCCACCCAGGCGCCCCCACAAAATAACTTTTCTCAAGTGATCCACAAGACAGTCACTGTTGTAAACCAGAAGTCAGCAGTGCTCAGAGAGCAGAACTTTGTGTGAGACGAGCCACGTATACAACTGCCAAGAAGATACCAGGGGTGACTCTCACCTCCTGGCATTCTGCCACTTCCAAGACTCCTGAGTCCATATTGGTCTTCACATAGTCTAACTCCTCTGAATTGGGGTATTGGGGTATAACTAAATTTGTCAAAACCTAGGAAACAGAAGAATTCCTTATGATCCAATGAGGCTAAGCTCAGAAATAAGGCCTCATAATACTCACTGCCCCGGCACACCAGCATTCAGCACCCTGGAAGGCCAGATACTTCTGTGGACACAGACTGGGGTTAAAGGCCAGGACTGCTTCAGAGGTGCAGGGCAAGGAAAGGTGCCTGTCTTCTGCCTATCAGCCCACCCTGCAGAGATAACCACCTTTAACAACACGACTGGAGTTGTGTGTTTTAAGTTGTTGGACTCACCTATACTCATAATACAGGAAATGACGTATCAAGGTGACTTTCTCACGCAGTGATTTTCCCCCTTTAGACCTACTTTATACTTTGTTTCTCTTTCTCAGCGTTTGTTTCGTGTTTTATATTACAGCTGTTTGACTGTCTGGCAGTCTTCTGCAGATATAATTTCCTGTTGGACTGCAACCATATCGTACTCCCTTCGCTGTTTAGTATCATCTCTGGCATAAATTGGGCACTAAAAACTATCTTCTGAACAAATAAATAAATAAGTGAAAGAGTAAGCGTTAAAGTTGGGTATCTTGAAAATACCACTAGTGCTGAGAAGATGGAGGCATGTCAGAACTTCAGCTTTCATAGCAAGTATTGCCTTAAATATTAGGTTTTAGTGTTGCATACTAAACACACCGATTGTGCTGATATTATTTTATCATATGTAACTGTAAACTCTGGTGTTATGTGCCTCTGGTTCATAATTCTAAAGATGTTTACTGAAATAAGTATAAGTAAAATATGAAGTCCTTATTACAGTCTTGTCATACTAAGACTTCCTTGAGAGATTTCATTTCCGGAAACAGAGGCAACTCTACTTAAATGGCCTTAATGTTTTTACTGATTTCCTTTCTTAGCCAAGACTTGTCATCAGGCAGGCAACAGAACATCCCACTCCCTCCTTGACTAATGAAAATGTGCGACTCTCCAGAGGAGGAGAAAGTAACATTTGGCAACAGATTGCCAGTTTTAAGCACCAACAAATAGAAATGGTATGTGAATAACTCAGCAGCACCTGCCCCTCGCTTGTGTAATAGTTGGTATCTACACTGCGCTCAAGAATCCACAGCTGCCCAAGGTCTTTTAGGTTAAACACGAGACCCTTTATAACTCTCACCATTTTTTTCATTCAACAATAATTTTATTCCAGCCATAGCAGCACATTAAAATCCTACTTCCAGAAAAATCTCTTCCCATTATCTTTTTCTCTGCAGGGTGCTCACCATGGCTGCCATGTTCCTAAACACCTCTAGAATGGACACCTGTTAGAATGGAAGCTTCCAGGTTTTATGGTGCAACAAAGCTAGCCGAACCAAACATGTTAAGTAAGAAGCAGGCATTTGATCAAACATGCATTTAAAACAAGTGTGCTTTGGGGCACCTGGGTGGCTCAGTCTTTAAGCATCTGATGTCGACTCAGGTCATGATTTCATGGTTTGCAAGTTCAAGTTCCACATCTAGTGAGCTCAAGCGCCACTTCAGGTGACCAGTAGCCTCACAACGAGTGACCACCAGCCCCACTTCAGGTAAACACAAGCCCTGCTTCGGGTGAGCCCCACCACTCTCTCACTCACTCTCTCTCTCTTTCTCTACCCTTCCTGGGATCTGGGATTTTCTCTTTCTCTCTGCTCCTCACTCACTTGCGCTCTCTCTCTCTCTCTCTAAAATAAAATAAAACAAAATAAAACAAAATAAAATAAAATAAAATAAAATAAATAAAATAAAAATGTGTTTTGCTAACCAATGCATGAAAAAATATTCAATATCACTTTAACTGGAGAAATACAAGTTAAAATTAAAATGAGGTCATGTAGAGGTTTAAGAAGGTGGAGGGAACAAAATTAAGTACTGTGTAGTATTGCCCAGTAGTTTGGGAAGTGTAAATTGATATAGTCTTTGTGTCAGATAACATATCAATATTGATAAAAGCCCTTTCAGAACGACATGCCTTCTGATCCAGTAATTACATTTATCGGAATCTAACCTAAAAAAGCAACTGAACATGTGGATAAGAGATTTAACTATAAGACTGTTCATTGCAGCACTGTAGCAAAAAGATGAAATCCATCTAAAATTTCCAATAATAGAGAATTGATTGGGTACATTATGCCAGAACAAAACACCACAAAGCCATTTAAAAAGTGCTATCGAAGTATCTTCAATGACTTGGGGAGACGTACCTGCAGTATTTTGATTGCAGAAACCAGTTCATAGGAAACTTAGTATGGAAAGATCATATATATAGGAGACACAGCACAAGATACACACAGTGATACTGTACCTCAGAGTTGGAATTATGGCTGCTCTTTTTCTACTTTGGCTTCTTTGATTACATGATTTATCTACAATGACTATAATCCCAGACATAATAAAAGTTATTTCAAACAAAATGTATTGTGATGCAGCTTACACACCCTGGAATATCTGATAAATCGATGAGTTTCATAGCCTCTGAAATCTGATAATGATTGAGCACATCCCACAAATCCCCTTACGGTAGGGGTGAAGACATTATCTGGGAAGAGTTAGAGAAACCACGTGAATGAGTTCTGCCCTTGTCAAGGTGAAACCCTAGAATAAGCGGCAGCTTCCGGAGCAAGATTTGAGGGTGAGCCTTTCCATTCTGTTTGAAGCACTGTATTAGTCAAATACAGTTACTGTTTAAAAGCTTAATAAGGGTTCCTGGGTGGCTCAGTCAGTTGAGTGTCTGGATTCAGCTCAGGTCATGATGCTACAGTTCCTGGGTTCAAGCCCCATATCAGGCTCCGTGCTGACAGTTCAGAACCTGGAGCCTGCTTCAGATTCTGTGTCTCCCTCTCTCCCTGCTCCTTCCCGTTCTTGCATTCTGTCTCTCAAAAATAAACAAAAAAAATTTTGTAAGCATAGTAATTTTATGCTTTTACATTTAAAAAACCTACAAAATTGGTTGGGAAAAGAATTATACCTTATACTGTTGGTAGAAATGAAACACAGTCTCACACTGTTGAGCAAATATTGCTACAACATTGCACACTGGGGGAAACAATTTAGCAAATACCTGTATATGAAGAGGGACTGGGTAACTTGAAGAGAAGCCCATGAGCTTTGAAGTCAGGGAGACATTGCTTTGAAACTCCAGCTCAGGGGCACCTGGGTGGCTCAGTCAGTTAAGCATCCGACTTCAGCTTAGGACACAGTTGGTAAGTTTGAGCCCCATGTTGAGCTCTGTGCTGACAGCTCAGGCCCTGCAGCCTGCTTCAGATTCTGTGTGTGTGTCTCTCTCTCTGCCCTTCCCCCACTCAAACTCTGTCTCTCTCAAAAATAAATAAACATTAAAAAAAACTTTTTAATAAGAAAAAAAAAAGGAAACCCCACCTTGGTCTCTTACTGGCTGTGTGATCTTGGACAAGTTACTTAACTTCTCTGAAGCTCAGTTTTCTCATCTATCAAATAAGAATGCAAGAGCACTATCCTTTGTGATATTGTGAAATAAAAATAATATATGTAAACAACTGGCAGCATAGTTTCTGGCACTGAACAGGCACTTAATGGGGGTAA